>NW_021604614.1:3280958-3302885 GCF_004785775.1 Grammomys surdaster
ACTGGGAAAAGTCTTACACAGAATACATATGCACACATATGAATACACACACACACACACACATAAAATGTAGATTTTTCTATTTCTTTCCAGCTCCAATAGACTTTTCTTCCTGGATTCCTATTGATCAATGACATCTTCCAGCCTCTGTTAAGTCTCTTTTCAGGAGCCAGTTTCCACATCCAGGCTCCACTGAGATGTAACTGAGAAGTCGGTCATTGCATTGAGTGTCTTGGGGTGGGGGCAGTCAGCAAGGAGGCCCTGCTTCCTTAGAGCATGTTTCCCTCTCGCTTGGGTTGATCTGAGGTGAATTATGGCTCCATGCTGACTTGTAAGTGGAAATCCATATCCTGCCTGCTTGTGCCCTCCTCAAGCTCTTGTCATCTTCCCTTGTGAATATTGATTGCATTTAAACAGACTCTCTGCCCCAGGCATGGCCAAGGCACCAATTACATGTCTTACTCTCTTCTCACTGCTTACACAGGCCTATATATGATTAAAAATACGGGCCTGATTGCAATATGAGCCTTCTATGGAAAGCAAAAATGCATCGCCTGAGTAATGTATTGGAGACTCCTTTCTAACAGGAAAAACAAGAGCCCTGGGAACACACAGGGCCAGAGTAGCAATTCATCAGAGCATCTTTGCTTATTGTTCCCCTGGTCCCATTCTGGCTCCTCTGACAGGCCCAGCTTTCCTTTGCTGGGTGATGGCAGAGGCTGGGGAGCTGTCCTCAGGCCATGTTCTGAATTTCCAATGCAGAAGTTTTGAGTCTCATGATTTAGTTGAATAAAAATAAATGGGGTAAGTCTAGAATGGTATAGGCCTGTTAGTCTAGCATTTGGAGGGTGGAGGCAGGAGAACTGTTGAGTTCAATGTCAGCCTGGGTTACGTTATAGACACATAATGAAGGGGAGAGAGACATATACTACATTTTTGCATTTGTCATACACGTTGTACATTTGTTATACATACATATATATGTTATACATTTATTATCTTTACTAAGCATCTAATATAGTCAGGCTGCTACTTTGCACTATGAAGCACTTACATAGCAATTCCAGCCTCGGGGCTATAGGATTCTGAAGAAATAAAACGAGTTAATGATTTTTACTTTCACATGGTTGAGAACATTGAATTTTGTCTTTGTACTCCCACATGCTTATCTGGAGAGGGTACAACACTATCTTAGGAAACTGCCTGTTTTTGTTGGTTTTAATGTCAACGTATCACAAATTAGAGTCACCCAAGTAGGGGGTCCCACCCGGAGAATTGCCCTGATCGATGAGGGGAGGCCCAATCCAGTTGCGAGCAGCACCTTTGCGTAGCAGCCCGGAAGAAAAAGCATGTGTCCAAGGCAAATGATTTCCCCTTTGCTGGCTTGGCTTCCCCCGTGCCTCCCTGTTGCTTTCCTCATAGCTCCGGCTGCTGATTCCTAAGTAGAGCCAGCATTTTAAAGCTTTTGTCATGGATTAGGGATCCATGTCTGTCCAGGAAACTTCCAGATATCTGGTGGACTGAGTGACCTTAGCTCATAGCCCCCTATTAAGAGATCTTTTCTGAGACTACTCTGACTGTTGAGGCCTGGGCCTTAAGGACTGAGGATCAGGTTCTCAGTGTCTCCAGTGTGATTTGACTCACTTAATAAATCCATTTACCCTCTATCATTTATCTATCTATCTATCTATCTATCATCTATCTACCTATCTTTATCCACCGTCCTTATTAATTCCACCTCTGAAGACAAGCCTAACTTCAATGAAGTTTCCCCTAAGTAGCCTTGAAACACAGAGGCCATCGGTAGGTCACTTAAGAGAAGTCAGTAACTATCCCGCCTTTGAAACCTGCAATACCAAGAGGTTTTCACAGCACTTGCTGTTGCTCTTTTTCAAGCTGGTCAAGCTTTTCTTTTATAAACTGTATGATCACGTGTGTACACTAATTGTTAAAATTTTTTTAAAAAGTGGAAATAGGAAACCTGTAGTAAGCTACATATCAGAGCCAGACTTTACATCATGCAGTCCAGGCCCCAAGAGTGTGAATAAAGCCAAGTTCCCCAACTCTCTCAGTGTTCCTTAACTTATTGCTGGTCAGTGTTCCCACAAACACTATCTCAAAACAAAACAAGAGTGAGACTCACATTTAAAACAAACAACACTGAGGCTGGGCATGGTGGCACACACATTTATGATCAGCATTTGGGAGGCAGAGGTAGGAGGATCTCCTTGAGTTTGAGGCTAGCCTGATCTACATAGTGAGTTCCAGGATAGCCAGGGATACATAGTAAGGTGCTTTCTCAAAAAAATAAAAAGGAAAGAAAAATAAAACAAAAACAAACAAACAAACAAACAAGCAAACAAACAGCACTGGGGAGTGAAGACAGGCAGGTCTCTGGGGTTCCTGGCCAGCCAGCATAAGCTACTTTGTGAGTCCCAGACCAGTGAGAAACCCTGTTTCCTAACAGCCTGACAACAAACTATTCCCTTCTAATCCCTCCTGCTGTCTGAACTCTTACCCGTGGCTGGTATAGTTGCTGGCTCAGTCTCTAGTCAACACTCAGTTGCTCAGTCTGGCTTCTCCGGGATGTGCCGATGGGTCAGTGAACACGGGAGGACACTCACTGGGACTGTCATTCTTCTTCTTTCTTTATATCTTTTCTTCTTTTTCTATTTTCATGTGTATGCATGTATATCAGCATATTTGTGGGCACACATGCATGTCGGTGTACATACATGTATATGCATGTAGGTGGAAGCCAAAGGTTGATGCAGGGAATCATTATCAATCATTCTTACACATTATTTACTGAGTCAAGGTCTCTCAATCAAGCCCAGAGCTTGTGGATAAGCTAGTTTCTCTAGTCAGCTTGCTCTGGGAATCTCTTATGTCTACCTTCTAAGGTTATCATTACAGGCAATCTCCACACTCACCTGGCATTTATGTGGGTTCTGGGGACCTGAACTCTGGTACTCATGCCTGCATTGCAAGTACTTTAACCATAAAGCAATGTCCCCAGCCATCTTACTGTCTTGAATTGATTAACATAAGGAATTTGATCCCATCTATGATCTCATTGCTCTGGACAATTTATTTATTGTCAACAGATATTTATTAAGTACCTATGAAGTGCCAGTCACTGGTGGCAGAAGTTTCAGTGGGGACAGGGACTTGGCTCAGTGGTTAAGAGCACTTGTTGATTTTGCAGACCAGAGATCAGTTCCCATATCCCAAGGTTTATTGACATCATAACTCCAGCTCCAGGTAACCCGACATCCTCTTCTGGACTCTGTGGGCACCCATGTGCATGTGTGCCTAGGCACACACAGATACCCACACATACACATAATTAAAAATAAGGGGCTGACAAGATGGTTAAGAGCACTGGCTGCTCTTCCAGAAGACCTGGATCCCATTCCTTGCACATATGTGACAGCTCACGACCGTCTATAACTTCATATCCAGGGGTCTGGTGCTCTCTTCTCACCTCTGCAGGCTTGCTTGTGATGAACATATGCACACAGAAACAAAACATTCATACACATAAATTTTTAAAATAAAATAAAGCCGATTAAAAAGCAACTTCAATAAACCTTGATGTTCTGAGACACACATTTCTAGGTATAGAAGCGTTTTTCTCAAGTTACCAAATAAACAAGATGATTGGCTAGTGTGTAAGTTTGTTATAACTACCATAACAATATATGACAAGCTGGGTACTTGAACAGGAAAGACTTAATCATTCTAGCATCTAGGAGCCTGAGCTTCAGTGGTTAGGGTGAGAACCCAGACCAAGGCACGTCTCAAGTTATGCAATTCACAGTCCTTGATTCTTAATGCTGACTTTGGTATCTCTGCTGCTGCATGGAGAGACAGAAACTCCCACTGAGTGCTTTTCTATGAGTTCTTAGAACTCTCTGAACATCAAAAACAACACTACCGGTAGCATCATCCCCATTTAGTGGGTACACCTTTATTAAATGTGTTCCTTTCCCTCACTTCCCCCACATCCTCAAAGCTCCTGGCACTCCTTCTCCTTGCCATGTTATGCTTGGTAATCAGAGACACCCCTGACTGTTAGCCCATGCACATTTTAGAGGGTTAAAAAACACACAGTCCTCCCCTTACTCTGCCCTGTGTGCCTCAGCTGCCATCAGAGACCCTGCCGTGCTGTCTGTTTCCCTATGGAGGACCGACCCCCTCCTCAGAGCCTCCACCATGTTCTTGTGTGTCTGTATGTCTATGATGTTCATAACTCTTCTAATAAAATCCTTACCCAGAAGGACTATCCATCTCTGCCACGATAAGAAGGAGATACAATTCTCTCTTGTCCTGTTGAGAGGACTGAGTTAGCCAGAGCCAGGCTGACTCCATGACAGATTTCACACTGGTAGTTTGGGAGACAAGGCCTAAGTTTCTGTTTCCTAGGAATTAGAATCCAGATCCAGGAACCTGTGGTCAGCCAACCACAGCCGTGGGGAGCCAATCTGAGGACACTTTGTCATCTGGCCTGAAGTAAGATTAGGTAACTAGAAAGAATATGAGCAACCCCCTGGGAAGTCTCCAGAACCTAACCAATTATAGAATCAGTCAGGCCCCCAGAGATAGAGTTAACCAATCAAGGGAAAGGGCACAAACCTCTCCCTTGAATTTCCCTAACTGACAATAAAAACTGAGCCTGCGAGTCCACTAGGGATCTCCATTCCCAAATGGGGAGACCCCTGAATGCAGGAAATTCAGCTAAATAAACACTCTTTGCTTTTGGATACTATGTGAGTCTGGGGTATCATTCTTCACAGAATCATGGACCCTAACACTGTCACTACAGATAAAAGCTAGCTATCTGTCAGACGTGGTATGAAAGACGCTCAGTGTCAAGTGATGGCAGGAATATGAATTCATACTCATTGGAAAAGTCTCTTTAGACTCTTCTTGAAACACACATGTGATAGAGAGGTCAGGGTGCATATTTGTCAAGGAAGCAAGAGGCATCCACTAAGAGATGATAGAAACTCAGGTCTCTGATGGCACCACAGAAGGGTCACACCATCTCTGGGAGGCCTCTCTCTGAACTTCTGGTACAAGAAAAAGGAAATCCTATCTTGTTCAGTCACTGTGGTTTAGGTTTATGGTCAACCCGACATTATCCCTAAGTGACAAATTGGTTAATTAAAAATGCAGTTTTCTTTGAAGTGAACTTATGTAAGAATTCTCCTTCCTTCCCATTAATTCTGATTAAGAACAGGAGACGGAGATTCCACCCCCCCCACCCCACCAAACCTCCCCAGGACTTACAAAAAGACAGAGAGCTTTCCAGCGTGGTCAATAAAATCAAAAGGGCTCTCCAGGTTGAGTGAGAAGCCAATTATCAGAGACTGAGTTACTTTACATTGGTAAGCGAAGCAAAAGGAGACCAGGAACTGCCACTGCAAGCCTGATGTGGGCCAGAAGTAGATCAGAAGGACAAAAAGAACTGTGATGTGAACAGAGCCACCCTGGGAAACAACTCTGACAGGTATTTTGTTGATAAAGGCCTTAGTCTGTTTTCTTCAGCTATCACAAAAACCTCAAGACTATAACTTATAGAGAACAGAAGGTTTATTCAGTTTAGAGTTTCAGAGCCTGAAAGCTGGCATCTACTCCCATGAGGGTATCATGTGGTAGAGGACCTCATGTTAAGGCAGAGTGGGGTGCTTGCTTGCATCTCTCACTAAGGCCATTATGTCATGGTTTCATCTAATTCTAATTACTTCCCAAAGGCCCCACCCCTAAATTTCATTCATTAGCATGAATTTGGAGCTTAAGTTTTCAACACATGAATGTATTCATTTTTTAAAATTACTTTTCTTACTTCTGTGTTACAAAATACCCATTAAAAGCAACTTAATGGAGGATCGAGTGGTTGTGGCTCACAGTCTGAGGATGGACAGTTCATCATGGTGTGGAAGGCATGGTGGCAGGGGCATGAGACAGCTGGTCACATTGTAACTGTAGTCAGGAAGCAGAGAAAGATGCTCACTGTGGGACCGTGGAAGGACAGCTTGGTTCCTGGTCGAGCACAGGCCTCAAACTCTGAACCCTAATGGGACAAAGGCAGGTGTTCGGCCACGCCCCCAGACTCCAGGCTCCTGACATGTGACCAAGACCTCCATTGATCCGCACCTTGCAGTCACGTAGAACAATGCCCCTACCAGCCCCTCCACAGGTAGAGGGCATGACTATAGGCCTCAGGCCCTCAAGAGATTTCCATATTAATGAGATACCTATAGGCCAGAGGGCATAACCAATTAAGTATTCCTTCTTAGACCCTCCTCCCTCCCTATTTAACTCTTGTCTGCCCTGAGTTTCAGAGGGGATATACAATCAGATTCATCTATATTCCACCATGATATTAAACCTTTTCAAAATCATGGACTTCCTCGTGTCTTGTGGGGCCCATGGTGGGGAACTGTGGAGAAGGCCTTTAATGAGCCAATCTGCCACCACAGCTAGCTAATCTCCCGTCAAGGACTTCTCTGTGCTCCAGCCACGGGGACTGCCAATTCAACCAAGCTAGCTGAGCCTTGATCCAGCCAAGCGAATGCTTCCCACGGGGCGCTGTGGGGGGGGGCTTTCTTTCCCCCCTAATTCGTCTTGTGTCTCTGTTTGTCCACAGCCCCCTAGCAGCATCTGGGAGCCCAAATAATGGAGACCATTGGCCTCCAGGTCCACTCAAGAGCCCTGCTCCCCCACCCCCCGTGGAACTTCAGACTGTGTGAGAACTTCATACTCTTGGGCGGGGCCTCACAGCATCCACCAGGCACTGCGTGGAGTGAACTCAGTCAAAAATCCCACGCTTCTGCTTCTCCCCGGAGCTACACCTCCCTGAGCTACTCAGGGTGAAGACACATGGGAACCACAACTGCCCAAAAGATCCACGCACACCCACGGGTGAGCTAACCATCCCACAGCTCACTTTCTCCTTTTTGATTCAGTCTGAGATCTCATTCCATTGGACATCACAGCTTATATTTAGGGTAGGTCTCTTCCCTTTATTTAAACCATCTTTGGAAACACCCTCATAGACATCACAAGAGGTGATTCTATATCCATCCCATCAGGTTGACAATTAAAATTAATCACTGTAGTAATCAAACCAGAGTCAAGATAGTCTTAGCTTTATGAGCAACAGTATGGCAGTAGGAGGCTACCAGACTAAGGAGGGCAGGACCGGCTAGATTCTTCACTGATTTGTGGATCTGAGCCTCTATTCTTCAGTTACAGAGTTACTGACTTGTGTAAGCTGTACATGCTTTCCCTAGCATGATTAGTGAGAAAACTGTGGGGGTAACTGGGCTTGGTTCAACAGGCTAACAATGCCAGCACTTGGAGGGACTGAGGAGAGATGCTTGCAAGCTCAAAACCATCTCCAACTACAGAGTAAGACCAAAGCTAGCCTGGGAGAATTAGTAAAACCATTATGAAAATAACTAGAAGGAGATGTTGGGATATAGTTCAGTGATAAAAGTATTTGTTTAGAATCCCCCAGTGAGGGGCTGGGGGCGTGGCTCAGTGGTAGAGCACCTGCCTAGAATCCCCCAGTGAGGGGCTGGGGGCATGGCTCAGTGATAAAGCACCTGCCTAGAATCCCCCAGTGAGGGGCTGGGGATGTGGCTCAGTGGTAGAGCCCCTGCCTAGAATCCCCCAGTGAGGGGCTGGGGGCGTGGCTCAGTGGTAGGGCCCCTGCCTAGAATCCCCCAGTGAGGGGCTGGGGGTGTGGCTCAGAGGTAGGGTGCTTGCATAGAATTCTCTAGTGAGGGGCCGGAAGTGATGCTGTACCATAAACAAACAACAACAGCAACTAAAATCAGGGGGAGAAGAAAATCCCCACTACACTCTCACAGCGCCCGTATTTCAAACACTGGAGTTTTGTATGTGATTTCCCTACTCCTTCCTTCACAGTGTCAGGTCCTTCCTTTCATATTTCGTCATCTGAAATCTCATTTCATTGTTAGACTGCTGTGATTTACTGCGTATGCATATTTTGGCGGGATGAGTGAGACGTTTTTCATTTTCATACCTGACGCAGGAAAGAGCCATAAAATATGTCTCTGAAGACACACCCGAGAGCCTCTTGATTAGGAATTAAACCGCATATGTGATTTATTCAATTTGGGGTTAGGGAAACAAGGGGTGGTGTATAAACATGATCGGCAGCAAACTCTCACTTCTGCCTCTGTTGAGCGCACAGACTCCAGTGGAGATCATATGACGTGATAGAACACCCAAACGGACTTGGAAAGAGCAGAGGATGGCACTGATTGCTTCATTTGGGGTCTGCTTTTGGGTTATGGGAACCAGGCAGCTCTTTGAATAATGTCACTTTTGGTTAAGTTTTGTTTCTTGTTGTGACACATCTGGTAAAAGCAGCTCACAATTCACAGTCTGTCATTGCAGGGAACTTGGAACAGCTCATCACAACATATCATACCCATAGTCAAGAGCAGAATGAATTCAGTTAATGCATGTGTGTGTTGCTTAGCTTGCCTTCTCCACTCTTATACAGTTCAAGACCCCTTGCTTAGGGGATGGTGCTGCCCACAGTGGGTGAGTATTCCAAATAATCAAGAGAAACCCCCACCAAAATACCCATAGGCCAACCTAACTAACCTAGATGCATGCACATACATGTACCTACAGTCTACACACTCATTTGAGCATGGGCATACCTTCACCAACCTCAAAACAAAATTATACAGTTGATAAAAGTCATAAAAGTTTAAATCTGTAATATTGAGCATCCTAAGTATTCAGCAGTTGTGCTTCTAACAAGACAGTGTGTTTCTAACAGGTTGCACGAATCTTGAACTTGCCTTGGTTTCTTATTCAGGCTTTAATCCAGGTGGCCAATGTGTGACCCCGCCCACTGCAGGTCCTGTCCATTCCTGACTCCCAAATGGTCTTCAGTAAGATGTCTGACCAGTGGCAAAGCTCTTTCAAGGAAAAAGCTTTTCTCTCTGTCTGGGCCAGGCTGGAAAATTCTAGCTTCTTGAGATTTTTTTTCTATAGTCTGAGTCAAACAGAGAGACAGAAGTATCTCTTTTTCCCCCTTTCTTATTTCCTTCCTTCCTTTCTTTCTTTCATCGTCTGTTTCCTCTCTCTCTCTAGATGTCTGCAGGGGTCACTCAGCCAGTTATACATAGGATGAACCTGCTAGTGTAAGAGAAACAGTAGTCACAATGGCCAGGGATTACTCTTCATTAAAAAGATGGGAAGATGGCTCAATCTGTAAAATGCTTTCCTTGCAAACGTGAAGACCTGAAGTCTATCTCCAGAAGCCATATTAGTAAACAAGCAGAGACAAACAAAGCAAACACTGTGTATATGTTTGTGTGTGTGTTAATCAGGTGTGTATTTCCTTAAGAATATATTTGTGTGTATATGTTTGTGTACGTGCATGTTTCTGTGTGTGTTGTGGCCTGTATATATTATCCCAGTTCAGTGGTTCTCAATTTGTGGGTCATGACCCATTTGGGGGTCACATATCAGATATCATTCGTATCAGATATTTGCATTACAATTCATAACTGTAGCAAATTACAGTTATGAAATAGCGACAAAAATAATGTTATGGTTGGGGGTCATCACAACGTGAGGAACTGAATTGAAGGTTTGCAGCATTAGGACGGTTGAGAACCACTGAGATAGACAGATTCCATTTGCTCACTGTCCAGTCAGCCTAGCCTAATGGATGAGCTTCAGGGCAGTGAGAGACTGTCTCAAAAAAAAAAAAATACAAGGTAGACAACATTGGTGGAACAACATCCAAGCTTGTTCTCTGATACTAGTGTTCCCATGGGTACATGTATATGTGCACCTGCATATACACATGCAACCTCTCATAAGAACATGTGTGCACACATATACATGCATAGAGAAAAAAGAAAGGATTTAAAGGGGCAGCTGGGAAATTTGAACAAGTGATATTAATTAGATGTGTAGTTTCTTAAAAATATATGTGTGTGTATGTTTGTTTGTGTATGTGTATGTTTGTGTGTGTGTGTGTGTGTGTGTGTGTGTGTGTGTATGTTCAGGTATAATGTGTTTGGAGGGCAGAGAACAGCGTCTTTCTCTCTTATTCTCATTTTATTTTTTGAGAGAGTCTCTCCCTGGACCTAGGCTTCACTGATTGGCTGTCCTTGCTGGGCAGTGAGCTTCGGGGATCCCCACTGTTTCTTCCACAGCACTGGGATTACAGATGTGCTCCATTGCACCTGGCTATCGATCCAAAGTCAGGTCATTGTGCTAACATGGTGTCCTGGCTAGTTTTATGTTCACTGAACACAATGCCCTGTGGGCAAGCCCGCAGTGTATCTTCTTGGTTGGTGATTGATATGGGAGAGTCTAGCTCACTGTGGCAGTGCCATCCCTGGGCTGGTGTGTCCTGAGTAGTATAAGGAAGCAGGCTGAAAACCGTGAGGAGCAAGCCAGTAAACAGCACTCCTCCATGGTCTTTGCACCAGCTCCTGCCTCTAGGATCTTGTCCTCTTTAAGCTCCTGCTCTGACTTTCCTCAGCAACAGAGGGTGACCTGAGAGGTATAAGCTGAAATATACCTTTTCTTCCCCAGGTTGTTTATGGTCATGCTGTTTTATCACCATAGTAGAAACCCTAACTAAGACACATGGCAAACAATTTACCGGTTGTGACCCATGATGACATCACCCCACCCCTGAGACATATTCTCCACTGAAATGTTCCCATATGGGAAACAACAAGTATAACTGGAAATTACTGAATTCCCTCTAATGTGGGCATGACTAGCAGATTTACTGAAAATCCAGCCAGACTGGACTTCAGCTCTTGGCTCTCACATGTGGGTAAGTATATCTCTTATTTGGGGGAGCAATAAGTATGTGGTCAGGGCCCTTCTTGGTTTGGTCTTAACAAAAACTGGTTGGTTATAATCAACGAGAGGGTATATTATTTTTCCAGCCAAGAACCAGTTTCTAATCCAACTCCCTATTGAATTGTTGTTGATGTTTTGTTTTTGTTTTTGTTTTTATAGATCAGAGACCAGCTTCCTAATGAATGTGCAAAAGAGCTTCTAGAAGTTTCTGACGTTCTCCCTAGCTATGCATGACTCATGGCTGATTCTTGCAACTTAGAGATAAAAGTAGCACCCCATCTCCCATTTCTGTGTCAAGTGGGTGTAACTTACCCTTTTGTTTTTGTTTTTGAAACGGTATCACGTTGTAGCCTACAATAGCCTCACCATGTAGCTGGGGATGATTTTGAACTCATGACCCTCCTGTCTCCCCCTTCTAAGTGCTGGGATTGCAGATGTGTACCATGCCTACCTTGGAATTCACCTATGTAAAGAGAGATTAAATTGCCTCGAGCTGGAGAGGAAGAGGAGGTAGAATTCTGACCTATTTAAATCCATGCAGCCCATTTACAGGCTGCCAAGTGGATGTTAACTTGGGCACACTGCTCAGCATAGGACAGAATGATCAGAAATGGGAACTCAAGAGAGGTAAGGACAGCTCCAGGGGACAGACAATGGTGCTTCAGTCTTCAGAAATACCTTTGTCACTGAACACAGAGACATAGCAGTACTCAAAGAAACAAGTGAAAGAGTTGCTTCTGAGCTGAGAAAAAAAAAAAAAACCCTCTACATCTGCAGATCAAAAGAGCCTGCCAGGCACCAGGCAGGAAGAATGGAAACAGATCAACACCTAGAAGTATGTTTCTGAAATTCTTACACTTAAAGGACAAAGAAAAAAAATAAAACCACCTACCCACATTCCAGAAATGGGAAAAAAAGAAACAAGGAGAAAATGGTAAGAGTCACATTTAGCTCCAACCTGCCTTTTGTTGTGTTAAAGAGGGCACAACACTGACCAACAATGGTAGTTTTGAAGGGAAATGTTGTATGTGATTTTGCTTATGTGCTGTGTGGAGGCACTAGGAAGGCGTCCTTGGATAGATGATAACCCTAGGGACAGTACCACTCTCCCACCCAGGCTTAGAAAGCTAACGAAGGCATGCCAGCCAGCCAGCACACCATTCTTTGTAAAGGATCTACAGTTAACCATCTTGGCCATGGAGCAAATGAGAGCCGTCGTGGAGGTCATTGTGATACACAATGAGATTGAAATAGCTGCTCTCCATGTGTTTTGAAAGCAGAATGCAAATGTTATCATTTGTTCTGGAGAGGGAATGTGCACAAACAGAAGGGGAGTCCGAAATTTCAAACTGTGCTTGTGAGATCCAGGAGATAAAAGGAGAGTAGGCATTTTCTGCTCTGACAGCAGTACAGTGTGCCCCTCAGGATGTAAAGTGTCAGCCGTGAAGACTGGGATGCTCTCAAAGACCTCCTAGTGATGGAGATAGTTCCACCACATCCATTCGTAGCTTCTTTATTTAATGACTGTGGATCCAGTTGATCCTCACTCTGTTCTTGTAGAGCCATTCCTGGTGTTTGTCCTTTGCTTGGAAGAAGTAGGGTGGGACTTCAGAATTCAGTGTAGCAGAAAAGGTGATTTTATTTGTGTTAAATGCTTTGCTGTGTAGCTATTTCCTTTGAATTGAACCATTCCATCCTGGAGGGAGGCTTAAGACTTAGAAAGTAAATGAAACTCATAGGTCTCAGGAAGTTCCTGAAACTGAAAAGATTCACAAGGACCTTTTTCAAGGTTCTACTAGCAGTAAGAATAGCTGTAGAGAAGCAACTGGTCAAGCTGCCTATAAGTTGTGTGTGGAGCACCAGGAATTTAGCTTTTGGGTGCTATCACCCAAGCTGGGTGGGCTTTCCATGGATGCTTTCTGGCTCTGAGTCACCATGCTCTTATAAGCAACCACTCACACTTGTGTTGTAAGCAAGCCCAATAAACCCGTTAGTATGTCAAGTTGCAATGTAGTGGAATAATTATCTTGGCCTGCCGCTGGTGCCATATTTGAAATGAATAAACCTTTGTTTGAATGGCCTTAGGAAAAGCCACACAACATAGAGGTACAGGAAAGACCTTTTCTCTGGAGGAATCTGAGACCTTTCTGTAATAAAAGCTCCTCTGTTGGGGACAGAACACTTTACCTCCTTTCAACATCTTTCTTCTTTCCCCATATGTCTCCTACACCATTGTTCTACTTAGTCTGGAAGGAGAGACACTGGTCTCACAATGGCTCATCTTCTGGGACTTCTCAGCTTTGTTTTGGCATCGTGGTAGTATGAAGAATATAGGATGTTCTTGAGAGTAAACAGAATGGCAATGTGAGGTAACTCAAATGGTCACAAAGTCTTTTATTGCTTCTTGTAGTGTGAAGTATGATGTCCATGCAGCAGAGCACACAAAGCAAGGGGACACAACACAAACTAAGAAAGTGAGCATGCGTATTCCGAGAACTGCAGGACTCGGGTGGAAGAAATTGAAGAAGACACATTAAATGGAAAGATACCCAGGGTTTGTATATCGGAAGAATTAACATCATGAAAATGTCTGTGCTGCCAAATATGGCCCATGATGAAGCTGTTTTAATTCCAGTGACATTTGCTAAGGAAAATAGAAAGAAAGCAATCTTTCATTTTCCATGAGACCACAGTAGTTCCAGACTAGTCAAACAGGAGGACAAAACTGAAGATATTATTTTTTTTCTGATTTCAAAATTATGAAGCCACAGTGAGAAATATGGTCCACTTTAGGAAACAACAACTTCCAACATAAAGAATGCAGGAATAAATCTATGGCTAAGTATTGTGTGACCTGCCTAAATTTCTCAGGTTCTGAGATCATAGACAGGAAGAACTAGATCAGCCTTTCTTGTGTAATTCTTTGTAGGAGAACCTGGGAGCAGAGATGAACGAAGGCAACTCATTCTCTAAGTCATACTACACATATTTCTATGTAAGGCTGGTACTGGAAGGGTTACATTAAAATGTTACCAGTGCAGTTTTCCAGGAATAAGGAAGCAGAGATAACTTTATATAGAACCATTTTTTTTCTTCTGTTGGTTTTTCTTAATCTCTGCATGATATTTACCTTTTTAAACTAGAAACATAACTTCAAAAATGTCTTCGAAAATGTAGCAATTGGATCCGTGGAGATGGCTAAGTGGGTGATAGCACACATAAGGACCTTAGTTTAATCACCAGCACCAGTATAAAGAGCCACTAGTGGCTGTACACATTGCTATCACTCCAGTGCTGTAGAGGGTGGAGTCAGGAGGATGGCTTCGGCTTTCTGGCTATCTAGCTTCAGCTTCAGTGGTCCTCCATCTTTGCCATCCCTGTTCACCCGGAAGCTGTTGGCCATCAGCCTGAGGGAGGAAAGAGAGCAGAGGTGGAGATCACGGTTCAAACAACAGTGAATACGGCAGAATGACCTCTGGAAACTGCTGCAGAGAATCAAGTCTACTTTGTGGTTGTAAGGATAGAGTATATACGGGCATTTTTTTTAGAGACGGGGTGGAAAGGGCTTATTTGTTATAGTACAGCAATTAATTATCATGTGGGATGTGTGTGCTGAGTGATGCAACCTTGCAGAGAGCTCCATATAGGTCACTTTTTAGGCAATCCCAGACAAGTCTAGCCACCTGTGTTGAGGGACACTCTTCAGACAAAGACAGGCAGAGACAGGAAAGCCCCACTGAGGAAGGGAGTCCCCTATTTTGCACCAAGCTCAGAAAGCCATCTGGTCATGGGGCGACTCCAACCTTAATAGCAAGCTTCACTAACAAGACAGCTCATCTCAAGAGAACAAGGAAGTGTTAGATAAGATGGAGACACCTGATGTTCTCCTCTGGACTCCACAGGTATGCATATGGGTGTGCATGCCCATGTGAACACACACCATACACATGAGCACACACTACATAGGAAGATTCCAGGAGCTTGTTGGTCAGCCAGCCTACCCAGTTGACAGGTGATAGACCACAGACCACCCAGGCTATGTGATAGACCTTATCTCAAGGGACTAAGGTAGAACAGGGCACTTGATATTTTCTTCTTGCCTCTCCATTTCTCTCTCTCTCTCTCTCTCTCTCTCTCTCTTTCTCTCTCTCTCTCTCTCTCCTTCCCTCCCTCTCTCTCTCCCTCCCTTCCTCTCCCTCCTTCTCTCTCTCCCTCCCTCCCTCTCTCTCCTTCTCTCTCTCTCTTTCTGTCTCCCTCTCCCTCCTTCTCTCTCTCTCTCCCCCCGCCCGCCGTCACACTAACCGCCCACACACACACACACACACACACACACACACACACACAGACTCTGAAGCAATTACGAGCAAAAACAGTACATACAGAAAACAGAAGAACATAACCAGAGCTAATAGGTGCATACTTAATTCTTGTGAGCATGAAATTCAAGCCTAAACTTCGTGGTAAGTGAGGTTGGATAAAAATCTTAAATAACCTGTCAACTTCATCATCTCACAGAAGAAGCAAATTGCTCCTCTAGAAGGCACCACATTTTATCCCAGTCATAAAATATACAGGGAATTTTACAGGCCGTTAGATCATTTTCTCAGGGACATTGAGTAGCTAATAGACTAGATACTCAACTGTAATAATTCTTTCTTTCCTAGACTTCAACCCTCAGCATCAAAGGCCATGGCATGAGATTCTATATGGGGATTTCTCTCTGCAGCGCGGGGTTTTCTTACTCGTGTTTCTGCCTTGTGTCAAGGATAGGACTTAGGAACCTACAGGTTGATTGACACGTCCTCAAGTAAGGTAGAGGATGCCTGTTGCCCGTCTTTATCAGGCCCAACTTTACAGCATTGCGTTTTATGATGATCCCCCATCTACACACCTGTGAAAGGAGAACATATTCTGTCCCAGTACATTGACGTAATTCATTAAGAGTGGCAGGACTTTCTTCTGCCAAGATAGGCTTCACCCTGGGACTTAAGGTAATGGGCACACAGTAGCCATTAAAAGCCAACCTTTAGACAGTGATTCTTGAGTTATTTTTAACAATTACATGTATGTATGTATGTATGTATGTATGTATGTATGTATGTGTGTGTGTGTATGTATGTATGTATGTATGTATGTATGTTTATATGTACATATGCATGTATTATCTGAGCATATGTATGTGGAGGTCATAGGACAACTTGTAGAAGTCAGTTTTCTCCCTCTACCATGTGGTTCCAGGGGAGTGACATGTCATCAGGCTGGGTGGCAAGCGCCATTTCTTGCTGAGCCATCTTGCCAGCTTGAGTCATTGCCTTGTGCTTTTGATGGTTAAAGATGCAGACACATGGGCTTAAGCAAAGCAAAGGCAAACCTCATTAAGGGGGTTTGAGGAAAAGTGGGGACTTGTGGGATAGTGGAGGATATTTCCAAGCTTTAAAGATAATCAAGCAAGCAAGCAAGCAAGCAAGCAAGCAATCAATCAGGCAACATTCAGGGCACCTATGGGAGGGGACCCAAGCAGGTTGCTGTGTTGTGTCTCATTCAGAAGCTTTTTGAAAATGAAGATTGTAGTTGTATAGGGAGGAACGCTATGAAATGTCTACTTCTGTACATTCTGTCTACTTCACAGGAGCTGTGGTTACCTGTACAAGACTTGTGCAAGGACAAGCCATCCAATCACCATGGATGGGAGAGGGACACATTAACCCTCACCCTTATTGGAGGTGGGCTATTGGAAGTTGATGTTTGCTGAAGGAGGGGACTCATTCTCCTTTGGGACATGGCTGCTGGTAGGTTGCTCATGACACAGTGTATGGCCACATACCCATTAGCATATGGGAAGCACTCAAGTGGCTATTGATAACGATAAAAAAAGGTCGTAGAGTTGGGAAAGATGCATACATAGTAGGGTACTAGGAAGGGGAGGAAGGAGCAGTGGTAGTTGGATATGACCATTATACATTCTATGAATGTGTAGAACCTTCAAAGAATAAAAATATTAAAAATCAATTTTTGAGACCAAAGGCTGAGATAATTTCTATGAGATTCATTCATTCTTTCAATTGGTTGAACCAATTAGGAAATTATATGCATGTGCTGGATAGTTTTATGCCAACTTGACACAAGCTAAAGTCACCTGAGAAGAAGGATCCTGAAATACTCCATAAGATCATTCTGTAGACAGCCTGTAGGGCATTTTCTTAATTAGTGATTGATGGAGGAGGGCCCAGCCCATTGTGGGTGGTACCATGCTTGGGTTCTACAAGAGCCCATCCTGGTGGTCTTGACTAGCAAGCAGCACCCATTTATGGCCTCAGCATCAGTTCCTGCCTCCAGGTTCATGCCCTGTTTGAGTTCCTGTTCTGACTTCCTTTGATGATGAACTGTGACCTGGAAGCTCAAGCTGGATAAACCCTTTTCTCTCAAAGTTGCTTTGGTCATGGTGTTTCATCACAGCAACACTAATCCAAACCAAGATGTCAGGGAGAGCCTATATGATGCTGCATACTGTTCATGCTCGCAGGGGCTTGTGAATCAATCCCCTTGGTGCCAATCTCTGACTTCTGCTTTGTTAGCAGCTGAACTTGACTGTCTGCTAGCATTTAGCTCTGGCAGTGATGATTCTGCTGACCTTGCAGGTGTCTTTCTGGATATTAATAGAGCTG
The DNA here is from genome assembly GCF_004785775.1 of Grammomys surdaster. Lineage (NCBI taxonomy): Eukaryota > Metazoa > Chordata > Mammalia > Rodentia > Muridae > Grammomys > Grammomys surdaster. The sequence continues at coordinate 3,298,511 of NW_021604614.1, forward strand.
TATTTTGCTTGTTCTTACATGCATGTGTCTGGGTAGTGCTTTTCACAATGGGCCATCTCCCTACAACCTATAGAAAGCCAGCTTCTCCCTTCATGGTATTCCTGTCAGTAACATCAGTTTAGAGCAATAGAAGGCAGCCTGAAGTAGGATGCTGGGTCTAAGCAAAGACTTTAAAGACTTGCTTTTACTATTTTAAATTGTGTGTGTGTACACATGCACACATGTGTGTATGTGCACATGTGCATATGAGTGTGGGTATCCATCAAGGTCATAAGGAGGCATCATATTTCCTAGGTGTTTTTGAGCCACCAGATATGAGTGCTAGGAATCTGACCTAGGTCCCCTTCCAGAGCCACCTCTGTAGTCCCCTCAAGCAAAAAGTTTAAGAGAACACTGTAAGGTTTGGCATCTGCTCTGGACTCTGAAATCAGGTAAGTAAATTCAGAATGTGTCTACACATCTTTAATCTGTGATCTCAAATGAGTAAGACAAGCTGACAAGGGACAGATGATCCAAGAAGGTCAAGAAATTCAAGCAGCAAATATGACTATATTGTGAGCCATTGAGATACTGCAGGGCTGCTCATTACCTCAGTGTAACCTAGCAATAGCTGACTAAGGCATCCTCCTTCCTCCTCCTCCTCCTCTTCTTCTTTTCCTCCTCCTTTTCTTCTTTTCCTCCTCCTCCTCTTCTGTCTCCTCTTCCTCCTCTATTTCTCTCTTTTGGGGTGGCGTATGTCTGTGTTAATGACGTATATATGTGTTTTGGGAGTGAGCACATATGTGAATGTACATGTGTAAGCCACAGGTTGACTTTGGATGTCTTTATCACTCTCTACCTTATTTATTTTGATATGGGGTCTCTTTTTGAACCTGGAGCTCACCACTGCTGTTAGACTGGATGGCTAGAGAGCCATCTGTCTCTATCTCCCGGCACTGGGGTTCTAGGAGGTGCTGCTATGCTGTGAAAAAGTGGGTGCTGGGTGTCTGAACTTAGGTCTTCATTTATGCACAGCAAGCAGTTCACACACTGCACCACCCCCTCTACCCCAAGACATTTTCCCTCTTGATCTAGTCACTTTATTCTCTAGCAAGTATGTGTAGTATGGATATTTAATCTGTTCACTGACGGAAAATTGAGAAGCTTTGTAACAGCAGATGCTCCCCTCTGGTGAGGCTATCCTTGGGGCTTCTAGAATTGCTTCAGAGAGTCTATCATCCTTTAAGGAATATCATTTTATGTTTTCGTACCAATGCACATTTCTGGAGGCAGAGAGAAGCTTCATAGATTTTTTTTCTTTCAGATTCTCAAAAAGGTCTAGAATGTAAGCTATGACAGAAGCTGAACATACACATGAAGTAAAAATGGTTGTTATTTATGGAAACGATTTCTGTTAGTCATATTTTTCCTTGTTACTGCAATAAATACCAGAAAGAAAAACAACTTAAAGGGGAGTGTCTTAGTCAGGGTTTGTATTCCTGAACAAAACATCATGACCAACAAGCAAGTTGGGGAGGAAAGGATTTATTCAGCTTACACTTCCACATTTCTGTTTATCACCAAAGGAAGTCAGGACTGGAACTCAAGCAGGGCAGGAGGCAGGAGCTGATGCAGAGGCCATGGAGGGTGCTGCTTACTGGCTTGCTACCCCTGGCTTGCTCAGCTTGCTTTCTTTTAGAACTCAAGACCAACAGCCTAGGCATGACACTACCCACAATGGGCTGAGTCCTTCCCCCTTGATCACTAGTTGAGAAAATGCCTTACAGCTGGATCTCATGGAAGCATTTCCTCAAGGGAGGCCCCTTTCTCTGTGATAACTCCAGCTTGTGTCAAGTTGACATACAAAACTTGAGTTTTGCTTTGAGTTTTGTTTTTTTTGCAAAGCAAAAAAAGAGTTTGCTTTGGCTCATAGTTTCAGAACTTTTAGTATATGGTCAGCAGACTTTGTTGCTTGGGTGCTTGGGGAGACCGAACAACATTGCAGAAGGGTAGGATGGAAAAGAACTGCTGACCTCAGAGCAGCCAGCAAAAAGAGAAGCAAGCAAGAGATGGGACTAGGGACAAGATGGTTTTCAAAGGCACATCCTCACGGATCTACTTTCTCTCCAGCCAGAGCCCCCACCTCTTAAGTTTTTGTTAATTCCCACTAACACCATCAATATGGATCTCTACACGGATGAAGTTAGAGCCCCCGTGATCCAAGTACTTCTCAAGAGCACTAGCAGCTGGGCACTAAGCCTTCAGCGTACTATTCTTGTGGCATAGCATGCTCTTTTCATTTACTTCTGTCTGTGAATGCCAGTGCTGCAGACATGCTAGATGAGCACTCTGTTACTGAACTGTACGTTCACTTCCTCACTAGCTAATTCTAGGCAGAAGCCACGGTCAGCAGAGTCAGTTGATAATCAGGACAAACTTCTACATACATGCCCACTGGCTAACTTGATATAGATAATTCCTCAATTTAGACCCTCTTCTCAAGTGATTTTAGGTTGTATGAAGTTGACATTAAAGCTAACCAGACCTGGTAAGTTTCATACATCTCTGTGCCGTGGATTTAGGATTGTTAAGAGGAAGGAACTAATTTAAACATATAGAACACTTGACACAATAGCTGACATAAAACCCAGTAAATAATTATCTGTTGTTTATCTCTGTTGTATTTCCCCCTTTTTACTGCTTTCTTCTTAAATGCTTGGGTTGGTCCATCTCGGTACTACTATAGAGCTCTTCCTTTCTTTGTGATTCTACCTTGTGTACTTTTGGTTAACCAAGATTAAAAAATATCACACAGAAAATTCTAGAAACAAGCAAGCCCTAATTTTTTAAATTACCACTCTTCTGTGTAGTGTGATGAAATCTTGCACCATCCCATTATCTGTCTTATCTCTCTGTACTGTGTACATCCACCTGTATACACTACCCTTATGTTAGTCACTAGCCAGCTCAGTTATCAGATCAAGTGTTCAGCATATCTATGTGTCCTGTGTGACTTTTCCTGGAGAGAATGCAACACACAAGTCTAGTCACCCTAGGAAGGAAACCCAAGAGACCAAAGTAATGATTGTGCTAATGTCCAACTTGGTGAACCAATGTGGTTTTATTGGGGTTGCTTATAGGAGCAAGGGTCACTCAAATACAGATGCATCACCAAAAAGCCCACCCTAGCATGAGTGACAACTTAGGAAAGCTGAAGCCCTGGAGCACTCTACACAGCCTGTAGGCGGCTTATCAGTCTTGAAAATTGCTGTTTTTAGATGCAAGTAAGCTGGTTGGAGTCTTTTTTATATTGCTTGGAAGCACCCACTCCAAATGATTCCAAGTTTCTGTTTTCTCAGACGTGTGACCTTTTGTTTACTTCCTAAGTCTCATGTGCCATTGTCTCCCTCCTGGGAATGTTTCAACACAGAGGAAACGACCATATTGTTCATAACATTGTTCATAATTGTGTAACTACTGGAACTACCTGTTGCTGTGGCATCCAGTAAAATGTCCTAAATAGCCCTTGTAGATAAGGAAGGAACTTCAAACAATCGTTTTATTGGTGATCTCATTCATCCTTTTAGACCAACCATGTGTCACATCAGTGAGTCAACCTGGTCACCTCATCTTCAAATCCTTGGGTCTATAACTGCCTGCTTCTCCTATCTCATGCATATGGATACAGACGCTGGAGTCAAAGATGAGCTTACCAGGCTATCTTTCACAGTTGCTTCTCTTGTTCCCTGTATCTCAGGAAGTATAAAAACCGTCTGTAGACTTCTCAACTGGATGCAAGGAAGAAGCCATCAATTTTAGTTACGATTATCATTGTAGTTACCAAAACACCAGGCAGGGGAGTACTCAGAGAAGGAAAAGCCGGGGCTGAGGATGTAGCTGGGTTGGTAGAAAGTTGATTTCGAATATGTGGGGTCCTGTGCTTGGTCTCCGGCACTGTATAAAAATAGGTGTGTTCGTTCATACCTGACTCAGGAGGTGGAGGCAGGAGGATCAAGATTTCAAGGTTATCTTCAGCTACTCCACAAGTTCTACGCTAGCCTGGCCTGCACAAAAACCACAGAAAGGGAGTGGGGGAGGAGGGAGGAAAATGCAGGGGAAGGCTTATTTTAGCTTACAGTTAGAGAAGCTTCAGTCAATCATGAAGGGCCCTCAGAAATATATAGCCCTAAGCATGTAGTCAAAGTGATGAGGTCCCAATTCTGCCATGGGTATCCCTTCTGGAATCACTTGGAGCTGGGCCAAAGGAATAAATTCTAGTAACAAAGGAAATGCCAGACATCCCAGACAACAGTTGCATTGGCCAAATGTAATACTATGAGTTCCATTCTCTCTCTCTCTCTCTCTCTCTCTCTCTCTCTCTCTCTCTCTCTCTCTC
>NW_021604614.1:3302895-3320060 GCF_004785775.1 Grammomys surdaster
CTCTCTCTCTCTCTCTCTCTCTCTCTCTCTCTCTCTCTCTCTCTCTCCTCTCTCTCTCTCTCTGCAGATTCTATCTTCTTGGAGTTTCAGCCACGGGCCTGTTAATTAGGCCTGTTCCTCACCGAGCTTCGGCGCCTTTGGTTCTGTGACACAGGACTGCAGGGAAAAGCAGCTAAAGAGGACTTATTAAGACTCAGAGTGCTTTCAATAATGCGCATGGAAATGAACAAATTAACTGACGACTCAAAAAAGGCAATATTGCCCCAGTGGGGGTTCCCGAGCATGGAGATAACATTAAGGAATGCAATCGTCATTGAGAGGCAACTGTGAATTATGAGTGATACTTGGTCCCATTACCTCGGAGGTGTCAGCTGTAATGGCAGAAAAATGTCAGGAGATGTTAGGAGACAAAACAAATGGAGGTGCGGCTGTTCTAGTGGGGGAGCTGGAGGGCCCCAAACAGCAAGAACTTGCAGCAGAGGGAGTATTGCTTGTAGTTAATGGCATGTTGTAGTTGACCAGTCATTGATACTTATTTCATGAAGGATACATCTCTTTCCATCTGTTAGGCTAAGATAAGATAGATGCAGACAGCTCTGAATAATCATAGGTTGTTCTGGTCTTGGGACAATCAGAACCAACCATACCAAACCAGTGTGTGTGTGTGTGTGTGTGTGTGTGTGTGTGTGTGTGTGTGTATGTGTGTGTGTGTGTATGCATGTGTGTCTTTGTGTGTTTGTAATACAGGTTTGCATGCATGTGTGGAGGCCAGAGGTTGTGTTGGTGTCTTCTTTCTCAAGTTTTTACCTTAGTTTTTCAAGACTGAGTCTATTTCTCAACTCAGAGCACACTGATTTACACAGGCTGTCTGGCCAGTGAGCTTCAGAGATTGGTCAGTCTTTCTTTCCCTCTCTCCTGCACCAGTGCTGGAATTACAGGTAGATACTAGCACCCAGCTTTTGGTGGTGTCTGTGGGTGTTGGGGATCTGAACTAAGGTTCTCATGAGTGTGTGACAAGCACTTTGCTGACTGAGCCATCTTCCCAGATCCTTTTTCTTTTTTTGAGACAAGATCTCAGGTAACCCAGTGTGGTAGTTTGAACAAGGGCATTCCCCATGGGCTCATGTATTTGAGCACTTGCTTCCCAGCTGATGTCATTGTTTGGGGGAAGATTTAGATGTGACTTTGCTGTAGGAAGTATGTCACTGGGACAAGCTTTGGGAGTTTAAACACTGGCTCTATTTCTAGGTTGCTGTCTCCTTGCTTCATGCTTGCTGTTCAAGAATTAATCTCTCAGTCTGAGAGACCTACCTCTTTACATGGATACTGGGGATTCAAACTCAACACACAGGCCTATAATCCCAGCACTGAGGAAGCAGAGACAGGAGGATCGACTATTAGCTGATTTAGTGAACTAGTTGAGTTCCCAGTTCAGTGAAAGACCTCAAGTCACAAAATAAGGTGAAAAGGGTGACTTGAAAAAGACACCTGATACTGATCATTGGCTTCCACCTGCACGTGCATACACACATATATGTACACACACACACACACACACACAGAAGAACAATGTATCATGTAGTTTCATGCTACTGCCTTTACTCCAGGAAAATGGCTGCTCTACCAGTCCCCACCTAGCTTCATTTTGATCTACCAACCTTTAGCTCCGGGTGGTGATCCTGCTGCCAGCCTTCTGCCAGCTTGCCTAGAATCCACAGATAAAACACACACACACACACACACACACACACACACACACACACACACAGAGTTTGCTTTAGGACACAATTATTGGGCATTACTATCTCCTGCTCGGAAAAGCGTGTCCTTAATAATTTTATCTTCTCTTCTCCCACTTGCCCTAAACTTCAGTGGCTAGTCCCACCTATATCCCCTGCCAAACATCTATGAGCACCCACCTGTAGTGGAGGTCACAGGTCCCAGCTCCTCCCGAGACCTCACATGGCTGCTGGTTTCTGCTTCTCCCCACCAAAGGGGCAGAAAAATCCTCCTCCCTTCCTTGTGTCTCCCTGCCTCCTCCAAGGACTTGGAACTCCGGTCTGTACCTTCTACCCAGCAATTTTCTCTCAGCTTTTTTTTTTTTTTTCTGACAGATCAAGAACCAACTGGGGAGCAGAATCTTAGCATCAGAACTGCCCCCTTCAAACAATACAATACCACTGTCTATGTTTATGGTAATGAGACTGCAAACATATCTGCTACCATGTGTAGGTGAGGAACTTTTGACTGATGAGCATGTAAGAGTTATCTTCCAGGCTAATGTGGCCTTTCTGGTGATCCAATGTGCCTCTGAGTCACCCAGGCTCCCAACAGTTACTGCAGCAAACTTGCTGGTTCACCAACTCTGATGGATTATTTGGCCATTGTTGCCCTGGCCTGTCAGGGGTGAATAGATATTTGTTCACAGCTCCCTAGGAAAAGTCACGCAACACATGCGTTGAATGGTAACCATTAGTTCAGACACAAGTGGTTCTATTTTAAAGGGCAGGGGAGACAGCAGAAGTGAATAAAGAATCTAGCATAAAACTTGATTTCTGGAAAATTTTTACAGTTCTTTTTTTTTAAAACCCAAACAAAGAGTGTTTTTAAAAAATGGGTTATAGGCTCCCAAACTCCTTTTCCAGACAGCTTTCAGATGGTTAAATGTAAAGGTCTTAGTGGCATCTGGTTTGGATTTCCTTTTGAATTCGTAGGTACAGACAGATGAGAGAGAGTCGGGGCTGGAGACAAAAGTGTCACCAAAACTCCTGGCAGGGCAAATGGCTCTAGGGGCACAGCTTGGGTGAGGCCGAGGCCAAGGCCACTGGGGGCCAAACACAGCAGAAGAGGGGGGCCACACAATGGCTTTCACCCAGAGAAGGGAAGATAAAAGTCTTGTTTTCATTCTGCCCCAGGATGAGCCGTTATTGAGAAGAGGGAGAAGTATTGTGGCTGTCTTCAAAGAGAGAAAGAACAGATGTGAGCAAATATCTAGCTTGGTGGTAGCAGCGTAAGAAGCACAGACAGAAGCCAACTGGATTGTCATGGGCACTGGGAAGTGGACAGGGGACACATCTCCACATTGCCACCTGCAGAGGCCTGACACTAGCAGAGACCTCCACTCAGGTGATGACAAGATTCCTGATTTTATTTCCAAAAAGAAGTTCAGAATGAGCCACCATGGAGCAGAGCTGGACTTTATAAGGGAGATATTTTTTAGTATAGGCTTAAGCACTATGGTTGTTTTAGTTAGGGTCCTATTTCTGTGAAGAGACATCATAACCAAGGCAACTCTTATAAAGGAGAATATTTAATTGGGGTTGGCTTACAGGTTCAGAGGTTCAGTCCATTAGCATCATGGCCAGAAGCATGGTGGCACGAAGGTAGACATGGTGCTAGAGCAGGAGCTGAGAGTTCTACATGAGGATCAGCAGGCAGCAAGAAATGAACTGGCTTGAACTTCTGAGACCTAGTGACCCACTTCCTCCAACAAAGCCACACCTAGTCCAACAAGGTTACACCTCCTAATCATGCAATTCCCTATGGACATATAAGGGTCATTTTTATTCAAACTGCCACATGGGTTAATAGAAAGAGAGGTATTAAGGGGAAAAATAAGTGTCTTGTCAACATTAGACAATACTCCACTGTGTTCACATACTCAATTTTCTCTATCCATTCATCCACTGATGGACCCCTAGGCCCATGACTTCACTACTGAGATTCTTAATACAGCAATTGGGAGTATGCAGACCCCTCTGTTGTATGCTAATTATGATTCTTTTAGGTATAGTCCCAGAAGTCTTTTCTTCTAAGTTATTTACCTCTGAAAAAGTACCTAAAGATTCAGGTAGAAGCACTTGCTTTATCCTTCTCTGGCCGGGCCCTCCTTGCTTGATCACTAATTGAGAAAATGCCTTACCACTGGATCTCATGGAGGCATTTCCTCAGCGGAGGCTCCTTTTTCTGTGATAAATCCAGATTGTGTCAAGTTGATACACAAAACCAGCCAGTATATGACCTCTATACAAATGCCCAGGCAGGCACATGCATGTGAACACACACACACACACACACACACTCACACACACACAAAACCAAAAGCCAAACCTACCAACCAACCAACCAACCAACCAACCAACCAACCAAACAACCAAACAACCAACCAGGTAACGAAAGAAAGAAAGAAAGAAAGAAAGAAAGAAAGAAAGAAAGAAAGAAAGGAAGGAAGGAAGGAAGAAAGAAACAAACAAACAAAACAAAACAAAACCCAACCCAAACCAAAACAACAACTAACTAGAACAGATAAAAAGATAAAGTAAATATAAAAGGGGTTGGGGATATAACTCAGGGCTAGAGTGTTCACCTAGACTCCACTGTGGTGGTGTGGCTCAGTGGTAGAGCTCCTGCCTAGATTCAGCATCAGGTGAGATGTTCCTGTTAAGCTGACAGTGTACAACAGCTGCCCTACAACATGATGATCAAGAGTCAAAGAAAGGGGTAAGCCCAGGTTCCAGGGTTGTTGTTGATGTGTGTTGAAACCCAGTGACAAGAGGTGGAGGAGACCTGAGTGAGATTTTTCAGCATGCAGAGAGGATCACCCCAAGGGCAAACTTAATTGGAGACAGCTCTTTCAGAACGCTGTCACACCCCTACCACACCCCTTTGCCAAAGCCCAAAAGTGCAGAAGAGGAAGCAGCTGGCTGCCTTTGTTTGACGGCAAGGATTCCTTTCCCAGACGAATCTCCAGTCTTCTGGACTGAAACATAAACTTACCACATATGCCAGTAAACGTCTTATCTAGGACTTGGCCCATCCATCATGGCTGAGCATGTTCTTGTGGGGATAATTGCCCACACATAAATTTTATATTGAAAATTAAAGCAAAAAAAAAGCAAAAGAGTAGAGCAGACTTTTTTTCCCCAGTGAACCATTACACTGAAGGATGCTTTTCGATGGGGGTGGAGAAAGAACATCATATTTTCTAGTCTATATGAGAGACAAATGTTGAGATACTGATTCCAAATTTCCCCAGAATTTTTTTTTGATTGGAGAAAGCTAAAGGGCTTTCCAATATTACAGTTACTGCTTTGCACCTTGTGGCTCTCCGGTAGGCACTTAGTAAACCCACTAAACCAGCTTGTGTGGTCTCTGTTGGAATTTTCCTTTGGTGTGTGTGTGTGTTTGTGTGTGTGTGTATGCACATATGCACATGTCTGTATGCCTTCATGTATATGTGTGTTTGTGTACATTCATGCCTGTGTCTGTGTGTGTGGAGGACAACTGTTATTATCATTCCTTAGGTGCTATTCACCTTGCTTTTGGAGACAAGATCTCTCCTTGGCTTGGAGCTTGTCCATTAAGCTATTCTGGCCGGCCGGTCAACCTCAGGATCATCTTGTCTCTATCTCCCCAGCACTCGGATTACAAGCATGAACCTTGTCTCTATAAAATCTAGCCTGATTTTTGTTTTTTTGTTTTCAGATAGGGTTTCACTATGTAGCCTGACTAGCCTGGAATTTACTATGTAGACTAGACTGGCCTTGAACTCATAGAGATCTGCCTCTCTCTGACTCCTAACTGTTGAGATTAAAGGTGTGCCTCCATCATGTCCAGTGTTTCCTTCTTTTCTTCTTTCTTCTTTTCCTTCCTCCCTTCCTGCCTGTCTATTGATGTTTTGCCTGTATGCCTGTCTGTGTGAGGGTGTCAGGTCCCTGGAATTGGAGTTACAGACTACTGTGAACTGCCATGTGGTTGCTGGGAATTGAACCTGGATCCTCTGGAAAAGCAGCCAGTGCTCTTAACTGCTGAGCCATCTCTCCAGTCCCCTTTATCTATCTATCTATCTATCTATCTATCTATCTATCTATCTATCTATCTTCCTTCCTTCCTTTCCTTCCTTCTTTCCTTCCTTCCTTTCTTCCTTCCTTCCTTCCTTCCTTCCTTCCTTCCTTCCTTCCTTCCTTTCTTAATATAACTGTTAGGGATTGAACTCACCCTCACACTTGCATGGCAACATTACCAACAGAGCCAGAATACATTTATGATATCAGCTTGGGAGTGTTATCACCACAGAACTCTGTAAACCTCATAAAGTAGCCCCTTACCCAAAGCCTGTCATTAATCAGTCACCAGCATACGAAGCTCAAGACTGATCTCAGCACACAATGTCACAGACTGATCACCCGTGTCACCAGCTCACTCTGCTAACTAGTGTTCCTTGCCTCTGGAAATCGGATGACCAGTGCCTTGAGCCCCTTAATGTTCACAGCTGTTCCAATCAGGAAAACTACACGCTTAGCGAGAGTCAATTATACTTGTCCCCAAACCTGTTCATGCAAATATATTTCTTATGGCAATTATAGAATTAGGTAAATATTTCAGCACTGATGGAATTGAGGATGAAAGTAATAGAGTTGTCATTTCTATGAAAATTAAGTCGAATGCTTGGGAAAGACTTAATAAAGGCAAATTGCTTAACAACTGCTGTCAAATTAAGTGCAGGCAGCAACTGCAAAATTTGGGGATGATTATACAAATCTGGAAGGATTCCGAGCTTCAGTTGCTTTTAAGTGTCTTGCTTTACTTCAACTCAATAAAGCAGGACATTTGGAGTACTCTAAGTAGTTAGCCTGTATCCAAGGGATGGATGCATATACATATACACATGTATACATACATGTGTGTGTGTGTATATATACATATATATATAAACACATGTACATATACATATACACATGTTCATGCACATATATGTAAATGTGCATATATACATATATATACACATATGTACATATAAATATGCACAAAAATGCACATACATATTCACATAAAGATACACACATAAACACATATACCCACATACATAAACACAACATACAAACAAACTCAAACACAAACAAATATTCACCCATACACATGCATACATAAATATATGAGCTGCAACATGGTTTTGCAAGTGCACTGTCAGTGGTCTTTTGTGATTGAACATCTCATCCATATTTCACTGGGATGAGCTTGCAAGTCTCATCTTATTGGCTAAGAGTCTTGGAGTACGGGAAGTGGAAAGGAGGTGCTAAGAGGGGAGGAGAAATTGTGGTTGAGATGTAATATATGCGATAAGAATAAATTGAAACACTTGAAAAAAAAAAGAGGCTTGGACTGTAATCTGTGCTACCTCACCATTTCAGGTGCATACACTTGACTTTGGCCAAAGATGAAACAATATCATTATAGCTGTGTCAGATGGAAGTTTTCTGTTGTTAAATGCAGTCTTCATTGATACTTGACATGTGTGTGTGTGTGTGTGTGTGTGTGTGTGTGTGTGTGTATAATGTCTTCATCGGAGAGAATTTAGAAAACACAAAATAGTATAAAGAAGAAAATACAAATCCCTATTTGTCTTTGCATTTCAGAAATGAGGATTTTAAACATTTAGGATCATTTCCTTCTGATTAAATTTAAAGAAAAAGATTTTGGGTGATGGCATAACAATACAATGTAACACTTGGGAGGTGGAGGCAGGTATGTACCCACCTATATACATACACACATACACTCATCCATCAAAATAAGATATCCAATTAAATTATGATGCATAGAGAATATGATGAACATATGATGTGTGAAGTATATTATTTCATTTCTATTTCTGGGGCAAATACTTCACAAAAGGTTTATTTTAGCTTACAATTACAGGTATGGTAGAGAAATCAAGACAGGAATTTAAATCATTCCAATCACAGTCAAAAACAGAAGAAATGAATACATGGATAAGTGCTTGCTTGCTAGATTTCTCCTCCCATACACAGTTCAAAGCCAGCCTAGGGAATGCTGCTGCCCACAGTGGTCTGGGTCTTCCTTTCCCAATTAACAATTAAGAAACACCTCCCATATCTGTAGGCGAACCCAATGTAGACACTCCCCTTTTGAGATTCCCTTCCCAACTGATTCTAGGTTGTGTTGAGTTGACAGTAAAAGCAAGTACATAGTGTTTTTTGGTCACACAAAAGATTCTATCCTTTCAGCTGCAGAAATAAGAACCCAACAGTACAGAGCCTATGTCTGACACATGGACCAAATACCCATTACAGGTCCCTGCCATTGACTACTGGAGGAAACAGGAGCATAAGAGGGAACCATAATGGTCGCTGACAACAGATAGATGAGCCATTTGAGGCAGTGTGTAATTACTCACAACATTATATGAGGTAGATTTTATGGCCTGGAATGGTGGGCTGTCATAGTTTATAATTTTCATTATCAAACCCAAAGCCACAGAACAAACACCAGGGAAACTTTATTTAAAGGTGATTGCTCATAAAGGGGAAAATAATTGGAATTTCACAAACCAGTAATTACAAAACCAGGAAAGGTTAGTCTGGTATGTTTTATAACTGTAATATAAAAAAGAAACTGCAGGGGGACTTTAAAAAATGCGACTTTAATTAATTCTGTTAAAGGTTATTGTCTGAAATGCAAGAACAGCCAACAAAAAATCAGAAATGCAACCAAATCAAAATAAAACCAACCTACTTCAAGAGACATTTAAGGGACCTGAAACTCTACAGTTGAATGCTTGGTGTCTTAATCAATGTTCTATTGCTGTGAAGAGACACCATGACCATGGAAACTCTTATAAAAGAAAACATTGGGACTGGCTTACAGTTTCAGAGGTTTAGTTTATTATTGTCACTGTCGGAAGTATAGTGGCAGTCAGGAACACATGGTGCTGGAGAAGGAGCTGGGAATTCTATGTACTGATAGGCAGAGAGCAGGAAGAGAGAGACACTGGGCCTGGCTTGAGCAACCCCCAACCCCATTCCTGTTGCACACTTTTTCCAACAAGGCCACACCTACTCCAACAAGGCCACACCTACTCCAACAAGGCCACACCTACTCCAACAAGGCCACACCCACTCCAACAAGGCCACACCTCCTAATCCCTATCAAGTAGTTCTACTCCCTAATGACCAAGCATTCCAATATATGAACCAATAGGAGTAATTTCTATTCTATTCAAATCACTACACTTGATAAATCATGAAAACTCTACAATCTTAATTCATCTTTTTCAAAAGTATTTATACATGGCTATATTTTTAGTTAGGTAGAGTGTGTGTGTGTGTGCATGCTCAAATACACACACATGCAAATAAGTGCAGCTTCCCATGGAGGCCAGAGTCATTGGATCTACAGGAGCTGGAATTACTGGAAGTTGTGAACACCCTGACCTGGGTTCTGGGTACCAAACTCAGATCCTCTGCAAGAGCCTTCTCTCCAGCCCACATTGCTTATGTGTTTGCTTATTCGCATGTTTGTGTGTTTGTGCACAGCTTTGTGTGTGTGCATATGGAGGCCAGAAGAAGTCATCAGATTCCTCAGAGTTGGAGATAAATTTGCTTTGGGGACACTTGGATTGTTACATGATTGCTGGGATCCAGTCATTGATCCTTATGGATGAGTAACGAGCACTCTTAATTAACAAGCTCTCTCTCCAGCCCCGTAAGTAAATTTTGTCCCTCCCCACCTGGTGCTTGTGTGACCCAGAAATAGCTTTTGTTTTGATCATCATACTTTCTTAATTGTATGCTGTGACTTCGTATTATTAATCCTATTTGAGGGGCTGTAGAACTGGCTCAGCAGTCGTGGGACTTGCTGCTTTGCAAGACGATCAGAGTTCAGTTCCCAGTACCCACAATTCACTGCTCACAACAGTCTGTAACTGGAGCTCCTCCCCCTTCTCCTTCCTTCCTCTTTCCTCCCTTCCTGTTCTCTTTTCTCCCCCATTCTCTTTTCTTCCCTTCCTTTTACTCCTTCCCTTTTTCTTTTTCTTTTTTTATTCTCCTGTATGTGCACATGTGTGCATGCATGCACATGCCCTTGCATGGTTTTGCATGTGCACATGAAGGCCAGAAGACAACCTTAGGTGTCATGCCTCAGACCATCACCTTGCTTTTTTGAGATAAGGTCTCTCATTGACCTGGAACTAGCCAAGAAGATTAGCTGAGATTTTCTCATGTCTGCCTCCTCATTTCTGGGATGACAAACTTGTGCCACCAAGCGCTTTACTGACAGCTGTCTTCTCAGACCGTGTTCGGAGTTTTTAAAGAAAAACTCAAGTTGGAGCTAACATGCATTTTGATGTTTTCCTGTAAATAATTTAGGGGGAGGGGAGTAAAATAAAACAGAATTTTTCTACTAAATATTGATGCGGGAGCTTCTACTTGGAGAAGATTGCTGGTGATGATTGCAATTAGAGTCTCTTTATCCGCCTTTAGAAGTCAGCTTTTTTTGGGGGGGAGGACAAGCTTGTAGTGTGTTATTAATGCTGACGGCTGTCGTATTCACCCAGTGCTTTTGAAAACACTGGGAGGCACTGATCCATCAACAGCATCCTCACAATGGTATAGGACCAATAGAAACAGTCGCGTGTGCTTCTGAAGTGGGTGTTCAATTTACGCCTGTTGTCCTGAGCAAATATTTGTGCTGCCCACAACTTGGCTGAACAGAGTCGGAGGGTGGAGGGGGAGGGACTAAGAGGATGGGAGTGGAAGGTTATGAAATCTTGAAGTCATTTGTCTCCCCTAAAACTTACGTTGCAGAAGCTTGGTCTCTGAAGTAGCAGCGCTGACGTGACAGGACCTTTCAAAATTAAACTTTACTTCATCTTTTTAAAAAATTGTTTTTATTTTTTATTTATTTGTGTTTGCATCTGTGTGGGGGTGTATAGTCATTCATATGAGTGCAGGTTTCCATGGAGGCCAAGGGCATTGATTGAATCCAATGGAGCTGGGGTTACGGGCAGTTTTGAGTCACATGATGTGGATGCTGGGAATCAAACTCTGGTCCTCTGCAAGAGCAGTACATACTCTTAGTCAAGTCTGGGGGGCAGGTTGGGTGTGATGGGGGTTTAGTAGGGGTAGAGTGAGGTGGAACACTGTCTTCCAAGAATGACCTGGCTGCCACACTCTTGGGCCCGTAGCGGTTCAGATTACCTTCACGGGACCTGTATATAACAACGTGGCCATCACCATTTCATCCTGGAGGGAGCAGGGAATTATGAGGCCCCACCCGCCCCCAAGGATTTACAGAAATTTAATGGTTGCTAGAGAAGTTGGAGGCATTTTTCTTTTTTAAAGCGATTATCCAAGCTTCCACCACATGTTTTAGGAGAGACAAATGACTTCGATGTTTCATAACCTTCCATCCCTGTCCGCTTAGCCCCTCCCCTTCCCCTTCCCCCTCTGACCCTGTTCAGCCATGTTGTAGGCAGTGTATACACTCAGGAAAACAAGCGTAAACTGAATCTATGGTGTAGTTACTGGGAAGCTGCTCATGCACCTGTAAATAAACCCTCACCTCTAATGAAACCTTGGTTATCAAAAACAAAGACAGGAAAGTCTCCCACACTTTCTTGCTTCTCCGTGGCTGAGATAAAACGCTCTGACCAAGAACAATTTAGGGACACAGTAAAGGGTGCATTTGGTTCACACTTCCTGGTCACAGCCCATCACTTAGGAAGCCAGGGCAGGAAGTCAGTGTACAAACAAGAAGGAAGGAATTACAAAAGAATGCACCTCTTTAGCTGCGATTATACTCAGCTAATTTTTCTTACACAGACCAGAATCCACAGTGGGCTGGGCCTTCCCATGGTCTCATGTAGGCCGGTGGGCTGTAAGAGGCCGCTGGGTACCTGGTCGAACACAGGCCTCAAGCCCTAGATAATACCCATTCAATGGGAATGTAGGTGTTCAGCCTTGCTCCTGGGCCCTGGTTCCTTTCACTTATCCACAGCCCCTCCCAAAAAAAGGTTTGTGGCCTTACGTCATGTCACGTAGCACAAGTAGCACAGGTAGTAGGCATGACTACAGGCAGAGCCTCAAGATATCTCCATATTAATGAGATGCCTAAAGGCCAGAGGGTGTAGCCAATTAAGCATTCCTTCCCAGACCCTCCTCTTTGCAAAAGATATTTAACCTCAGGCCTGCCCTGAGGACACAGGGTACAGCTTCATCCACTTTCCACCATGACAATGAACCTTTTAAAATCATGGATGCCCTCTTGTACTTGGGGCCTTTTGTGGAGAACGGTAGAGGAGGCCTTCAACCAATGAGCTGCCACTTCTCTATGTTCCCGCCACGTAAGCCACCAACTCAAGCAAGCTAGCTGAGCCAGTTGTGACCCAGCCAAGTGAGTCACCTTGACTAAGAGTCTCATCCAACCTGTGGGGCACCTCCAGAGCTTTTCTCCCTCGTCCCTCTTGGCTGCGGGGCGGTCTAGCCCATATGCCCCCCCCAGTCCTTCTGTGGTTTCCCAGTGACACCTGGGTGCCCAAGGGCTGAGACCACTGGTCTCCTGCCAGTTGCTTCGGCCCAGAGACCCCCCCCCCCAGTCCAAGAGCTCTGCCCCCGTGGGACCTCAGACTAAAATCTCCCCACGTCTGGAGAAGAGTTCTTTGACTTCTCATAGCCTGGCTTCTGCCCTGTGCAGCATGGAGTGAACTCAGTCAAATTCCCATGCTTCTGCTCTCTGAGCAGCGGTTCCAGCCACCTGGGGATCAGACATGCGGGGTCCACAACTCAGCCCAACAGAACCCATGCCCACACTTGAGCCACAGCCCCACAGTCTCAGTCAAGACCATCTCTGATAGACATGGCCATAGGAAAATGTGGTCTGGACAATCCTTCAGTTGAAACATTGTGTTAGTTTGAGTTTTTACTGCTGTGATAAAATACTATGACCAAAAGCTACTTGGGGAGGAATTTCTTTTTGCAAGTCTCAGGTCACACTCAATCACTGAGGAAGTCGGGGTAGGGAGCACAAGACAGGAACCTGGAGGCAGGAACTGAAGTAGAGACCATGGAAGGGTGCTGCTTACTGTCTTGCTCCTTATGGATTGCTTGGCCTGCTTTTTTATACACCCCATCACTACCTGCTCCAGGTGTGACTGTCCCTAGTGAGCAGGGTCCTCCCACATCAACCAAACAAGAAAATTCCCTAAAGATTTGCTTATAGGAATTTTATAAAGGCCTTTTCTCAGTTGAGGTTCCTTTTCCAAGATTCCAGCTTGTGTCACATTGACAAAACACCAGACTAGTACAGACTCCCTCAGATGACTGTGGGCTGTTTCAAACTGACCGATGAAGCTAAGCAGGGACTCACATACTCCCTCTTCACACCCCAACCCCCCACATTCACACTAATGCCTTCCAATCTCACACGTTGTCACACACTCATGGACATGGATTCACATTCATGCACACACAGATGAATGTACACACACTCAAACACACAGTACACACCTTCACACCCTCACATCCTCTTACAGACACACGCTCAAGTATACACACCATCATACATGCACACTCAAACCCTCACAGACTGACAGGCACATACACTCACACATACAATCACATACACCCTAACACACACACTCACTCTACATACTCCCACAGGCTTACACACACACACACATACACACACACACACACACACACACACACACACCCCTTATGAGGCTCATCTTTTACAGAGATTCTGGTATATTCAGTTATTGGCTGACACTATAATGCTTCCCACCACTAAAACTTCAATTAACCAATTGCTCGGGGGAACAGGGTGCTATGGTTAATTGAATTATCTGATTAACTGAAAGTTAATTAGCCAGAAATCCTTTGTAATTCTAAGGCTTGCTATAAACAGCCTAACAGAAGAAAACTCTTTTTCTTTTTGTGTGTATATGCATGTTCATATGTATGTGTGCACATTGTCATAGTGACATGCATTTATGTATGCACATGTGAGTGTAGGTGACTGAGAAGACCATAAGGGGTTTTGGATCCCCTGGAGATGAATTTATAAGCAGTTGTGAACCACCTGATGCGTGTTTTGGGAACATAACTGGGTCTTCTGAAAAATCAGTACATATTGTTAGGCACTGCCGTTTCTCCAGCTACAGCTTTGTTGTTTATGAGGCAGAGTCTCTCACTGCCCTGGCACTTGCCAAACAAGCCAGGCTGGCTGGTCAAGGAGCCCTAGGGATCTGCCTGTGTCTGTCTCTCCAATGGTGGTATTATTACAAGTGATCCACTTGACCTTCTTTCTCTTCCTCTTCTTGTTCCTCCTCGTCTTCTTCCTCCTTCTTCTCCCCCCCTCCTTCTTGCCAGTGCAGGGAACTGAAAGTTTAAGGCAATCACTCTCTCTTTAGAGCCATCTTTCTAGCCCCTACGTCTCAGCTTCTTCACCACAAAATGTATGACTACCCATCGTGCTAGGCTTTCTAGTGTCATCAATGGATCCTGTGTGGATTGTGCCTTGATTGGTATTATCACCATGGTCTGAGGTCATATGAAGGAAACAGAGACCTATGAAAAGGTAGAACAAAGGTGCTATGACACCATGACCAAGACAACTTATGAAAGAAAGCTTTAATTTGAGGGTTACAGTTCCAGAGAGCCAGAGTCTATGACCATCACAGTGGGGAGCATGGCAGCAGTCAGGCAGGCATGGTGCTGCCCCAATAGCTGAGAATTCTCGTCTTGATCCGCAAGTATAAATCAGAAAGAACTAACTGGGAATGGGCTTTAAAAACTTGAAACCCCACTCCTCCGACAAGGCTAGACTCCCTAGACCTTCCCAGATAGTTCTGTCAACTAGAGATCAAGCAGTCAAATATTGAGCCTATGAGGTTGTTCTCATCCAAACCACCACAAGTACACAGATACAGTGTAATAGTATACAACCATATAGAACAATGGTTCTCAATCTGTGGATCGAGATGCTTGGGGGTGCTGTCGAATGACCCTTTCACAGGTGTTGCCTAAAACCACTGGAAAACAGATATTTACACTATGATTAATAACAATAGCAAGACTACAGTTGTGAAGTAGCAACCAAAATAATGGTATGGTTCAGGGTCACCACAACACAAGGAATTGTATTAGAGGGTCTCAGCATTAGGAAGGTTGAGAACCACTGATGTAGAAGAACATTATTGTCATTTGCAGGGCCGTGGTGTGACTGGATACCCCTAGGTTAAGCAAAACAAGCCAGATTCTGAAAGGCAAACGCTGCATATTTTCTCTTGTATGTAGAATCTAGATTTGTCTTGAAAGGGATGAAAGTAGATAGGCCACTATTTGGGAAGGTGGGGAGGAGTGGGAGTCAGGGGGCAGGCCATAGAAGATCATAATAGAATTAGCATAATCCAGTAACATTATACATGTATATTAACAAGCCAAAATCAAACCCAGAATTGTTAGGTAAGCGTGATGACTACATTACAGAAACAAGTTCACAATATTTTGAACTATTAAAATATCCTAAAAAAAAAGAAATGAAATAAGAGACATGCACATTATGATCGCCGACATTTTCATCATCATGATATCATCATTACTTACTATTAATTATTAATATCGTTGTTATTATTATTTCTGAGACAGGGTCTTGCTACATAGCCCAGGCTGTCCTTGAACTCCACCTCCTCCTGCATCTGGCTCTCTGGTGCTGGGACTGCAGGCATATGGCACTGTGCCTGGTTTTGCATCTTGACATTCGTATTATCTCCTTGCTCTTTCTCTCTCCTCAGTGTATGTGGTGAAAAAAAAAAAAGCCCTGGCTCCAGCAGGTGTACGCTTGCTAATTTTGGTTTACATTCCCCCATTCCCATTTGCACCTCCAACAAAAGGAAAAAGAAAGACCCAGATGTATTGTCACTAAATCAAGCCCTGCTTTGGCTAGGTCACCGGGGCTTGGTTTCCATTGTGTTACCAGGAAATGAAAAGAACAATTTTTCTTTTGTTGTTGTTGTTGTTGAGGATCCTAGATTTATATTGCTTTCACTTAGCGAGTGAATAATTGATAAGTCGGGGCGTATTAACACAGAACAAAAGAGCCCAGCGGTACAAGGGTCTTGGGAAGGCTGCCTAAATCAATACACACTCATGAATTTTGAGTGCAAAAGGTTGAGCTGAGAGAGAACACAGATTTAGATGGCCATTAATATTTGAAACACACTCTATGCACGAGAGGCTCGCCAGAGCCCAAATGTTAACCGGAGGAGCTTCAGAGAAAAAAGCTTCTAAATAAATCTGAAAGCAAGATATTTTCCCCTTCGAAGATTTCATGTGGAAAAAAAATCAATCATCTTTGTCGTCTCTGCAGTCAGAAGCCAGCTATTAAAAAATCTAATTAGAGTGGTTCTTTTTTAACCAATTAAACATACCAATGTAACACTTGTCTGATCCAATGTTTGTAATTGCCAGAAACGCAATCAAGTTACCCTCTATGGTAACGCAGATAACTGGAAAATCCTCCCGCCATTCCTCCTGGTAACGTCCTCCCTCCACAAGAGGCAGACTGAAAATTTGATTAATCTAAACATTTTGTGAGGTGTCAAGAGAGGTTTCTTGCCTGATGCTTCATGGTCACCTGAATGGGCAGACCAACCGAGGACCAAAAAAGAAAAAATACATCATCAGTCACAATTTGCTCTTGAAATGTCTCCTGTGGGGCTTGCATTCGAGCTGCTGTCTAAGCTGGGGATTTTAAACTGAGTTGGGAAGACTTCCCTTCTTAAAAGTTGCATGGCTCTGCATCCTTTGGGAAAGTCATCCCTGGCATTGGCTGCCAGTTCATGGCTATGACTGTTGGAGATGATTGACCTGTGCTGCTTATTGCTGTGGTTACTGAAGAAACTTGGTAGCAGGAGCCATGTGCTCACTCTGGCTAAACTGCAGCTGTGATTTGTGGGTATAAGAGCCTTATTTAGTTATTCATTCATTCATTCATTCATTCATTCATTCATTCATTTGGTATGGGTACATGTTTGTGTGCATCTATGTGCATGTGGAAGCCAGATGGGTCTCTACTGCTCTCTGTTTTATTTTTAACTATATAATCTTTGGTGATTTCATGTGTGAACGTAATATAGTTAGATACTATTCAATGCCTCTTCCCCCTCCAATTCCTTTCACACCCCTTTCCCAATGTTATTTCTTTTTTTCTCTTTCCTTCTCCTCCTCCTCCTCCTCCTTCTCTTCCTCCTCCTCTTCTTGTTCCTTCTCCTCTTCCTCCTCCTCTTCCTCATCTTCCTCCTCCTCTTCCTCCTCCTTCTCTTCCTCTTCTTCTTCCTCCTCCTCTTCCTCCTCCTCTTCTCTTCC
>NW_021604614.1:3320070-3366908 GCF_004785775.1 Grammomys surdaster
TCCTCTTCTCTTCCTCCTCCTCTTCTCTTCCTCTTCCTCTTCTCTTCCTCTTCCTCCTCCTTCTCCTCTTCCTCCTCCTCCTCTTCCTCCTCCTCTTCTCTTCTTCCTCCTCCTCCTCTTCTTCTTTTCTCCCTCTTCCTCCTCCTGCTCTTCTTCCTCCTCTTCCTCCTCCATGCACTGAGTACAATTAGTGCCCTCTATGTGCTCATGGGTCCAGGTCCATCCAGTGGGGGGAGGAACAAGCTACCATGGGTCATGTTGCTGAAAATACCCTGACTCTCCCTTCAGCCTTTACCTGTTTAAAGCTCCTTAGTTAGGGGTGGGAGCTCATGAGCCCCTCCCCTGCCCACATTAGGATGCTGACTGACTTAGTCATCTGTAGGTCTTTTGTAGGCAACGACAGCTGCTATGACTTAGTCAGGGGATCCCAGAGACTCCTCAAATAATGTAGGCTACTGCCATTGCTTCTTAATAATCCATCACATCCAGAGAGTAAGACCTTGTTGCTGAAGACACCACCTGGAGAAAACAACCTGCAAAGCTCTTTCACTTTACTTTTCAGATAGGGTCTCTCACTGAACCTGGACCTTGCTAATTCTGCCAGACTGTCTGGCTAAAAGGCCCGAGGGATTCTCCTGATCTCAGTGTTTGTATTATAGGTATTTGCTGCTATACTCAGGTCTGTGTGTGTGTGTGTGTGTGTGTGTGTGCATGTGTGTGTACGCATGTGTGTGTACACGTGTGTGCCTGTGTATCGCACATGTGTATATGGCAGAGTGTGCATGCCATGGTGGGTCAAAAGCTAGAACACTGGGTGTTCTGTTCTTACCAATCTTTTCTTTATTTCATTGAGACAGAGTCTTTCAGTGAACCTGGAGCAAGTTCTATGATCCACCTCTGCCTCTGGTGCTCACTTGTATGTGGCCATGCTGTCCCATAGCTGCAAAATTCAAGGACCCAAACTTAGGTCCTTATACTCACACAGCAAGCACTTTTACCCACTAAGCCATCTCTGCAGTCCTACATCTAGCTTTGAATACGGTTTTTGGGAATGTAAAGTAAGACCCTCTTGTTTGGGTGGTCAACACTTGACCACTGAGCCATCTCACCAGCTTCTAAGACTCACTTTTTAGAAGGTGTTAAATAGAATGCCACATTTGGAAAGAATTTGAGAGACCATTTGATCTAACCACCAGCTTTTTACACAAAAGAACAAATTCATCTGGACTTAACCTGCGCTTGCCTGCCCTTGGTGAGCAGCTCAATAACCTATGGGAGCAGCCATGACCTGATTCTGGAGAGGAAGCTTTGTATATTGAGTTATAATCTGCTCTCCGCCACCATGTCTAAGGCCAAAGAAGCTCTCCTTAGAGATCACAGTTGCCCCTCTCTGGATGCTGGCTCACACCTAGCTAGATTGCCAGTACCACTCTTTGCCCATGAAGCAGTTAATTTGGGGGAGATAATTCAGAACATGTGCTCATTACTGGGTCTTAGAGGCTAAAAGAAAAATTTGGCGCCTCTGCTGTACAGATGGTGTTTGTTCTGTCCCTGGGAGTCTCACGCTGTAGATCTTAATTAATGAATTAATGAAATTTTTCAGTCAAGTGGTCCTAAGGAGCATTTATTTTTGAAAACTCCCCTTCTGCCGAAACACGTGTTTCTCTGCTTCCCCTCCAAGCCTCTAATTAACCAGCGAGGGAAGGTCAAAGACATCGGTTGTAGACGTGCTGAAAAGGCATGGATTCTTAAAGGGAAGTTACATTGGAGACTAAAGCACCACCACGGAATTCCAACAGGACTTTTAACTGGGACCAGAAATAACAGTTACATAGTATGTTTGGTCCCTTCATGGAGACACTCACCTTGTCCTGGGATCTTTTTTCTGGTATGCTTTGGGAGTAGTCATCCATTTTTTCATTTGCTTTGTTCTTAGTGTTGGGATTGAATACTAGACTTTGTACATGTTAGGTAGCTGCTCTACCACTGAACCTCACCCCAGCCCCTCACTGGGGGATTTTAGGCAGCTGACCACTGAGTCAATCCCCCAGCCCCTCACTGGGGGATTCTAGGTAGGTGCTCTACCACTGAGCCACACCCCAGCCCCTCACTGGGGGATTCTAAGCAGATACTCTACCACAGAACCACATCCCAAGCCCTTTGACTATTATTTTTACCGGGAGAAAGAGAGATATTACTATAGTAGAATGGGCACACCCTGCTGAATGCAGCAGACCTGAGTTATCTTCATTGGCTACCAGTTTCTAGCTGTGACAACCTGGATAAGTTGTCTAAGGGTGCATTTTCTCTTACTAGACACAATCGGTATAAATAATCCAAGTACACGGGGTTGGCATTGGTTATTCTTTTCTGCCAGCCTAACTAGATTTAGAGTCACCAAGAGACTAAAGCACACTTGCAGGAGTGGCCATGAGGGTGTTTAAAGAGGATTGAGGAAATGTCATAGTAATGGGTAATGCTCTTGCACAGCAGGAATAGGGATCTAAATTTGAGTATCTAGCACCCATACATATAAGCAGCCAGAATAGCTCCACGGATCTATAGCCTCAGCTCCAGGTTCAGTGAGAGACCCAGTCTCAAGGAAAGAAGGGAAGAGACATTTGATGTCTTCCTCTGGTTTTTGTGCGCATGCACCCATGCATATGGGTGCACATAACACACACACACACACACACACACACACACACACACACACACACTCACACACTAAATGAGGATTGACTGAGGACAATGGAAAAGGAGAAAGTGAATCCAACATTAGCATTTCCCTCTCTGTGTGTTCTGTTTCATGTTGTGAACAGCCCTAGCTGCATGTTCTTCTGCTTTGCTTTTCCCATCATGCTTTTCTCTCTAAAACCAAGAGCCAAAATAAACCCTTCCTCTTTGAAGCTGCTTTTATTAGGTATTTTGCCACCATGATTGAGACAGGAAGCAAACAGCCACACCCCCCACTGGGGGATTCTAGGCAGGGGCTCTACCACTGAGCCACACCCCAGCCCCTCACTGGGGGATTCTAGACAGGTGTTCTACCACTGAACCACTTCCCCAGCCCCTCACTGGGGGATTCTAAGCAGGTACTCTACCACAGAACCGCATCCCGAGCCCTTTGACCATTTATTATTTTTACTGGGAGAAAGAGAGATATTACTATAGTAGAATGTTCTAAAGCGAACTTTGTTGAGGAAGGCAAGGACTCATACTTTGTGTTGGTTTACAATAACTAGGTAACTGTGATACTTAGCTTTAGTTGCCAACTGACACAACTACAATTGCCTGGGAATAAAGTTTCATTGAAGGTTAATCAGTATTCGGTTGGTTTGTGGGCGTGCCTGTGGGGATTGCCTTAACTGAGTTTATTGTCTCTGTGGGTGGCACCATACCCTAGGCAGGGAGTCCTGACTTGTATTAAGAGTGGAACATTCAAGCTATAGACAGGCAAGCAAGTAAGCACACATGCATTCATTTTTCTCTGCTCTTAACTGCAGATGTGATGTGACTGGTTGCTTTTGTGCCTTCCCTGATATGATGGACTGTAACCTAGAACTGTGGTCTGAAATTAACCCTATCTCTCACAAGTTGCTTTTTGTCAGAGTATCTTAATCACAGCAGCAGAAATGAAACTACTGTAGCAATAACTCACCCTAAACTCAGAAACTAAACAAATCAATCAAACAATCAATCAGTCAAAGCATACATAGATTTGTCTGCTGGGAATACTGCTAGTTTGGGTCCTGCCTGGTTGGTATTAGATGGGGCTTCTTCTTATGCTTTTGTTGAGCTGGAGGCTGTGCTAAGGGCTATCTGTCTGGGATGGCATTATTTGCATGCCTGCCTGGAAGCTGGTGGGCAGTTAGAGTTATAGGACCACGTTCCTCAGCACTAGAAGGTAGCTTGGACTTGTTTACAGGACAGAGTCTCAAAGAACAGCAAAGGTGTATGTGGCTTTTGGGAATGGCACTATATCCCTTGCACTGTATGCTACCAGTCAAAGCAAGTCATTCAAGAGGTAAAAGAATAGATTTGGTGTCTAGGCAGGCATCGACGCAGTCACCTGTCATAGTTACTTTTCTGTTGCTGTGATAAAATCTCTCTGATAAAACTATTAGGGAAAGAAGGGCTTATGTTGATGCAAAATTACAGTGTATTGTTACAAGGGAGTCAGTGACAGAAGTGTGTGCTACATTGTATTATGCTGTCTAAAAGCAGAGTGGGGAAACGAATGCTGTTTTGTTATTTTCTGCTTTTTATAAATTCTAGGATCACAGCCTAGGGAATTGTATCACCCACAGTGGGTGGGTCTTTTCATTATAATTAATCTAATCAAGATAATCCTTATAGGCATGACCCATGTGACTCTAATCTCATCAAGTTGCTAACTGAGGTCAGCTATCACCATCACATTTCAAAGAAAACAATTTTCACGATTTTTTTTTTTAATGAGAATGACACAGAAATATTAGGGTGTCTTTGAGAATGATGGAGTCATTCTGGGCTCTTGCTGTGTTTTGCTTTGGAGCCTAGGATCTAGGAAAACGCAGTCATCACTGAAGCCACCTAAACCAAGGGCTTTAGAGTCCTTTTTTTCACAAATTAAAAGAACAAAATTCATGGACCTCAGAGGGCGAGTTTTAGAGAAAGTATATTGGAGAAGTTTAATCACAGGAAACAGGATTCCATAGACCACAGAGCTGCTAGTCTCTGGTCTTTCAGAGGACTGAGGTCAGAAACTGAGGTGAGGTATAGGAGGCAGATGAGCTGCTCAGTCCAGTTAGCCCAGCCACAAGGTGTTCCAGTACCTCCTCCCAGTTGTAGTCACATAGCAAGTACAGCCTCTAAGCAGAAGTGACCGTTTAGGAGACCTCAAAGGAACAGGGGCCTCCAGCAAGGACACTCTCATAACCTCAGGTTTAGGATTCTTCTCCTACCTGACCAGGCTGTAGTTCCTGTTTTCATCTTAGCACTATTAGTCTATGGTCTTGAACTCTTGATCTTCCTGCTCTAGCTTCCTGACTGCTGGGATAACAAATGTGCATAACCATGCCTCCCTAGAGCAGCCGATGAATCTGCTTTGCATCATATCTAATACAACTGTTTGAAAAACAGCATCTGCTCAAAATTTTGGAGATGACAAAGACTGATTTTGGAAGCATTTTAAAGTGGACGTTGTGTAGCTTATATTGGAATCACTTGATGATTTCTACTAGAAAGATTTTATTGTTATCAGGTGTGTGTGTGTGTGTGTGTAGGTGCATGACTCTGAGTGCATTCTTGCATTTGGAGGCCAGAGGACTCTCTTGGATGACTTTCCTCAAGCACTGTCTATACATTTTCAAAAAGATGCATTAATTTTATCATATGTATGCACAAATGTGTTTAGATTCCTGCTGAGGTCAGAAGAGGGCAATCAGACCCCCTGGAGCTGGGGTTGCGGGTGGTTGTGAGCTGTCTGATATAGTTGTTGGGAACCAAACTCTGATTTTCTGCAAGAGAAGCAAGTGAGTGCTTTTAACCAATGAGGCATCCTTCTAGCCTCACCTCCCCTTGTTTTGGAGACAGTGTCTCTCACTAACCTGGGACTCACCAAGTAGTTGAGATTGGCTAGCTAGGGATCCCCAGGAGATCTTCAGAAAAGACAGGTTGGAAGTATGTACCAGCACACTTGGATTGTATTAAAATGTGGGTTCTAGGGATTGAATGTAGACCCTCCTGACGGAACCATTCGAGTTATCGTTTTGTGAGGATGTATGGAGAAGGTGCTTTTGGGTCATTATGAGCACAGTCCAGAGGAAGGGCCTTGAGGATTCTGATTTATCCCTTTCAAGGGTTGTGAGTGCAGGGGAATTTGGTGATCAATAGTACTGGTGCCCTTGGGCCAGGAGGAGATAGCTTTGATAGTCACTGTCTCAGTCACTCTAGCCAACAGCAGGGTGTGTGTGGCTGAGTGTCCCTTGTTCCTTATCTGGTGGAAGGCTCCTCACATGTAATCCTGATCTTTGTGCTGTGGTCTCTCCTATACCGTCTGTTTTTACAAGCGCCAGCGCTGAGGCTTTGGAAATGACCATGACTTACAAATGGCATGGAAGAGTTGAAGCCAGAGAAATGGATTTAGCAATGGCCAGAATGTGGTAAAGTAAGATGGGGGCCTTCCTTGTGTTTGTGTGTGGGTGTGCATGTGTGTGCAGGTGGATGTGCACGTGTGTGTGTGTGTGTGTGTGTGTGTGTGTGTGTGTTGGTGGAGGACAGAGATCAACCTCAGTGGTTGCCCCTCAGAACATTGCCCACTTCCCATTTTTTGCATCAGTGTCTCTCATTGGTCTGTCTCTCGCTCTGATTCATCTAGGCTACATGGTCAGCAAACCCCAGGGATCTATTTGCCAGTCTCCAACTCTCCATCACTGGGATTACAAGCATATACCACCACATGCAAATTATTAAAATGTGGTTTCTAGAGATCTTTCTCAGATCCTCATGCTCGCACTGTAGGCAACAGAATTACCAACAGAATTACCCCTCCGTCATAGAGATGTTCTCTCTAGTGAGAACTTCATGTTGTTATCACACTATCCTGCCATCCCTATATGAGAGACAAGAAAACAGTAGTTCACAGGACATACGCAGTCTGAAGGACAGGAACCGGCACATGTGAGATCAGGTGTCTCTCTGTCTAACTCATTACACAATTTCCATGTCTTATTGCTGCAGTAGAGACCCATAGATGTGTCAATTTAAAAAACACAGAAGTGTGTAGAAGTTAAAACTCAGGACGCCAGCTTATGACAATGATCATGTTAATATGAAAACCCACTGGAGTATGCCTCATGGTGATTGAACTGATGAGCCAGCTCCTGTTTCCTTAAAGATCCAGTAATACCATCATGAAGATCTGACCTTAAGCCCTGGTTATTTCCAACCACCTCTTGTATTGGTTTCGTTCCTGTCGCTGTGATAAAAACATCCTGATGAAAATAACCGAAGCAAGGGAAGATTTGCTTTGGCTTATGGCTCCAAAGGGGTAGAGTCCAACATGGTGGAGAAGGCATGGCAGCATACAAAGAAAGCATGAAAAGCAAGATTGGGAGGCTGACCAAGCACATAGCATCTGGAGTACAGAAGCAGTGATTAAACAGGAAGTAGAGCCAGGGTATAGCATCTCAAAACCCACCCACCAGTGACGTAATTCCTCTAGCAAGGCTCTACTTCTTAGAGATTCCATAACCTTCCCGAACGGCACCACCTGCTGGGGACCAAGTGTTCAGACCCATGAAGGGATTTTGTTCCATGATAGCTGGAAGGTACAGCAGGGCAGCTCGGATCATGGTGACAGGAGCTGTTCACAGCATAGTGGATCTGTATGCAGTGAAAGTAGGGCAAGAAACAGTGGCTGGGTTATAGCCTTTAGAAGTATCTCCTTAGTGATCTCATTTCCGCTTCTTGGTCCCTACCTCCCAAAGGCAATTCAGCCTCTCCCGATAGCATCACGGAGAGGAAAACTGAAAGGATGCACTTATGAGGAATTGTCTGATTCAAACTGTAAAAGATGCATTCAAACTACAGCAATTACTTTGCTTGAGTCATTTTTTTTTTATAGCAATAAGAAAAAGAAGAGGCACTGAGCTAGCCCGATACCCCCACAGACTATAAGCCATTTCCCCCTTCTTGGAATAGAGTGCTTGTAACACTGTAACAATCCTCAGAAGATGGAAGCTACTTCTGGGCATTGAAACTGGCTGATAGACAGGCAGCTACTGTCCACGGGGGCTCCTGGGTCACTCAGGCTGATTGCAGTTGTCAGGAGCAGGATGAGGCAGGCTGCACAAATTGAGTGACGCCGTGTTTTTAATTTAGGAGGATTCCGAATGGAAGCATCAAGGACCCACAGAGCCAGACTGTGAAATTACTCTTGGCTTTGCAGCAGGCTCTTGATGCTCCAGCATTATGGAACTTGTCAGTTCTGGGAGGCAGAGGCTGGTGGGGTGGCAGGCACGTGGGTAGCTGTCAGAACAAGAATGGATTAATTCTAGGGATTCAGTCCTGTGCCAGGGGGTCATGATGGGTGACAGCAACAAAGGGAGTCTGCCTTTGGCAAGTCTTACTAGCTTAATCATGGACTCAGGGCTCCGCCCCATGAGCTTTCTGGACTCCTGCAGTGTTCCCAGCTGCTTTCCCCACCTGGCTCCTTCCAGCTGTTCCTTTTCCTCTTTTTATCAGCCAGTTTTCCTTTCAGCATTGCCTCCCAGAACCCTGCACGTGTGGAGGTGCACGTTTGTGTGGATGCGTGTGTGCAAATATATGCAATGAGTGTGTGGGCAAGTGTGTGTATGTATCTATGTTTGCACGTGTAAATATACGTGTATATGTGCAAGGGTGAGAGTCCATGTGGGTATGTGCATGCAAATATATAGAATGAGTTGCATGTGTGCATACTTGTGCACATGTGTGTGCATGCATGCATATGCATGTGTCTGTATGTTTGTGCATGGGTGAGAGTCCACATGGGTGTGCATGTTTATGTGCAAATGGGGGAATCTACAGGTGTATCTACGTGTATGGGGGAATCTACAGGTGTATCTACGTGTATGGGGTAATCTACATGTGTATCTATGTGTATGGGTGAATATGTATTCATGTGTAGGCTCATGGGTGAATGTACATGTTTCTGGGTGTGTACATTGGATGTGTGCACATGTACATGTGTGTTTGTGCTCATGCTATACAAGTGCACACGTATGTATGCATGACTATAAATTGTATAGAAATTTCCTCAGTTGCTAGTCAGCACCCAGGAACTTCTAAAGAAGGCTTGTTAAAACTCAAGAAGCAAACAACTAAAAAGTCTCAGGAAGTTTCTGAAACTGACCAGGTGTACAACATCTCTCTGTCTCTCTCTCTTCCTCCGCACCCCCTGATTACACAAGTAGTTAGCCCTACTGAGGAGAGAGGTTAGCTGAGCTGCCTAGGAGACACACATGCTGAGCTGTAGCTTAGGTTTCTAGCCTTTACAAGTCATAACCTATGCTGGAGTAGAACCTTTCAGTGATGGAACCTTTGAGTTGTTCCTGTTCCTGTAAGTAACTCCAAACCTGTACTTCTGTAAGTTACCCCATTGCTTCACAAACTGGACTTTTGTCTATCAATTCCCTACCTGAAGTGAGATGTGAGAGACTTGTTCACATCTCCTCAGCAACAACACAACAGCACAGGCTTTGTGCACTGGAGAGCATGTATGTATACATGTGTGTATATGTGCATAAACGAGTGCTTATTATTTGTGTCTATGTGCATGGATGAGTGTGCGGATGTACGCACCTGCACAGTCAGTACCCACAACAGCACAGGCTTGCATACAGGAGAGCATGTATGTATACACATGTATATATGTACCTAAATGAGTGTGTATTATGCACATGTATATGCATGAATACATGTGCATGTCTGTGTGCTCATGGGTGTCTGAATGTGTGTATGAATGAATGTGCACGTGTGCAAGTGTATGTCCTCATGGGTAAGCATATGTGAATGTACATGTGAGTGTGCATGTGGTAAGATCTGGAATGAGTAGCTAGGTTGCTAGGCAGCCAGCTACCAGATCTTTGGGAACCAGTTGGAACAGCCTTGAGTGGCAGTGGTAAGCTGAGGGAGATACTAAGTGAACAGCTGCCTCCCTCTGCATTTCAGCTCCAGGTCACCTGTGGGACCCAGAGACCATGCCTGCCTCAGTAGCACCAGATTGGAGTGGCAGTGCAGGCAAGCCTGGAGCATGCAGCCAGTAAATCTTTCTGTACCTGATACCACTGTGCCAATGAAGCAATCTGGTAACTGTGAGTTGAATCTTGGATCTGGGACCTCCTATCTGTCCCTGTACTGTCCAGGCTTCTCCCTGCTTTGTTCCACCCTCAACCCTGCCCTTTTTCAGCTGCTGTCACTCTGACTGTCCTACTTAGGACCTTGAGAGGGTGGACAGGATCCATCTTCCATCTGAATATGACATTAGCTAGCTCTCTGGTCACCTG
The DNA here is from genome assembly GCF_004785775.1 of Grammomys surdaster. Lineage (NCBI taxonomy): Eukaryota > Metazoa > Chordata > Mammalia > Rodentia > Muridae > Grammomys > Grammomys surdaster. The sequence continues at coordinate 3,330,102 of NW_021604614.1, forward strand.
AGACTTACAGCCCTGGCTCTCCCAAGCTAACAGGCAAAGCTCAGCCCCAGTGCAGCTGTCCATCGTCTGCACAGCTCCCTGGAATGCTATCTCCGCATCTTTGCAACTCTTTTTCTCTCCTTTCCACTTGCTCTTTATCGCCTTGTAAAATCCCATTATCAGCTCACAAGGCGCTTTCCCTCTGTAGCCTTTCCAACCATGTCAGGCCGTTTCTTAGAGCATCCCCAACTCCCTGCTTAGTCATCAGTGTCTTCCCTTCTACGTGTGCTGAGTATGCCTCCCTGTGACCAGCCTGGCAGAAATGAATACGTTCTAAAGGACTGTTGGAGGCTAGAGCCATAGCTCAGTGGTTAAGAGTGCTTACTGCCCTGCCAGGACCAGAGGGCCGTAGGGCCAGAGCTTAGATTCCAGCACTCTCATATAACCACATGCAACTCCAGATCGAAGGGATTTGATGTCTCTTTCTCATCTGCGGACACACACACACACACACACACACACACACACGCATGCACACAGCACATGCATTCACATATGCACACATACATTGTACACACATACATTGCACACACATACATGCACACACGTACACACATGCATGCACATACATATTTTTACACACATACATACACATGCATTTGTACATACATACATACACATGCTCATGCATACATACACACGACACTTGTGTCTCTTAATCTGAGTATCACACGACTGAAACAATGCCTTAAGAACTAGAATTTCCTCACATGTTGGGAGAAGGAAAAAAATAGAACCCTGGAACCAACCAGAGGGGAAACTTATCTCCCAGAAGACCTCACACAGTTCTGACAACTGTTATATCACTTTCTTATAGGGACTGGAGCCTCGACAATGCTGGGTCAGTAGATGGACAGGATGCCACCTTGACCAAGGCTGCTTAGATGTGCAGATCCCCATCCTCCACTGAAACTAAAATCTCACTTCAGGATGCTGAAGACAGACTTGAGAAAAGCATTAGATCTCTCTGTCCTTTTTGTCCAATGTGGCCACATTGTCTAAATACCCCCATTGAGCTTTTTTCTTCTCTATCAATGAGGCTGTTTTAATTGGTTTCCCAAGAATGGGTGGCTGAGCCTGGCTTCTCAGGAACCAGACTGTAAGCCTAGGTTTGGCAACTCCCTTTGTAGACTGTTAGTTCTGAAAGGCCGTGGAAAGGCTTGTGTTTCCTAATGGTGTGCTTACCAACTAACACAGGAGGAACACATGGGTGGTAGTGGAAACCGAGCACCCAGGAGTCCAGGCAGGGCTCTCTACCAAGCCCCCTCTCCCTCCTTAAGGACCGAAGAACCCTTCAGAGCTGCTCTTGCTTCATCAAGCTTCCTCTTCAGTCTTCCTCATAACTCGGATATTGGATTCGGTTCACGCCAATCATCTTCACGGCCCTGAGGGGACTTGCAAATTCAGATTCTCATGTCTTATGAACCACAGGCAGCTTCTTGAGGGGCTTTCTCCTCTCCTCTCTCTTGAGTTTTCCCCTGACGTTTATCGTGTTCTCATGATCATAGTTTACTTCCAACTGGTGTTTTTCTTCTTTAAAAATTTTTTTTGGGGTGCGTGTTTGTGATTCCATGTGCTTGTGTGTGTACACGTGTGTGTATAGTGTGAGAGACATTTCCTGGGAAGACACATACATGCATGCATGCATTCACAAACATGCATGCAGGCACACAGGTACACATACATGCATGCAGGTAGTCAGGTGGACACGCATGTACCCATGCACATGAAGGGCTACTTGCTTCTCAATAGGGAACTTACAGTAGTCTAAATTAATGGTTCTACCAAATTTTACCTTAGCGCACAGTGAGTTTATTGGGGGTACTAACAAGAATATGTGTAAGGGGTTTCTCACAGAGCAGGGATAACTCAGGAGAGGCTGCATCCCTGAAGAGTCCATCTGCCCCAATATGGGTGATGACTCAAGAAAGCTATAACCCTGGAACTCTGCATTACGCAACTGGCCACAGCATCTCCTCTTGGCCCCTTGGCCGGTCAATTGAGACCCTCCCAGCAGCTGATTACTGCTTCCACAATTTCAGGGAGAGACACTAGAGAATCTTGTAAATTTCATTCTTCTCAGACCTATGATGTTTGTTTGCTTCCTGAGTCTCATGAGCCCACACCCCTGCCCGGTCTCTACTACAGGAAGGAACGTTCTAACTTGAAGGACACTGCTGTACAATGTGGACACCAGAGGATAATTTGGGGTGCTCTTTGTAGCTACTGCCCCTTTCTACTTTCCCTTCCCTCCCTCCCCTCCCCTTCCCTTCCCTCCCCTTCCCTTCTCTCCCCTCCCTTCCCTTCCCTTCCCTTTCCTCCCCTTTCCTTCCCTCCCTTTCTTTTTTGCTTTTTTGAGATGAAGGTCTCTCATTGGCCTGGAAGTGGTCAGTTTGGTTAGGCAATCTGGTCGGTGAGTCCCAGGCACAGCCTCTTCAATGTTGGGATTAAAATGCCTGCCATATGTTCAACAGTTTTATGTGTGTTCTGGCCTTTGAGCTTAGGTCTTCGTGCCTAACTGTGCCATCTCCTCAGTCCAGTGAGGTTATTTTTAAGGGGAAGTAAATGGGAGAGCTCACCAGACTATCCTAGTTTGTCTGGCTTCAAATAGATACACATGGCTCAGAAGGAAGGCAGCATGGGTCAGAACCATTCTTCCTGGGACACTGGAGTTGCAAGGAGGCAGGTGAGATGGAAGATAGTTGTTACAACCAGAAGTAAGATTTTATAGAAGAAGCTCTCCCTCTCCACAAACCACAAGGTCTGGGCTGGACACGTCCAAATGCCTTTAAGTAATAGCTTGAAAGGATCTGTGAACTTTAAAGTAAGTGGTGGCTTTACTTAATTTCAACCATGTTGTAATTTCCGTTAGATCTGGCCAGATAATTGATTCCAATTTACTACTTTGCAGCTAGTAAATAATTAGTACAGATTTCCAAGTGAGCCTGGGAAAGGAAAGAGAATGGAGTTGGGGTCCTTTGTACAGGAAACATGGCGGCCTTTGAGAATGTTCTTTTCTTGTGGCTCCTGGTGGTTCTGTTCCCACACAAGGTTGGTGGTTACTTGAGGCAAGACCTAAAATTTTCCCAATTCTCATCTTTCTCTCCTGTGAAAGGGGAGCACGTTTCCATTTATCCTACAAGAGTCAAAGAGCAGGGTGTGGTGTAGCAGTTCATTCCAGATGTGCCCTCAAAGAGTGGCAGTTCATTCCAGATGTGCCCTCAAAGACCTTCCCACTTCTTCCATTACAAAAAGTCTGTGATTCACTGTGGTTTTGCTTCACATCCAAAGATTCATTGTGTTTCATTCACCAAGGGTATGAAATCCAACTCTGGAAAAAATATTAAAATCAGACACCTCTACCACCGTGAGTATTCATAGGATTCATTCCATTTGTTGCTACAAGGAAGTGGGGGTAAACCCCATGTTTCTGATAACTGGGCCAACCTAATATTCCTATGAAATTGAATCTTCATTTATGCCTTGTAGACAAATCCTCAAGTCAATCCGTTCCAACTGGATTATAAAGTGCTAATCATGGTCATCAGTGTGACTGGATGGAGAATCATCTAAAAGGCTAGCTGTTGGGTACTCCTGTGAGGGATTTTTCTGATCACACTATTTGAAGTGGAAGTCCCATCCTGAATGTGGGGAACACATTTCTGGTGGAAGCCCCAGTAAGGGAGATGGAAGAAGAAAGTACTCTGCTTTTTGCCTGCTTGCCTTCACTCTCACTGATGAGTTAATCTACTCTGTTGCTGCTGCCACCGATTCCTCTGTTGAGATTAGAAACAGCTTCTCTTGAGCTTTCAGCATAGGGTGAATGCAGGGACTCTGGTGAGCATGGCTCAGGCAGGCCTTGCCCTTCTCCCTTAGTCCCTTTGCCTTGTTACATTCCTTAAGCCAGCCCCCAAGGTCTATTTTCTTATTTGGCCACTTCCTCCTCCTAAGGCTGACTATCAAGATCCAGCTATCAAAATATTGAAGTCCAGCAACCAACCCCCCCCTTTGGTTCATAACATAACCAGTTAAAATTAAATACCTCATCCTAACTTGGGGTTTCTCCTTGTACCTTTATAAACTGCCATTTGCCTATAGGCCATGTCTGTCTCCTCTCTTTTCTTTGTCCCACTTTAGGACAAATATCCCTCATCTCTCTCCCTTCTTCCCTTTCCCATCTCCCTCATCCTCTGTCTCCTGCCTTTGTCTCTTATTCCCTGTCTCTGCCTCTCTGGGGCAAATATATCTCCTTTGTGTTGAGAACTTTATCTTGAAGGTCCTGAGCCGATACTTTTTCTTTCAGTGAAGACTAGCAGCTATCTTCTGGGCTTTCAGTGCTGGACTGGGACTTCTAGGACAGATAGCACTGTGAGCTAAATAGCTACTGGGTTCTCAGGCATTGTGGTGTAAGATAGTTGGCCTAAGAAAATCACTTTAGTACACGTTCATTCTGTTACGGTCTCCTCCTCTAGAGATCCCAGAATAATATATAGTCCTAGATCAGAAAACAGAAGCATACATCTTCTGGGAATTGTTATAGGACAGCTTTATGGTTTCAAAAAGAAAAAAAAAATCAAATGGGATTAAAATGACTTTTCCTAAAGAGCAGAAGTATAAATTTGGCCAGATTGGCTGGCTAGCAGGCCTCTGGGATCTTCTTGTGCCCTGCTGTCCAGTGCTGAGGTGAAAGGTCTGTGCCTCAGTGCTTGACTTTTATGTGGGCTCTGGGGATTTGAACTTAGGATGTCATATCGCACAGTGGGCACTTTTGCCTACTAAGCCGTCTCCCCAGTCCCTGACATCCAAAGCTTTATACCAAGGCAGAACTTAAAAATATCTGAATCGGGGGTGAAGAGACAGGCCAGTTGGTATAAAGTACTTTCCTTACAAACGGGAGGACTGGAGTTCCGCTCCTCAGAATGCATGGAAAAAGCTGAGTGCAGTGGCCTAAGCCTGTAATCCCAGCCCTGTAATCCCAGCCCTGTGAGATGGGGGCGGGGTGTGAGATGGGATGATGCCTGGATAGCTAACCTGGCCTACATGGCAAAAAGTTCCAGGCCAATGAGAGATCCCGCCTCAAACAAACAAACAAACAACAAACAAAAGGTGGGTGGCACCTGAAGACAGATAGCTTAGGGTTCCCCTTGACCTCTACATGTGTGCAGCACATGTGCACAGCAGCCCATATGTACATGTATACATACAACATTCCAAATAGATAATTAGAGAAACAAACAGTAAGAAGGGAATTGAACTTGTCTTTCTAACATATCCAGTGCAAGAGTATCCTTTTTTCTGTTTTGAATACATATTATAATCCTGCTGCTTTTTCTGTCTTTTTTTTTTTTTTTTTTTTTTTTGCTTCTCACTTGAAGTAGCAAACTCAGATCTAGCCTGTCTGATAAGGCAAACACATTGGAGGATGCTTTTTGTCTTGCTCCAGCACTCTCTCCGGTTCTTGATCTACAGCCCTGTAGGAGAACTCCAGACTGGGGAGCTGCCTGGGAAAGGCGTTACTGAGTTGAGATTAGTTAGGCAAGTGGCAGAGCGAATGTATGAGCAGTGATTTTGCATAATGAGGCGTGTGAAATCCCACTGGAGGTTGTTAAAACAGCAGACAGGCTGCAGTAAACAAGGAGGAAGGTAGGCTTTGAAAACAGATGGCTTTGAAAGCCTGGCACAGCCCCGGTGCAGACTTTTAAAAATTGGTTTTGTGAGTGTGAGCTATTTTTTTTTTAAGATTCGACATGCATATTTTAAACTTCTGTTTTAATGATGAAGTTCCGTGGGTAATTGAACATAAGTTTCTATCGTGTTGTAAACAGGCTCGCAGCCAGATGTGATGGACAGCTTGTAGCGAGAGCTGGACCGTTCTCGTATATTTGGATTGAAATGTGTTACTGTGTTTCAGAATGGGGTAGTTGTTCTTTGTCTTTTGAGACAAGGTCTCACGTAGTTGTCCAGCCTACACTAGAACAGAGTTAGGTACCAATGACCTTGCTAGGATTATGCACTGGGCTTGTTAATGAGGTGCTGGGGTCAGAACCAAGGGCTTCTCCTGTGTTTGGCAAGTTCTCTGCCAACCAAGCTACATTCCCAGAAGGGAAGCTTTCCTGACTTACATCCTTGGAGGGCATATGGACAAAGGCCTGCCCTTCCCTAGCCAAGTGGCCACTGTGAACGCCATGCCAGTATCCAAATAGCCAGTATCTCTCCTACCTCTCTTACACCTGTCTCCCTGTCCTGCTGAGGGTGGGCCGCATCCCCCTTACCTTCTCTACCTTATCTTTGTCCCTCCTGACTTTCTTTTATTTTTTATCCATTCTCCGTCTCTTCCTCCCTCATTTCTTCCCTGTTTCCCTCCTTCCCTCTCTTTTCCCTCTTTTCTCCTTTCTTCCCCATGTTTCTTCTTTCCTGTTTCATATATATAAAGTTCTGTGTGTGTACTTATGTATATGTAAGTGTGTGTGTGTGTGTGTGTCTGTGTGCGCATGTGTACAATGGATATGCAGGTAGAGACCAATGGTCACATTCTAATTCAGATGTCATTTCTCAGATACTGTTTATCTTGTTTTGTTTTGTCACTGTTATTGTTTTTTAATTTTTTTTGGAGAGAGACTCTTTCACTGGTCCAGAGCTCACTGGTCCAGTTAAGAGTTGCTAGCTGGTCAGTGAGTCTTAGAGACCCTTGTCCTCAGTGCTGGATTACAATTGCATTCCGCTGTGCCTGCATATTTTATTTGGGTCTCATAAGCAAGCCCCTCATGCTATGAGACAAACACTTTGTAGACTGAGCCAGCTCTCATCCCAGATCTCAGAGTAGCCCTTTATAGTAGTGTGTGGACTTCAGATGAGCTGTCCACCAGAGTCCTATTCCCAGGTTTGTTGGATGAACAGTCTTTCCTCAGTCTGTGTTGACATAATCTTACCTCTGAAATCAAGGCAACCTTTTATGTGTTTATTTCCATGTAGGTAGGCTTTGGGGGGATTTATATAGCAGAGCCCTATAACCAAATTTTGTGTATCTATCAGGCACGTCCATTCTTTTGACATTGGAATAGAATAGTGTCATCTACAAAGCTTATGTTTAAGAACTGAACGACAGAACTTTTCTTTAAATGAAAAAGTAAAATCTTATAAGGGGACTCGTTGTTCACTTTTTCACACCCTGGCACTGTGACCTGGGTCTCCACTGGGAGTGTTTCCTGTCTCTGACCACTCATCTTGGGCGTGAGGACAGCTGTCTGTCTTTAGCACTCACCGTTGAGTGGTACATCTGCAGTTTCCACAGGACCAATGTCTTCCTCTTGGGTGTTTTCAGATCTGTCAGGAGACTTGACCACTACGAGATAAATAAGACAAGGGTGGGAGAAGACAGAGTTGTGATGTACCATAACCTTGTCATCCCCAAACTTGCTTTCTGGATGTCACTGGTTGTTTTGGTTCCCATATCTCTGCTCTGGGAGCCCACTCTACGAGACTTTAGATTTGAATATTTGAAATGAGAGCTACATTCATAGTAGTCTGTGGTGAGGACTTGCGATGTATTATTAGTTAGTGTTCCTTCCCTGTATTTCAGTTCTTACTAGTTCCCTGGGATAATGGCTGTGTTGCTTAAGTAAAGTTTGACCGAATGCATTTTGTGTCCATGAGCCCATGAGGACAAGAGGTGGAAGGTCATAGCTCAAAAGCATTGTGTTTGGGTGGTAAACTGACAAGGGGTGGCCTTCTTATGATAGTGTCTATTGATTCCCAATTGTACAAGAAATAGACTCACCCTGGAGACAAATCTCCGAGACAGGTTTTAGAAACTAGGGTAGTTGAGATGGGAAGCCCCATCCTATGCTTTATTCAGGTCCTGATTGTTTTTCCAGACAGACTGTTGCTCATGATATAAGAAGCCATGGGACTACAGAATACTATCTCCATCATCAGAGGAGCCATAGACGAGAACTACAGACTTCATGAATGCTAGGCAAGAGTTCTGCCAACCAAGCTATACATCCTCAGTGGGGAGGCTTTCCTGACTTACGTCCTTGGAGGGCATATGGACAAATGCCTGCCCCTCCCTAACAAAGCGGGTACCCCTATAACCTGTTTTTTGTATCTATCACGCATGTCCAACCTTTTGATATTGGAACAGAACAGTGTCATCTACAAAGTTCATGTTTAAGAACTGGACAATAGAATTTTTCTTTAATTGAAAAAGTGTGTGAATGTTGTATAACGCTTTCATGGATAGAGAAATAATGCATTCCAAAGAAAAAATAATTAAGGTGTGTATAATAGCCCTAAAAATATGTAATAAGGCTGGCAACATCCTGTTAATTTTATTCAAATGAACAAATTCAGACCAGTTGTACTTAAAAGAGTTTTTTACAAAGTGAGCGACAGAGACTACAAGTTCTGTATCCTGTATTATACCTACAGCTGTGAAGTACATGTCAAGTATCCAGTATCCATAATTCTTATCAAATGCTGGTTTTATGTTTCAGGATAAAAACTGACTATAAGTCCTTTGTGCTCAACAACTCCATCCCATTTGTCCTGTAAATAAAGCTGAATGTTTCAAAAAAAAAAAGAAAGAAAGAAAAAGAAAAAGTGTGTGGCAAATTGAAAAGTGGGTATACATGCCTGTGGGTGTCCTGGGATTGTTTTGAGCACATCCTTAGATGCCAAGGGCAGATCGCTGGGCTAGCATCCCCTCCAGTAGTGATACCCTGAATGCTGGTGTCTGGCATCATACTCTGTTCTGAGAAGGAAACTCAGACTAAATTGTTTCAGACAGTAGATTTTAGACCATGATGCTGTGCGGTTAAGATTCTTAATAGAATCATACTACCTCCAGGCCTCTCCCCCAACCTATCTCTCCCTCCCCTTACCCCTGCAAAGGAAACCCAGGAAGCCAAATCTTTAGGCAAGCATAATGTGCTAGATGGATAAATCTAAGAAAAATAAGACCTCTCTAAGGATTCGGGGTGGAAAAAGAAGACGTATATACATAATTTCATGCTCTGATATCCTAGAAGGCTGTCATTCATAAATATATACATACATATTTATATACCGTAATATATATGTGTAAATCTATATGTAAATATTTATATGCATATAGGTATATACACACTATACACACATATATGTGTATATATGTATATAACGTACATACATATACTATACATGCTATATACATTTGTGTGTGCATATGTATGTGTATCTGTATGTATAATGTATATATATATATAATGTGTGTGTATAAAATGTCCCACTTCTACTTTCATATCCTCTCTTTTGAGGTGTTATTGCTATTGTAATGCACTGTGTCCAACTAGAGCTGCCTGATACATATTGGCTGCCCTGATGGTTTGGTCCTGTACAGGTAGCCATATCTGCAGTCAGTTCAATGGCGATGTCATATCCAGAAGGCTCTTACATATTTTGTTCCCTCTCCTATGATGCTCTCTGATTCTTGGGGCATCATAGGAGATGTCCCATATAAGGGTCTAATATTCTAGCATGATATGCATTCTGAGGATAACATTGTTTATTCCGGTCTGATACCAATAACTGATTTAAAACTTGAATTAATTGTGTGTGTGTATGTGTGCAGTATGTTGCGTGCTTGTATGTGGGTGTACATGCTTGTGGTGTCCCATTCTTGTGGATGCCATAGAAGAGCATTTAGGTTCTTTCCTCTGTTGTGCTCCATGGTATCATCCTGACACAGGGTCTTTCACTGAATCTGAGATGGGCTGATCTGCTAACCTGGCTGTCCAGGATGCTCTGGGGATCCTCTGGTCTCTGCCCTGGGGTTGTAGGCATGTCCAAGCGTTCCTGACACTTTAATGCAGGTTTTAAGGATCTGAACTCAGCGCATGCTTGATGCAGCCCCGGAGACATCTTTCTCATGCTAGATCCTGGTCTTTTTAGTAAAGTATTGTTTGAGATCTTGACCTTGCATATGTCACCCAAGAGATGCCATCTAGCAAAAATACACTGATGGACTTTGAGAGTTCATTCAAGTGTTTTGGGGCCGTCTACATGACAAAGATATTATCAGTATGAGACTAGCTATGAGACGATGTTCGGTCAGTCTTGGCGGGGTTATTATTGTCTCCAAGTTGATGGGTGAGTTCAAGTTCCACAGCATTTTTGACACTGTTCCTAAATTCAGTAGCCCAATAAGTACCCACCACCTGACCATGTTTGGTTTCCCAGAATGCTCTTTTTTGGTTGTCTGCTCACTGGGAATTCTTTATATTCCATAAAAGCACAGTGACTCCTGATTACTTGACGATTGTGGAGAGCTGTATAGTGCCACGCCCTTAAGATGGCGCCAGTCTCCGCCTTCCACCACCTGTTGACGAGTGCTCTTAGGAGTAAAGAAGTCCTTATTTGGCTGTGGCTGGTGATCTGGCTTGCTTCCGTGTATGTGGACCTATCTGCTGTTGCCACGTGGCAGACGGGGTAGGCTAGTCCTAGAGTACTTAAGCCTGGGAGAGGCTTCCCCCGGGGTGAGAAGAGAGAAGATTATTCAAGGTCCTGAATAAACTGCTTGGAGAAGAGCTCGTGTGTTGCGTCATCCTTGCTGGACGAGGGTGGGCGAGACAGACGATTGACATTTACTTTAGAAAAATAGAACGAAATAACCCCAGGAGAGATACTTTCAGCTTTTCATGTCCATCTAGATAATGTAGTCTTTCCTATTCCTTTGTTTTACCGTAACTTACCTCCCTATATGGAAAACATCAATTATGAGTAAACTCGTATCTCTCTTTTCAGAAACTGTTCATTCTTCACTGTTTATGCATGGCTCTCTGCTACAGTTTAAATGTGAAAAATCTCCCATAGGTTCATGTGCTGAACCCTTGTTCTCCAGTAGGTGGCGGTATTAGTTACTATTCTGTTGTTATGATTACAATACCAGGATGGGAAAAGTAACTTCAGGAAGAAAGAGTTTATTTTAGCTTATGGTAGGGAAGGCATGGCAGCCGGAGCAGGAAGGAAAGAGATCACATTTCATCCACAAACAGGAAGCAGAAAGAGAGGACAGAAAGTTACGCCAGGCTATAGACTCTCAAAGTGACCCCTTTCACCCTTACTTCGTTCAGAAAGGACTCTACCTTCTGAAGATTTTATAACCTCCTCAAAGAGCTCCACCAACTAGAGACCAAGTGTTTGAATACATGAACCTATGAGGGACTTTTCTCACCCGAACCTCGTGGTGGCACTGTTTTGAGAGGCTGTAGAGCTTAGTCAGAGGCAGTAGCCTATCACGGGAAGGCATTCCAACGTATACCCACCTCCTAGTTTGTGTCTGCTTTCTCTGCTTCCTGGTTGACTGTGATGTGAACTGCCTCTGTCCCAGGATCCCACTGCCACAACTGGAGCTGTTCTGCCACGCTTCTGTCATGATGGATAGAAACCCTCTGGAACCTTAAGACAAATCTTTTATCTCTGAAAATGCTTTATTGTTATTGTTTTAAACCAGATGTCATGTTCACAGAGATAGAACTTTTATTACACTTTGCATTATACCCACTCTTTTCTCTCTCTCTGACCTGATTTTAAAATTCATTTCCCTATTTTTTTTTACATCATTCCCCTAAGGCTTTGTGCTTAGTTCAAACAATATGACTGTGCCTTTGAATGCAAGCTAAACCCTAGCTCCTCTCTTTCTAACCTGAATATCTCAATGTTTTCAAAGTAAAACTATTACCTCAAGCCAGGTCCAGCATCTTCTGCTGCTTATGTTTTGTTTAGACCTATCACATGAGTAGCTCTGTCACCAGGCTAACCAACCCAGTGGTACGAGCTAGATATTAAGAAAACATTTTTAAAGATATTCATTATTTCTTTAAGTATCTGTCACAGCAGATTCAACACTGGAGGGATGCCCAAGAAAAATATCCATTAAGAACCTTGACTCAAAAATCTCTTTCAAGGTTGTGTTTGGTGCCGGCCATGATCTCAACTACAGTGGGAGCTTGCTGCTAAATACTTTGACGTTTTAATGATATTTTTGACCCAATCTGAGGGTTGTACTCTACTAGTGGTTAGACAAAAGGTATCCATAAAAACAAAATGATAAATAAAAGCGTGACCATCTTTGGTGGTTTGGATGAAAATGGTCCCCCATAGGAGGGAGTGGCACTATTAGGAGGCATGGCGTTGTTGGAGGAAGTGTGTCACTGGAGGGTGGGCTTTGAGGTCTCAGATGCTCAAGCCAGGCCCAGAGTCTCACTCTCTTCCTGCTGCCTGCGGATCTGGATATAGAACTTCCTCTCCAGCCTCAGGTCTACCTCTTTGCTGCCATGCTTCCTGCCATGATGAGTATAAGCCAGCCACAAAGAAATGTTTTCTTTTCAAGAGCTGCCTTAGTCATAGTGGTTCTTCACAGCAATACAAACCCCAACCGAGATACCACTATCATTTGTGAGCTTTGACATATACTTAGGATGGTGATCGTAGGCAAAGATTGGTTTTCTTTTTCTTTTTTAAAAAATCTCCGTGTAAGTGCAGGTATATGTATGTACAGCACAGCACACATGTGAAAGTCAGAGGACAATTTCAGGTTTTGGTGTGTACCTTTCATATTGTTTCAAACAGGGTCTCTTGTTGCTCTCTGCTGCACATGTCAGGCTGGATGGCCCATGAGGTTTCAGGGATTCTTCTGTTTCTGTCTCCCATCTCTCCATAAGAGTTCTGGAATTACAGATGTGTGGTACTATACCTGATTTGTGGGCTTAAATTTTTCAAAACCTACTTTTAATATGGCTTCTCAAATGCTTCAACCCTGCTTCTAGCCCACCATCCAAAGGTAGGGGAGAAAAGATGGTAAATAGGACAAAGGGATGTGGACCTGTTTAGAAGTAGTTCTTTGGGGTGGTTCCAATCTCTGTTAGTCAGGATGCCAGAAGTAGTGTGAGGATACCAAACATAAATCTAGCAGAAGCAGTCAGGCCTCTGCTGATGTCATCACCATGGGATGACCAGAACCAACCAGGACGCCAGGAGAAGTTCTCTGCCATGCGTCTCTCAACAAAGCAAAGATCAGCTAAGACGCAAGACCAATAAAGTGTTGCAAAGCTAGCTAAGCAAGCACACTGTCACTGTCCACTGAGTCCTATTTACACTCTCTCCAAAATTACATGTCTTCCCATGGGTCTTGCCTCGTCAGGGACACCACATGAGTCTGCATCACAAGACACAACCAAGCACTTCCGCTTTGCTGACTTTTTGTAGATTTTGTAGATTTTGAGAACTCAGATCCTCACACTTGTGTGGCAAATGCTTTACCCACTGAGCCATCTCTCTAGTTCCAGATTCGTTTTCTTATAGTAGGTATAGATGCATCTGAAACAGTCACACAACACTCTCTATTGAAATACACACAAAGTATTCATAACTGTGATGGCTAGATAGATCTTTAAAAACAAAATGTGCCTATTAATGATAAAAAAAAAAGGTCAAGCAAAATAACAGTATGTATGGCTCTTCAGAAAACCACTTTTACCCCGTGTTCTAGTCAGTACCCTATTAACAGGCTAAGCACTATGCTAATTCCTATCTGCATTGATTTCCTTTCCATGTATTGACGCTTTATGCAAACAAAATCGCATAGCATATGCTCTGTCTTTATTTTCTTTCCCTCAACATTGAATCCATGAGATCTATCTATGGTGTTCAGACTAATTGAAAATAACCTATTTTTTTAAAATCACAGTCCTCTTAGTTTTCATGGATATTTAATGGATAATATTCTTCATGAATAGATGTACTTGAATATCTGAGAGCTATCATTTTCTTGGTTGCAAGAAATCTGTTGTTAGGAAACATACTGGAGTGTTTGCAATGATTGCTTATTGGTTCAAGTGCACCAGGGAAGAGTCATGATGCTAAGTTGAAGAGTCCTAAGCAGACTCATCCCTCTTGCGTGTAGTACCATTCAATGCAATTATTAACGGTTAGTCAGGACTCCTCGGTCTTGGTTACCACAAGGGTCCAAATCACAGCTACTTGTTTAATGATTTGGGCTCAGGAATAACTTTTGCTTGCGTGACCTTGTTCTTTCCTTACGGCTACCTGAAAAGGAAGCCATTGATCATTTCAGAAGATATATGGAAGGACCAAAGTGGTATTGCATAACTATTTTTTATGGATTGAGACATTTCATATGGGAGGGAAGCTCATTAAGACCCAGGAAGCAAAAGATACTTATGAGGCTCTAGAAGTTATCTAAACTCACAAGTCTCAGGAAGTTCCTAAAACTTAAGAGATATACATGCCCCCCCCCCCCAGGGTTATATAAACAGTAACAACTGCTATGGAAAGGACCCTCTCCAAACTTCCAGGCAGAGTGCGAGTTCAGAAGATAGTACAAGGAAGGTAGCTTCTGTGAGATGCCACTCATGCTCATGTAGGATTTGGGGGATGCTGCTGGCTTTGTAACACCCATGTTCCTGTCTGTAGCCCATCACCTATACTTCTGCAAGTAGCCCCAATAAACTCAATAGTTTGTGAAACTAGACTTGAATGGAATTGTTTCCTTAAACTGTCATAGTGCCTTGTTGGTTCACATCTTCCCCAGGAAAAGTCTCAAAGGGGTGTATCAGATTATACAGTTAACATTCATCTTTGGCTCTTTCTCAGACTGTCTTCCCTGAGATGTTACCTCTAAGTAACCACCACCTGAACTCTGAGTTGGAAGACTGAGTATCGAATAGAATAGTCAGCAGATAACATTCAAGGAATAGGTAGGCATCTAGGACCAAAAGACAGGTAGGCTAGCTTATACCAGGAAGACTCAGGACTTACCACCATCCATTGAGCTTTCTAGCTGACCTCGAGTTGTAAAAATGTCACACCATATGGTTTGCAAGTGTGAAACCTCTGGCATACGTGGAAACTAGGGACATATAAAGGTGGACAGAAAAGAGACAAAAGGCTTGAGGAACTGTTCTCAGTGGTGTGGAATAGGACAAAAGAAAAGGACCAGGCACTTTTACTCTTGAGACAGGCTATCTCACTAGCCTAGAACTCACCAAGTAGGCTAAACTGGCTGGCTAACTAGTCCCAGGGAGTTTCCTGTCTTCTGCATCTCCCCAGAATTGAAATTACAAATGTGCACCATCATATCTTGTGTGTTCTAGGGCTTGAACTCAGGTCTAATTGCTTGTAAGACAAACCACTTACTGACTGAACTATCTCTCAAGCTCCCGAACTTGTTCATGTTTTATATTACCAGTCAGGAGCAATCAGAGAAGACTTTAGAGTGGAGTACACAATTATAAAGGCTAATGATAGTTGTAATAATTATCTAGTTGTTTCTTCTACCTAGACTGTCATAAATGTCTTCCTCTGGGCTTTCTGGTTTAGATTTTCCCACAGTTCACTTGTTGTCCTGGTGAAAATCAGACCTTCCTGTTCTCCTTTGTAACATTCTGTGGCTCATCCTTTCAGTTCACATCTTCAGTCCATAACCCAATCCCTCCCTGAGCACCCCTGGGGCATCCTTGTTTGACAGTTCCCTTCTTCTCATGGCTTGTGCACTGCCCACATTGAAATATATATGATCTCTCCAAAACTTTTACTCTCAAGTAACATTCTCTGAAACATTCTGAACATCCCTAGGTCTCTAGACATATATATTTCCTTAGAGCGGCTAAGTTCTACCATAGAAGGAGGCTTATTAAGACTCGGGATGTTTTAAAGATAGGCTAATTAAGACTCAGGAAGTAAACAACTCAGAAGTTTCAGGAATTCCCTGAAAATGACAAGATGCACAAAGTCCCACATTCCCAAAGGCAATATAAGCAGTAATAGCTGCTGAGGAGGCTCAGATGAGCTGAGACGTCAGAAATACACAGCCAGCTAGTGTCGCTACCTGTAAGTCATGCAGTGAACTCCAGGGTTCCAGTTTTTATGAGCTGTTACCCTGCTGT
Source organism: Grammomys surdaster (assembly GCF_004785775.1). Classification (NCBI taxonomy): domain Eukaryota; kingdom Metazoa; phylum Chordata; class Mammalia; order Rodentia; family Muridae; genus Grammomys; species Grammomys surdaster. The sequence goes on from NW_021604614.1 coordinate 3,346,085, forward strand.
GGGTGGGCTTTCAGTGATCCAGCTAACTTTGGGTCCTCCCTGCTCCTATCAGTCATCCCTCACCCATACTCTAGTACGTAGTCCCAAATAAACTCACTGTTTCACCAAGTTGAACTTTGGTGTTATGCTTACTTTGGTATGTCATTGATCCTTCAACTGGATGGAGATATTTATTCACGCTTCTCCTGGAAAATTGTCATAAAACAGGCTCCTGGTATAAACTTCTGACCTGTCATAGCTCCCTAGCTCAGTTTCATTCTTGGTGCTGTCTTTCTCTTTCTTAGTAAACTACCTCTATTTCTATCACATCCTATGGGTTCCCAGTCAAATTCTTTGTTCCAGGACACAGGAATCAGTAAAATCTCAGCAGGTGTCCTCTAGATTACTTACTTGTCATACTGCTAGGACAAAATACTTGACAAACACAACTAGAGGGAGGGTCAGTTTACTTTGGCTCACCGTTTGAGGGTATATTCCTAGTGGCAGGAGTGTGAGGCAGTCGTCCACATGGCATCCACAGGCAGGAAGCAGAGAGAGAAGGATGCTGGTGCTCAGCTCTCTGTCTCCTTTTCCTCAGTCTGGGACCCCAGCCTATAGGATGGTGCCACCCACATTCCTGGTGGCTCTTCCCAGCTCAATTAAAGTAATCTAGATAATCCCTCACAGATAAGCCCAATACTTATCTTCTGGATGATTTTAGGTACCGTCAATTTCCTAATCAATAGTAACCACCACAGTCAATTTAGGCTGCATCAGTGAGCTGTACCTTCTATATTGCACGATACCTAAATCTTAGAATCCTAACAAGGTCACTAGATCTAGTTTGATAGATGTTTCTTGACCTTGACTCGTACAGCACAAAGACACATTTTGCTAGCCTGAGGCAGAGGAGTCTAGAAGTTTCCTTCAAGCAGAGAACAAAGCTCAGGCTGACTGACCAGTGGTGTTAGAAATCATTCTGAGTAGAGACATGTGCTTATATCAGGAACCAGAGACCGCCACTTGGGAGCATACTGAGCCCTCTACTCTATTAAGGGGATTTCTTCTTATCTCTGGGGTTAATGCATCCATTTCCTGTAAATGGAGCCGGATGTCCAATACACATCACTGACGGAAGAGAAAGATGTGCCGCTTGAGTTGGTTAAACACCAACAGCTGCTCTGACTTAATTGGGTTTTATTCTATTTGATCTTGGATAAAGAGGATTTTTGAGAGTCTATTTTCTTCTTCTTAAGTGTTCTTGCTAAAAAAATAAAAAAAATAAAATAAAATATCCTAATGTCAGTGTAGGTGCCAGATTCTTGCTAGCCAAGCTTGGTACACACGGGGGCAGTAGTGTATCACAGACCTAATAGGAAACAGCCACAGGGAATTCTAACTCTAGATAGGTTTTTTTTCCCCCTTCCATTTCATATATACCGGTGAGAAGTATCACTTAAGACAAAGTTGGGAATAAATTAAGCAGGGAACCACATAAAGAGGTTTATATTTGCTTTTCTGCCATAGTCTGTGAATTTTTATACCTTGACTATTTCCGACTGGCTCACAAAACCCCAATTTAAATTTGATGGTGCCATTGGGTGGTTACCATAAACTTGAGGGTGTTCCTGGGAATTCCAGGTCAAGATAGAAAGTCTCTACATGTGCCAGCTGATGGCTTTGAGTGCCTGGGATGTTACCAGTCACTTCAGTGTTCGAGGCCATATCAATCACTCAGTTTAACAATGCAATCAGCCAGAGCCTTGCAGGCCTGTCAGTCTAGCTACTTGGGAGACTGAAGCACGAAAATCATAAATTCAAGGACAACCTAGGCTATAGAGTGAGTTCAAGGCCAGCCTGGGCACCTAAGTATGACACTATCCCAGAATAAAAAAATGAAAAAAGACTTGAAGATGTAACTTAAGTAGTAGAATAGTTTCCTTGTATGGGCCAAGTCCTCTAATACATCCCCTCTCTTTAAATTCCAGAAAGTTCATAGTATTATCCACATAAGTGGACCAGAAGAGAAAACAGACTTGAGGGATCTAGGAAATTGCCCAGGATCGAGCAACTCAAGGACACAAACTTTTGATTTCATTCTGGGACTGCAGCAAGAATGCTGCTTATCTTGTTCACTCATAAATATGATTTTAGCAGACAGAAACAGGACTGAACCACATGACTGATAATAAATAGTTGCTGAGTAGGTAAATAGCTAAGTGTTGTCTAATTCCAAGTATATTCTTATTCTTCATATAGCTCACTGTGTGTGTGTGTGTGAGTGTGTGTGTGTATGTGTGTGTGTGTGTTTGTGAGAATGTTTGTACAGGTATATGTACATGTGTGCATGAAGAGACCAAATGTCAACATTGGGATATGCCCATTCTTGGTTTTTGAGACAGGGTCTCCCAGTGGGATCTGAGGCTCACCCAGTAGACTAGACTGACCATCTCTTCCTCTTTAGCACTAAGTGAACATCCCAACCTCCTCTTTATATGTGAGCTCTCTGGATCTAACTCAGGTTGGAGGCTTCTGTGGCCAAGTACCACAGTATCAGCCAGAGCATCTGTGGCCAAGTACCTCACCCATTAGGCTATCTAAGCTATCTTTCCAGTTCAGTGCTCTGTTTTAGGAAGAGGAATAGCAACCCTTCAAGTGGTTCTAGCAGATATTCTATTGCTGCAGTAGCTTCTTGGTTCCAGAAGGAAACAATCCATCCAAGAATTCTTCAGACTCACACCCAAGAATCAGAAGGTAAGGGAAGGCTATCAAAAAATCTTAAAGGGTGATTGCTTGCTGAACAAATTGACTGTGAGGCAAGAGAAAGAAAGCAACATGGTATGGATTTATGAGCATCAGATTTCATCCAAAATAAATTATGTACACAACTGCAGGATAAAGGGGTGATTAGCTACCTGGGGGGGGGGAACGTGTAGTTTTTGTTCCAGTGATTCAAACCACAAAGATATGACAGACTGAACAAGAAGAGGATAGAACCCAGAAAGTCATCCACCAAATAGCAAATGAGTTATTTGGAAGTAAAGGACTCCCCAGTAGTTTTGGCTTACATAGCCACTTCAATCTTGCCTACACCTCCGCCCTGTGTAGACTGAGAGACCTTGGTGAAGGAGGGTAGAACTGTTGGATGGCTTTGAAAGTGGAAGGGCTCAGAGGGCTGGGATAGCTTTCTGAACGTCCTTTGGGATTCTTGAGTTTCTGGGGATGATGTATAAAAGAAAGACTTTGAATTAGGGTTCTAAACTGGAAGACTTTTGGAGCTCAAAATGTTTGCAAATTTAACATATGTAAGGAGTTGTCGTACAGTTTAAAAAAGAAAAAGACTGAAATCTTTAGGAGGAGGTAGATCAGTGTACTTGCTTGGGAGAGCTGGGAAGAGTGCTCCACCCTCTAAATGTGTCAGGAAGGACTGGGTCTGTTGTTGATCTAATTACTTTTCTTAATGTGACCAAATGCCTGAAAAAAGCAACATAATGGAGGGGGAAGGGTGTATTTGGGCTCACAGTTGAGAGGATACAGTCCATGATGGTGAGGAAGGTAGAAGGCATGGTGACAGCTAGGCAATGGATCCACTTGTGTTCACAGTTAGGAAGCAGAGAGAATTGAATGTTCAGGAACCCAACCCATGGATGGAATGGTGCCACTCAGGTTTAGAGTGGGTCTTCTCACATAAGTTAATTGAATCTAGAAACATCCTTACAGACATGCCCAGAGGTTTGTCTCTTTGGGGAGTGTAGTCAACACTGACTATTACATTAGTATATCTTTTTCTTCTGGTTCAAACCATTCCATCCCAAAGAGAGTAGAGAGGCCCAGGAAACACTCAAGAGACTTTCAAGACTCACGAGGCCCGTTGCTTATATAAGCAGTAATCAGGTGCCAGAGGATGGGCGAGTCTGGTGATGTAGCTGCCTGTATATTGGGCAGGGATGTAGGCAAGAGGTTACTTACAGGAAAAGATATAATTCATAAACAACAGCATCACCAAGCATGAGTGATGCTCTACAAATGCTGGAAACTTGAATCATACTGCACAACTTGTCTGTTGCTATGTCTTCAGGAATGAGACATATAATTATCCCTTTCTCCTTTAAGTTGTTATCATAAGGCTAATTTACCACAGCAAGAGAAAAGGAATTGATACAATCTCTATCTGCATGTCTCTCATTTATTGTGGGTTTTTTTGTTTGGTTGTTTGGTTTGGTTGTTATTTATTTTTTTTTTTAATTAAAGGTTTTCTTCCTCTTTAAAAAATTTTTATTTTATTTATTTTATGTTTGTGAGTACACTATAGCTATCTTCACACCCCTGAGCCATCTTTCCAGCCCCTGTTGTTGTTTTTGACGCTGGGTTTCACTATGTAATCTAGGCTAGCCTTGAATGTCTGCTCCTTCCATCTCAACCTCCTGAGTACTGGGATTAAGGCTACTTCTCACTGTGACTGCCTTTCAGTGATTCCTGAATCTGCATCTTCTTTCCCCAACCCATCACCTATGAGCTAAGTTGATTGCCTGCGGAGGTGTGAAGAACTCAGGTTTCTATCACCTGCTGTTATCCCTACCATCCTCTGGTTTCTGATGCCATTGAGAAGATGATCTCTGTGATCTGGTATTGAAGGTAGGCTGGGTTTACCACCTGTCCTAGTTAGCTCTGTTAATTTAACGCAGGCTTCAGTCATCTGGAAGGAGCCTAAAGCAGAGTGACAAGGGGGATATCTATGGGGGATTGTCTTCATTATTAACTGATGGAGAAGGACAAAGCCCACTGTGGGTAGTACTATTCCTAGGCAGGTGTTCCTGAGCTGGATAAGAAAGCTAGGTAAGCATGAGCCTGTTAATTAAGCTGAGGTTTCTGTTTTAGGTTCCTGTCTTGAGTTCTTGCTCATGGAAGAACTGAAAGTGTGAGATATACTGGAAGAGTGAGATTAAATAAACCCTTCCCTCCCCAAGTCATTGTTGTTCAGAACGTTTTATCACAGCAACAGAAAGGAGACAAGAATACTCCTATTCTCTGCATCGTATTCGTCTTCTGTGAGTTCTGGGGGGCGGGGGAGGCACACAAATACTGCCTTCTGTGCACATCATGCCCTTTCCGGTTGCACCTGATGTTTATTCAATTTAGAGGCTCTCTCATGTACCCATGATGCTTTACTCAGTGAGCTGCTTCCTACTCTTCCAGATGGATTCAAATCTCTGTTCATGAAAGTCATTCTGACTATAGGAGGGCCATATCCCAGCTATTATGCCTAAATTATGATGTGTTTTCTTGTTCATGTTTGCTGATCTGTGTGCTCATTCGTGGGTGGATGCCAAGGGATACCCACAAGTGTCATTCCTATATATATTAATCTATCTATCTATCTATCTATCTATCTATCTATCTATCTATCTATCTATCTATCATCTATCTATCTAGTGTGTGTGTGTACATGTGTGTGTGTGTGTCTATGTCTATATTTATGTCTATGTATCTGTATAAAGTTTTTTTGAGACACGCTGTCACACCAGTCTGTGACTTATCCTGGTGGGCTAGATTGGTGACTGGCTTGCCTGTGAGCCACAGGGATCTGCAGTTCTCTACTTCCTCAGCACTGGGGTTACAAACATGCACTTCCATGCTGCGCTTGCTTGCCTCTCTCTCTCCTTCCCCTTCTCCCTCCCCCTCTCCCTCCCCCTCTCCCGCTCCCTCTCCCTCTCCCCCTCCCTCCCCCCCTCTCTCTCTTCATTCATTCACTTTACATCCCAATATCAGCCTCCCCTCCTCCCAGTATCTTCTCACAAGGATCCTTCCCCCATTCCTCCCTCCTCTTCTCCTCTGAAAACAGGACCCCCCTACCTGGTATCACACCCCACTACCCACACTTGGCACATCAAGTCACTGAAGGCCTAGGTGTACACTTTCCTGTGGAGGCTAGACAAGGTGGCTGCAGGTAACAGATTTAGGGACAGCCTTGCTCCAGTTGTTTGGGACCCACGTGAAGACCAAACTACATATCTGCTATATATGTGCTGGTCCAGCCTGTGCTTCCTCTTTGATTGATGGGTCAGTCCCTGGAAGCCCCCAAGAGTTCAGGTTACTTGACTCTGTTAGTTTTCCTATGGAGTCTCTGTTCACTTTGGATCTTTCAGTCTTTCCTTCAACTCTTCTACAAGACTCCCAGAGCTTCATCTAATGTTTGGCTGTGGGTCTCTGCATCTCTTTCCATTAGCTGCTGGGTGGAGCTTCTCAGAGGACAGTTATCCTAGATTCTGCAAGCATAGCAGAGGATCATAAATAGTGTCAGGGATTGTTTTGTGTCCACAGGATGGGTCTCAATTTGAGCCAATCATTGGTTAGGCATTCCCTCTGTCTCGGCTCTATCTTTGTCCCTGCACATCTTGTAGGTGGGACACATTTTGGGTCAAAGGTTTTGTGGGTGAGTTGATGTGCTTATATCCCTTCACTGAGAGTCCTGCTTGACTTCAGGACCTACTTCAGGACCCATATCCCCCACTGCTGGGAGTCTCAGCTAGAGTCGCCCCCATAGACACCCTGGAGCCTCCTCCCCCCGCATCCCAGGTCTCTGGCATGTCCTAGAGAAGGTTGGTTTCTAAGATAGGTTCTGGAGTGAGGTCAAACTCAGGTCTTCCTATTTGCAGCCGTAAGCTCATTACTAAACTCCTGTCTGGATAGTATGTATCTGCTCATATTTTCCTTTACTGTATTGCAAGTTTCTGGAAAGTAGAGCCCACCTTCTTCAGTGCCTGGAAGAGTTCTTTACACAGAGCACACATCACAATCCGTGAAAAGAATGAACAATGAGGACACTGTGTATGCTCGAATCCAACTAGATTGTCAAAATATTGGTCAGTGAGACAAGCACAGATCCTTTAATCCGAAAGGTTTATCCAGATTATTTGACCTAATTCTTTAATACCACATCATCAGATAATTCTGTGTGAGCCGACCACTGTCGTGTCAGCAAATACAGTGCTGAATATTATCTGCAGCTGAGTGTGGGGAGCCCAGAGCCCTTTAATGAATGTACATAAGGGGAGAGATGTCAGAAGATTAGCATTCTTGTAATGAGAAGGAGAGAAACATTCATCAAATTGCCTGAGTGCTATCGCTACAGCATCTCCCAGCAAAGACCAGTGAGCAGCCATGAGAGATGGCAGATTTCACAGGTGGGTCATGGGAGCCTTGTTAATTTCACAGCACATAAAAGATGAATGGGAGAGGAAATAAAACACAGACACAGCTATCTAATTGCAGAAAAACTCTGTCTCAAATAAAACCCAGAAGCAAATGTGGACTGGAGATATGGTTCATCTGGTAGATGCTTGTCTAACATGTATGAGGCCTTGGATTCTACCCCCAGCATGACATAAACTGGGAGTTTAAGGGAAATCTGGGGTAGGGAAGGGTTTTAAAAATGGAGGAATATAATTATTTTATATGGAAGAATGTATTTTATATTGATCTTTATTTTTTGACTTTAGAAATGATGAGACTTTCTGACCTGAAGGACTTTCACTGCAGATCTAGAATATGGATCAATAAATCATCACACTCTAGAATATGGATCAATAAATCACCACTCTCCATCTCCCTGGAAACCCAGGAATCTCTTGCCATGGAAATGATCCTGAACCAGGAAGACACAAAACTGACCCCAATTCCCAGTAAACATAGGATGCCTTGAATCACCCTTGCTTGTTATTCAGAGTTCAAAATCCTGTGGACTGTGAGGCCGATACCCAGAATTTTATCTTCCCAGCATACTTGACTTATGATGTAGATAGCAGTCAATGTAGACACTCACAACTAGTCAAAGTGCAGAGAGTAAATGGCTGGGGAATACTCAGCTCTAAATGGCACTGCTGGACCATACTTCCTCTCCCCTAAGGCTGAAGGAACATCATGGAAGAGGGACTAGAAAGACTGTTGAGAAAGAATGTTGTTCAGATGCAACAGGGCTGTGCTACCCACAGACTAACAGTGGCTGTGGATGCTGCAAACATAATAAGGATATGGTACCCATAGGCTCACAGCGGGGCTATGGATGCTGCAAAAGATCAATCCAGGGAATAGTACATCACAGAACAGGAAGCTACTCCTGAGTCTTGCCTCTAGCTGAGAAACTACTGGCAGTTGATGACTTTTATGGGAGGGAAACTCAGTTTTGCTCAGTGCTGTGACACCCGCCATTCCAGTATGTTACCCACACTCCAGTGGATAAAACCCTACACCCATAAATGTACAGGCAGCACTAATTGCACTCAATGTTATTTACTCTGGGAAAGAGAAGACATGAATTTGATAAGAGGACGTAGGGAATGTTTCTTGGAGGAACTGGATGGGAAGAATGAGAGTGGATAAGGCACACATTGTATTTGTGTGTGAAATTAACAAAGAAAAAATGTGAAAGATGAAAGGAACAAAAAGAATTGACTCCTTGAATGTATTCAGAGAATTCCAGCACATATTGTTCTATGTACTAATTTGTGTCACCCTTTCTTATAGGATGGCTTCTTAGTCTGTGTTTTATTGCTGCGAAGAGACACCATGACCAAGGCAACTCTCATGAAGGAAAGCATTTAATTAGGAGCTTGCTTATAGTTTCAGAGGTTTAGTCCATTATTATCGTCATAGGGAGCATGGAGGCATGGAAACATGGTGCTGAGAAAGCAGTTCAGAGATAAATCCTGATCTGTAGCATGGGAAGGAAGGAGGGAGAGAGAACGAGAGGGAGGAGAGGGAGAGGGAGAGGGAGAGGGAGAGGGAAGGAGAAAGAGGAGGGAGAAGGAGAGGAAGGAGGGAGAAGGAGGGAAAGGAGAAGGGAGATGGGAGTGGGAGGGAGACGGGAGAAGGGGTGGGAGAGAAGAAGGGGAGGGAAAGCATAAGGGAAGGGAGAGAGGGAGGGGAGGGGAGGAAGAGGAGGAAGGAAGAGAGAGAATATGAATCTATCATGGGCTTTAGAAACTTCAAGGCCACACCTACTCCAACAAAGACAGACCATCTAACCCTTCCAAATCTATCAAAGAGTTCTACTCCCTGGTGACTAAGCATTCAAATACATGAGCCAATGAGGGGAATTCTTATTCAAACCATCACAGATGTATTGGATTCTTCACCTGCCAGGGCTGCTGATTGTGATTTAACTTTGAGATAGAGTCTTCATAGAATTGAGTTAAAAAGAGATCATTAGGCTAGGACAGGATTCAATATCAGTGGTGACATTGTGAAAAAAAGGAACTTTGAACACAGGGACCATATGTGTTATATATATAATCTCAACAGTTAGCTCTTGAAAAGAGACAAATATTTGGCTTCCTGACTGAAGTAGGACTTGTCTAAAGGAGGCAGGGGCCATCATATTGTATGCTGGATAGATGTGTTTAGGTGAGCCCCCAAAGTAGATCTCATATTTATATTTAGCAAATTCATTATACACTACTAGTGCCCCACAGCTGGCTCAAAATCCATGTCTCAACATACAAAGATATTCCATTCCACACGAGGTCTTCGGAGTATGGGATTCCAGTGGCATACTGCTGAGGAGCTGTGCCCGTCAATCTAGGTGCTCCAGATCCATATGGCGTGCGTGGGAGCTCATGCCTTCATTAGGGAAAAAAAATCCTTTCTTGTAATTAATTGGAGTAAGAAATGAACTTTTACCCCATCATTGTCTGTCATGTGTCTTTTGCCAATTAGCGTGGTTGCACTTTATGGCTTAATTTAGTATCAGTTGTGAAACTTGAAGAAAGATGGTAGCATCTTTGAATATTAATGCAGCTTCTTTCCCCTCAAGGGAATTAAGCCTTCTGACATACTGGACTCTCCAGTTGGTAGACAAGGCATTTTGGATTTTTCAACTCCAGTAAAGCTAAGCTTGCATATGTAACCTTCCTTATGCATGGTGAGAGAGATTTCTCGGTCTCAACACAGTGCACTCTTTCTCAAGAAGAGCAAGCAGCAAGCAATCTTGAGATAAAAATTCTGGGCCAGCACAATAGGCCTTGGGTTTTTTTTTTTCTCCCTAGATCATGTTTTGTGAGATTTCATCTAAGACGAACTAATACGTTTTAGAAACTCATCAGGGCAGGAAAGGTTTTTTGAGATTAAGCCCTTAGCACAGTGTCTGCTACAGGTCAGGGTTTCAATAAATCTTGTCGTGGATCTCTAGGGAGTTACAGCCACAGCCATCAGACTGGGCACAGTCCTGGGATGCCTTTGTGACTTGAAAGCTTCCTCAGAGCTCTATGATGGAATCTCCTGGCTCTTTACGCCCTAGGGAACCTCTTGGAGATGTTTTGTGTTTTGCCGTGGGTAGAGTCTAGATGCTCTGGATGCATTTGGAAAGCATTCGGAAGTTTGCAAAGGGTATGTTATGAGACTCTTCTTGAGAGATCTCTCTGTCTCTGTGTGTCTCTGTCTCTGTCTGTCTGTCTCTCTTTCACACACACGTGTGCGCATGCGCGCGTGCACACACACACACGCACACACACACACACACACACACACAAACACAAACACACACACAAACTTTCCTATTCACCCATGACAGATCAAAGTAACAATTATACCAAAATCTAACTTGGTGAACCAATGAGTTTGCATTAGTTTTACTAACAGGAGTATGAGTGACGGGTGTCTTACTCAAAGGCAGTTGCATCATCCAAAAGCCCACCTCAACTCATGAAAACTGCAACCCCGGAGCTCTCTGCATAGTTTGCTCAGGAGGTTTGAGAGTCTCCTCTTGACATCTTGGCTGATCAGAGTCTCCTCCTCCTCCTGCAGTTGCTGCTTCTGTGACCTTGGCCCTCATGAATCTTCTTGGCTTCAGCTCTCTCACAAATGTGAATTTTCTCCACTTCCTGAGTCTCATACTCTCCTCCTGGCCTCTTCCTGAATGGAAGTTTCAATTCTGAGGGAACTGTTATACATGTGGTGGTCTCTTTCTGGATTGGAGTGTTTCTAGGTTCTCAGTGTCTTGTTTAAAGGATTGGTGAAGGCTCCTACATAAAGCAGAGGAGCAGAATATTTTACTCAGAAGTAAAGATAAAGTACAGGGTAGATATGCTACAAAGGAGTATGTTGCTCAAGAATGCCTGGTCATGTCACAGAGTTCCTCTTAAGGGCCTGGAAGGAGGAAGAGGCAGGAGAGTGAGGTGGTAATACGAGGGTGGTTTTCTGTTTTGATTGATGAGCAAGCATTAATCAAGCCTTCGTTACTTACTTTGTTAAGTAAGCTTTTGTTTAAAAGCCATGTTACTGTGTGTGCCTTTTCCCACAATGCATCATAGATATATTACAATAGACACAATAATTACACACAGTTATAAGATAGCCAATATGGAATTTTCCTTGGAAGTTCATTCAGAAGACTGAGTATGTGTAACTGTACAGGTATCCCAAACCAGTCCAGGCTGAACCAACTCATTTGCCTATCATTCTAGGATGCATTTCAGGATATAGTTGAACACAAATGGGGTGCTACTAGGGGTTCCCAGTGAGATATAGGCCAGAGAGAATAGCCTGTTGCTTTGTTTGGAGAGGGCTACATCTAAAGGTCAGTGAACATGTGTCCCAGGTTTCTAGGGGCTTTGTTAGGAAGGGCTGTGTGTACAGCTCAAGCCAAGAAGAATCCCAAGCCAATAAGCCATTGCTATGTTGATTATTCATGGACATGTGGTTTCCTCAGCAAGAAAATGCATCCCTAATGTAGCAAGACAGGCAGAATTTCTCAGTGCAGGAGGTACTACTGCCCTTTCAAAAGGGGGTGGTTTGAAGGAATTTGGTTCTCAATCTGTCACCAGTAAGCTTGTCCCTCACTCACTGGAACTGCCTGGGGACGGTTCATCCATTTCAGTTCTCAGCCTCCATGCAAACATTAAACCAAATGTGGTTGCTACCAGTTTCATATTCTCTCAAGCTATTCTGCTGGGGTCGGTAGTAATTTCTGGACCTCAACACAAGAGTCTTCACGCTTGATCATTTCTCTTTAAGCATCCTTAGCATGTACCAAATTCACCTACAGGAAAATTTCAGCCACCTCTAACCCCCTGCCAGGAGCTCCAAGTGTCCTCCTAACTTAGGTCATCGTGTGTTACTCACTCAATTCTCAGCCTTCTGCCTGCTGCACGCTTTGTTTTTCCCACAATCCTTTCTATCTCATAAGGATATCTTAGCTGGTTTATTCATCCAATATTTATGGACAACTGGATTTTGTGGAGCCTAAGATGAATTAGATAGATATCATCTCCTTGAGTGGTTCAAAGTCAAGGAAACAAGAAAAGATACATATACTGAAAATTCTGGTTCGTGTAGAGAGTGGCATAAAGCCAGGAAGCTTGGGAGTCTGTGAGTACTGAAGAAAGACTGACTGTGCATGGGTGGGCAAGGGTTCAGGAATAGTCCCTCTAACAAGTGTGATTTTAAGGTGGAAATGTATAAGGTAAGATTCACTAGCTGGAATCACAGGGACAACTTCCTTAAGGGCTTCATTTAGATAAGATGTAGGTGCAGAGGTAAGGAAAGTTCAGATTTGGTGAACTTAAATTTTGTGCACTGTACAAAAGAATTCTAGTTGGTAGAAACCTCTAGAAAACACCTTAAGCCAAGGAAATATTTTTCTTCTTTGGTCCTTGCTATTTATCTGTGGACCAAATTTAGGGGCGTCTTAGTCCGTGTATGTTGCTATTTGCAGCAAAATACCCAAGGCTGAGTATTTCATGGTAAGAATACCTGGGATTCTCATGGCTAGAAAATCCAAAAGACATGGTGTCAGGGTTTCTCTGGGTGTGTCACCATATAATGAAATGGAAAGAAAGCTGGCCACAAACAGAAGGGCTCACATGGACAGATGGGAAACAAGAGGCCATGGGAGGTTGTTCCATTTTTTTTTATTATTATAATAGTCCACTCTAGAGGAGTCACTTTCTAAGAAACCCAATTCTGCCCGTGAATTAGGCCATTCATGAGGGTAGAACCTCCATATACAATTACCTCTCATTAGGCCTCATGTCTTGAAGATTCACCTCAACAAACTTCCACTAGGTGAATTCGTGAGTGTGTTGTGTGTGTGTGTGGGGGGGGAGATGTGAGGACAATATCTCGATGTAGATCAGATAGTCTAGTGATAATGGAAAAACAGGTCACAAGTATGAGTTTTTATTAGATCAGATGGAAAGGCACTAGGGAAATATATTGCCTGATGTTGGATTAGTAAGAACTTAGAGACCACTGTGTGTGTGTGTGTGTGTGTGTGTGTGTGTGTGTGTTGACAAGAGCATAATCTTCCAGTGTTATATCTCAGCTTACATCAGTGCTTGCCTCATAGGGAGATCCAATGATGACTAAAACAGAAAGTTCTTCCACACACCCTCTGCTTGCATTTGAGGACCCTTCTCCTCCTGTCACGTTATCAACAAAGCTCATAATAAACTCTTTCCTTAGGAGAACCCACTTTCTCTTTAACGCAGGCTCAGAACTTCTGACTTCCATTAATGTTAGTGCATCCTTTCTCTTGGTCTTTGGAGTTCATCTGGCACCCAAATATTGATTCGTGGTATGATTTATATTGCTATTCATATTAACAATGAATTTGTTCACCAAAAAATAATTAGCACAAGGTTCATGCATATTATTAAAGGCCTCATTAATTTCACCGAGTTTATTTAGATGACAGTAGGATGTCAAGTCAATAATGATGACTAATTAGTAAACATTTGAATACCTTAAGACATGCTGAAGCAGTGGCATACAAATCTATCAGAGGAGAACTTGGGGTCTCCGATGAATGGAACTGACTGAATGTGAGAATCCCAGGCATAATGTGTTAGATCTGTGGTTCTCAACCATCCTAATGCTGTGACCCTTCAATGTTGCGGTGACCTCCAATTATAAAATTATGTTGTTGGTACTTTATAACTGTAATTTTGCTACTGTTGTGAATTGTAATATAAATATCTGATATGCAGAGTATCTGATAATGTGACCCCTGTAGAGGTTGCAACCTCTGTGAGGCCCACGAGCCACAAACTGAGAACCTCCATGTTAGAGAGATGGCCTTGCATAGTTAGGCAGACGGTTGAATGTAGATAAAATGGAGTTTGAAGTGATATCCCAGAGTTGTTGATGGACTAGGGTCTCACTGCATTACAAGAATCTCCTTCCTCCTTCTGAGCCAAGGGGATTCTGAAAACAATGGGTCTTGATAAGAATGTCACATTTTACGGATGCTTTTTAGTGAATTTGACCTAAGAAGCTACATTTTAATAGCTTCCACTATAGGAGGAGATCATGAAATATTCCATCCCCACCCTCGTTCACATCCTACCTCTAAAAAAGTGAGTTTCAGCTTGGCATGGCAGCAGCCATCTTGAGTAGTATATTAGTTGGTGTTCTCTAAAGGAACAGAACAGATAGGATGAACACACACACACATACACACACACACACACACACACACACACACACACACAGAGAGAGAGAGAGAGAGAGAGAGAGAGAGAGAGAGAGAGAGAGAGAGAAACACATAATTTGTGAAGTTATCTTATGTTAAAAGAGCAACAACAGATGAATCACATCTGAGAGGCTAAGAACCTGGAAGTTGTTCTGTCCTTGAGGCAGGGTGCATAGCAGTAGGCGATAAGTTCCACATTGACTGTCTCTCTCTGGGAAGGCTGATAAACCATTAGTCGCCCAGTTCAGACGGCTGCATACCTCAACGGTCCCAATCTCACACTGAAACCTAGAAGATTCCTGGCGAACCACTGGTCCTCAATCAGTGTTAGAAGCTTAGAAATGGTGGTTGTGATGTCAGTAAATGTGCTAGAAGCAGCAGCGGCGGCGGCGGCGGCGGGAGCAGCAGCAGCAGCAATGGGATAAATGAACTCAGTAGAAAGAGGGAAGGCCAAACCCTCAGAAGACAGATGGATACTCTTTTCTCTGCCGTGCATGCCTCCTTTAGATCAGCTACCAGAAGGTGCTGGCCACATTTGGGGTTGGTCTTACCACATCCTTTAAGGGAATCAAGACAATTTCTCACGTGAGGCTCCCTAGTCAGGTGATTGTAATCAGTGTCAAGATGACATTAAAACCAACACAAGTAGTAACCACTGTGCTGTCTAGCATAGCCCCAGCTGTTTTCTCTACAAGGTTCCCCAGTGAATGACAGAGACAGTCACAGTGTATCGTGTGACTTCTCCCAAGGGAGATGTGAATATCTATTCACCCTGAGTAGAGTATAGATGACAGACCAAAGAAACCATTCTACTCACAGCTGGCTTGGTGGGCCAGTGAGGTCATTGGTGGGGTGGGGGTGGGGGTGGGGGCACGTTTACAGGAACATCGGTGACTCAAAGGCAGATACTCCATAGCTTGGAAGATGACTTACAGAATCTGCAACACGGATCTCCCAGTGGAACTTGGAGTCAGTCCCACTGAGAAAGGAGAAAGTCTTACCCGCCCCTCACCCCAAATTAATGCTTATAGCACCTTGGGGAGGGCTCCTGTAAGTAGTATAGATTTCATGCGCTTACCTCCTGAGACTTGTACGTTTTGTTAGCTTCCAGACTCTTAACGAACCTCCCTCCAGGAGGAAATGGTTCAATTTGGAGAGAACAGCATGAGTGGAGCTTTAGAACCAGACCACTGGCTTCAGGAATGTGCCCGATTCTTTGATACAAACTGAAGGTAAACTGGGCGGAGTCCTGCTAGAAGAAAGCTGATAACTCCCCTACCCGTGTATCCCTGCTTATATAATTGACTCCTGTATTGCCTGTATTATCGATGTGCGTCCATATCTCGTTTATATAAGCCACGTGTATGTATGCATCTGTATAACATATTTGTATAATCTTTATCCATCTATAGCTACAGAATCCAAATCTGTGTCTACACATCCACACCATCTATATATTTATAAAATTTGTATCTATCGTTAGAAGCATCTATTTTCTCTTTATGATTTATGTATTTATGTCACATATATCTCTAAAATCTATTTTATATGTATTATATAAATCGCTAATATCATCTATATGTACTGTTTATGTATATCAATGCGTATGTCTCTATCTGCCTAGTATTTATCATGTATACCTGCATTATCCGTTTGTATCTTTACACCATCTATAAGTTTATCATTGTATCCATTTATGCATTAATATTAACTGCATCTGTGTCATTCATATCTGTCTATATCCATAACATATATATGTCTTCTATCATCAGCATCTATCTTCCTGACTCCAATCTCTGGGATCCAGCTGGTTTTTCAATCATTCACGGCCATGTTAAAACAGATAAGACCCCACCAGTTGGAGTCTGTGCAACTGGTCCCACCAGTTGGACCCGGATTCATCTGTCTTTTTCATGGGCATCCTTGCATGTTAGGGCCAGTTCTCATTCAAAGGTTCAGGTTGTTTCAGGACACCAATTGTCCCTTTGCTTCCTGTGCTCGGCAGGGATATGGATATTTGAGCCCCTCAGAGTCTTCCCTTTATGCTCCTTGGCATGTTAAAGCTGCAGTTAAGAAGCCCCGGGAATCTGTAATCACCTATTAGAGGTGATTTTATTCCTTTAACCTCCTCCCTACTCTTACTCAGCCACAGTGGAATGCTTCAGGAGCTAATGTAATGGAGATGCTTAGGTGGAGCCCATTGCCTTCAAACAGAGCAATCTGCTCTGAGTGTACAGCCCTGGGCTGCAGCAGAGGCAAGCATGTGGGAAAGCAGTCAATGGGCAGATGAAGGTTCTAAGAGCATCCCCTCTTGGGAGGGCAGATGGGGGTGATCAGGGTGAGCTGCCCTAAAGAAATGGAAACATGGTGTGGTAGTCTGAATGAAAGTGGCCCCCATAGACACATAGGGAGTGCCATTATTAGAGGTGTGGTCTTGTTGGAGTAGGTGTGGCCTTTTTTGAGAAAGTGTGTCAATGGGGGTGGGCTTTGAGGTTTCAAAAGTTTAAGCCAGGTCTAGTGGCTCTCTCTCTTCTTGCTGCCAGTGAGTCCAGATGTAGAACTCCCAGCTCCTGAGGTATCCTAGCACCATGTCTGTCTGCACGCTGCCGTGCATCTCACCATGACGATAATGGACTAAACCTCTAAAACTGTAAGCCAACTCCAATGAAGTGTTTTCTTTTATAAGAGTTGTCTTGGTCACGGTGTCTGTTCACAGCAATGTGAAGATACATGGTAACTAAGACACATGACTTTTTAGATAAGCTTAGGTGTCTTATTTTTATTGTAGAGGAAATTATTCCCTCAGATGTATGTAGTTTTAGTTTGTGTATTGCATTTCTAAGCATTTGTACTTGTGTACTAGTGTTTATTATATGTATGTATTCTCTGCCTTATCCCCCATTCTCCTCTTGCTTAGCTCTCTCCTCTCACGGTTGTCTCTTTAAATAGTTTTACTCCTACTTTCTCTCTCTCCCCTTAGACAGACAGACAGACACACACACACACAAACACATATATACATGTGTATGTATGTGTATGTATAATACACACACATATACACACATAAACATAGACATATATGTGTGTGTGTGTTTGTGCAACTAGAGTCCTAGCTAGTTTTTGTCAATTTGACAGAAGTTTGAATTGAATTTTCTGGGAAGAGGAAACCTCAATGAAGGAAAATGTCTACATCAGACTGGCCTCCAGATAAATGTGTAGAGCATTTTCTTGATTAATGATTTCTGTAAGAGGGCCAGGCCACTTTGCATTGTGGCACCTGAAGGCCAGTAGTCCTGGATCATACAAGAGGGCAAGCTGAGCAAGCAAGCAGAGAGCAATCAGTAAGCAGTGGTCCTCCACGGTCTCTGCTCCAGTTCCTACGTTTGGGTCACTTCCTTGAATTTCTGCCCTGACTTTTCTCAATGATGGAATGTGATCTCAGAGTTGTAAGCTGAAAGAAACTTTTTCCTCCCAGAGCTGCTTTTGGTTATGATGTTTTATCACAGCAGTATAAATCTTAACTTTAAAAAATGCCTTTGTGAAGAAAGACATATAACACTTGCTTTTCTGTGGTTGGCTCAATTCATTTAATATGATTATCTCTGTACTTTTTTCTTGCAAACAACAGAACTTTTTTCTTATTTCTTAAGATATGTTCACACATCTGTGCAAATGTGTGTGGATGCCCATGTGAGCACAGGGCATACAGGGACCAGAATAGAGGACATCAGATTCCCCTGGAGCCAGAGTTAACAGTTGGTTGTGAGCCTTCTGATGGGATGCTGAGAACAAACCTCAAGTTCTCTGTAAGAGCAAGAAGTGCTCTTAACCCTCGTGCCATCTCGCCAGCTTCAACTTTGTTTTTCTTTATGGTGAAAAGAAATCCCATTGTGTGTACATGCCCCATTTTTCCTTAGTCATTCCTCTCTTGTTAGGCAACTTGGTTGGTTTCACAACTTGGCTGTTGTGAATAAATAGTGCCGCAATAAACACGAATGTGCAAATAGTGAGCTCTGTAACATCCTTGTGTAAGGACACAAGAATAGGCGGGACACATGGAATATTTCCTGCTGGTTTCTTTTTTTAAATTAGATATTTTATTTATTTACATTTCAAATGTTATCCCCTTTCCTGGTTTCCCCTCTGCAAACCCCCATCCCATCCCCCCTTACCCTGCTTCTATGAGGGTGATCCCCCACCCACCAATCCACTCCTGCCTACCACCCTAGCATTCTTCTACACTAGGGCATCAAGCCTTCACAGGACCACGGGTGACCCTTCCCATTGATACAAGATAAGGCTCCTTCAGCTCCTTCAGTCCTTCCCCTAACTCCTCCATTGGGGTCCCTGTGCTCAGTCCAGTGATTGGCTGGGACCATCCGCATCTGTATTGGTCAGGATCAGGCAGCGCCTCTCAGGAGACAGCTATATCAGACTCCTGTCAGCAAACACTTCCTGGCATCCCAAGTAGTGTCTGGGTTTGGTGTCTGCATGTGGGATGGATCCCCAGATGGGGCAGTCTCTGGATGGT
Source organism: Grammomys surdaster (assembly GCF_004785775.1). NCBI lineage: Eukaryota > Metazoa > Chordata > Mammalia > Rodentia > Muridae > Grammomys > Grammomys surdaster. The sequence goes on from NW_021604614.1 coordinate 3,365,062, forward strand.
CTTTCCTTCAGTCTCTGTTCTACTCTTTGTCCCTGTATTTCCTGTAGATACTACAATTTTGGAGATGGGTGGATGGCCCCATCCCTCAACCAGAAGGCCATGCCTAACCTCTGGATATGGTCTTGACAGGTTCTCCCTCTCCTTTGTGGGGTACTTCAGCTACTGTAATCCCCGTTGGGTCCTGGGAGGCTCTTGCTTTCCTGGCATCTGGGACTTTCTGGTTTCTTAAGACATCTGCATTCTGATTTCCACTGTGGATGGACAAGGTTGTGTTCTCACTGATGCTGTGTGGGACCATGAAAAGGATAGCTTGGTTTCTGGTAGAGCACTGGCTAGAAATGGCCGGAGACCCTGCTAGGGATGGCATACATTTCGCCACACTCCCAGACTCCAGGCTCCTGACATGCCGCCAAAGACCTCCATTGATCAGCACCTTTCAATCATGTAGGGTAATGCCCCTACCAGCCCCCACACTGGTAGAGGGGATGACTACAGGCTGCAGAGCCTCAAGAGATCTCCATATTAATGAGATACCAAAAGGCCAGAGGGCGTAGCCAATTAAATATTCCTTCCTAGGCCCTCCTCCCTCCCCCGTCCCTATTTAACTCAAGTCTGCCCTGAGTTTCAGTGGATGCAGCTAGATTCATCTACTTTCCACCATGACAATAAACCCTTTAAAACCATGGACTTCCTCGTGTCATTGAGGCCTGCTGTTGGGAACTATCGAGAAGGTCTTTAATGAGCAACTGCCACCGTTGCAGGCGCCACCTAATCTCGCACTGAGGACTTCTCTATGTCCCCGAGTTCCCGCCATGGAGCCCTGCCAACTCAAGCAAGTGAGCCGAGCAAGTGACCCAGCCAAGCGACTCCCAGTAACAAAGAGTCTCTACTCGCTGGGTGCTGTCGGGGTTTCTTTCCCCCTCGTTCCTCTCAGCTGCAGGCCAGCCCATATGCCCCCAAGTCTCTGTTCTTCTGTGGCTCTCAGCGGCATCTGGGAGCCCGAGGACATAGACCACTGGCCTTCCGGGTCAGCTGCCTCGGCCTGGAGAGCCCCCACTAAGAAGCCCTGCCCCCGCAGGACCTCAGACTGAGTGAGATCTCCCCGGGCCTGGGCAGAGCCCTGTAGCGTCTGCCCAGCGCCATGTTATGGAGTAAACTCAGTCAAAATCCTGTACTTCTGCTCCCCGAAGCAGCGGGATCCACAACTCTGCCCAACAGAACCCACGCACACCCATGCGCGAGCTACAACCCCGCAATGCTGTATAAAGGAAAGGCAAAGGCAGCATTTTGCTGATACTAGGAAACCTTCACAAGTTTTTGTTGTTGTTTTGTTTTTGAGTAAGTTAGAGCTTGGCACAACCCTCCATGAGACCCTTCCTTCACCTGAGGGCCATAACTGATAGGGAAGTCTCCCTGAATCCATGCAACCCACTATACACAGAGAGACAAACAGACTCGGACATTTTTGTAGTCTGAAGGCTGAGCTTGCAGTTAGGATTGGAGTGTACACTAGTGTCTGGGCATATGGCTCGGTCAGTGAAGTGCATGATACACAAGTAGGAGGGTCTGAATTCAGTTTCTATAATCCATGTTAAAAAGCCAGATATGACAGTGTGTGACTATAACCCAGCACTGGGAAGGCAGAAATAGAGCTTGCTGGCCACTGCTTAGCCAAATAGTGAGTTCTAGGCCGGTGAGACACTGTTTCAAAAACAAATTGGATGGTATCCTGATGAACGATATCAAAAGAAACACACACACACACACACACACACACACACGGAGGGAGGGGAAAACAAAGGGTAGGGGGAAGGAAGGAAGGAAGGAAGGAAGGAAGGAAGGAAGGA
>NW_021604614.1:3367008-3383221 GCF_004785775.1 Grammomys surdaster
GAGAGAGAGAGAGAGAGAGAGAGAGAGAGAGAGAGAGAGAGAGAGAGAGAGGAGGAACAGAGTGAACAGTTCACTAGTAGGAGCATGATAACATTAATTCCTACCAGGAAGTACTGAACCAAGAAGCAGCAGACATGACCTGAGGATGGATTTAGTGCTTGGACTCTAGCAAAGCTTGTAAGCCTGATCAGGGTCAATATAACGCTGACAAGATAGGGGTTCCTAAGTAGGAATGAAAGTGGAAGACTGTTTTTCTGTCAGGGAGAAGACATATGGAAGGGCACAGGACTGGATATGGAAGTTCTGGGCAACTTCTGGGATGTGGATATCTGCACCAAGGCTGGTGCATTTAGCTTACAGCTATGACATGCTCCTTGCCTTGTGTCCCACATTAAACATCCATGGTTGAGGGAAACCTTTACGGCTGATACTAGGAGATACATAGAAGTATACTTGCTTCTGAAATGAGTCCAGTTCAATTCTCAAGCCAGAAGTGCCTGAGTCTTTCCATACTTCTAAGCAGAAGTGGCTGCCTGGAGTCCAGAAAGAGCATCTTCAAGAACTTCCTCCAACCACTGTATCTGCAGAAGGAGTTGTGTTTCTATAGAGGCTGGTATTCCCCAGGAGATGACTCATTGCTATGCCAAGGATACTGTTTGGGGCTCTGCCAAAGCCTCCTTGAACTGCTATGGTAGTAAGTGTTCTGCATCTCCGTGTCTCACTTTGTGTTCTGAGACTTCATTAGTGGCAGAATTGAATGCTGCTGTTCTGCCAAGTCACTCTTGAAATAACCTCTGAGGCTTTACTTGTCAGTTCCTCTCTGCTTCTGTGTAGCAAGGCTTCCTTCTGCAAGTCTGAACAGGAAGATAGATAATGCATGGTGTATACCTTTCTCTCATGTTCCCACATATCGTCTCCAGTACCAGTGCTCAAGACTTAGAAGGCAAGCCACATAAAGAGACATAATGCCCTACAACTTCATAACCTGCACGAAGAAACACCCCTGTGTGATTGCCCCTTGGACACCAACAGAGCTTATACCCGAGAGGAATAAGTGTATAGAGAGATTTAAGAGATTTAAGAGGTTAAGAAGACTGTGTTGTGAGCCTTTCCCTAGGGAGATGTGAACAAAGGTATATTCACCCAAGACAGGTAGTCAATGACAGACTGAAGTTGTCTAGATGATGAGTTCATTGAATTCCAACTCAGTGAACCAGCGAGTTTAAGGAGAGTGCTTATGGACTGTGGATGACAGATTGCCGACAGAAGGAGAGATGACTCAAAGACAGCTGCATCACCAGAAAGTCCACTCCAGCATCAATGATGACTCACGGAAGCTGCATCCCTGGGTTTACAAAAGACATGCAGGCAGCTTGGCTTACCAGATAGTCTTTTTACCCCAGTAGTCGTTTCTGCATGAATAACCTTGGATAGTGACCATTTGACATTTGTTTCAGGAACTTCCTGAGACTTGTTTTCTTCTTGAAGGACAAATTTTATTTACTTTCAGACTTTTAAGGAACCTCTTCTATGGAGAGGAAATAGCTGCAGAACCGACAAGTAATGACATCTCAAGTGTAGTGTGACAGAAGGAGGCATTTAGAAGAAAGCAATACAGGAATTCATGGTAGGTAAAAAATTTACAAGCAACAGTAAAATCAACTCTTTTCGTATCACCTTTCACCAGTGACTCTCAGTACTGTCAGTTACAAAATATTTGTATGTCTGAATCTTCTATTGGTTTGATTTCTAGGTGTTTGTTTCAGTAACTTTTGAGGCTTAGTAATGTGTAACTATCTGAGTGGCTTGTAAGACCATGCTTCTGAACTTTCTATATAGAACTTAACCAAAGCCACACTTTGCATCAGATTTAATGAAATATTAGACGTAGGAATGCAGTTGTCTTCCATAAACCCAAACACTGGACTAGAGATTTGGGGGAAGAAATAGGAACATAATTCTGTGCCTCTCATTAAGCTTTTGTTTGGAAAATCTGCACCTCATCCAATTGTGTGATGAGACTATTGTAATTGAGTTAATAAGATAGACATAATCTCCTCCTTTGAGACAGTATACTACTATTTATTCCTGGATGGGCTAGAACTTATTATGTAAACCAGGCTGGTTTTGAATTCACAGAGATCCACTTGCTTCAGCTTCCAGAGTGCTGAGATTAAAAGTACCTACCACCTTGCCTGGAAAAGCTTTAAAACATTTAAGCAGTAATCTACAATGTAGAATAAAGTTATCTTATACATGAGCGAGACTTTTCTGCATCCTCGAGTTTTTAATTTTTAAATCCAGCCTGATGGCTAAAAGTGGCTATCGCAGCTCCTCAGCATGCAAAGTCAGGAGGATTACAAGTTCAAGGCCAGCATGAGGAAGTTAGGGAGACCATCCCAAAATAAAAAATAAAAGGAAGGCCAAGAGTGTAGCTCAGAATCAGAGTACTTGCCTAGAATTTCCCCGTGAAGGATAGGGATGTGACTGGGATGTAGAATGATTGCCTAGAATCCCCTGTGAGGGGCTAGAAGCATGACTAAACAATAGTTTGCTTGTCGAGCATATGTGAAATCCTGGATTCAACCCTTGGTGCTGAATGTTTTCAAAAAGATATTTTGAATTGGCCAAAGAGATTCCCCAAGAGAAGAAGTACGAAGCAGTTCATATCCATGTTCTTTAAATATTAAAACCTGGAGCATTGATGTTTTGGAGATTGACGCCAAAGTTATGGGTGTTCCCAATAAATAAGATAAATGCACTACACCTGAACACGTGTCGGGGTATAGTGGTGACATGCTTTAATACATGTTTTGTAAGAATGACATGATAACTTAGTAGGGCCTAGAAATAGTCTGTGTCATAGTGAACCTCTCTTGAAAATATTGTCAGGTTTCCAGGTCACACTGCATCATTGGGGAAAACTGGGGTCAGGAACTAAAGCAGAGTCCACAGAGAAGGTTCTCAGATGCATGCTTAGGTAGCTTTCTTATAGCTTGGGCTAACCTGCCTTGGGAATGGTTCTGCCCACAGTGGGCTGGGTCCTTCAACATCAATTACTAATCAAGATAATCTCTTACAGGCATGGCCACAGAATAACTGGATCTAGGTAATTCCCTTGAAGCTTTTCCTTTCAGCTGACTCTAGGCCCTGTCAGGTTAACTGTTATAGCTAACCGAGACACCATGGGACAGCATCCCTGGCACCCACAGGTATTTGTGAGGTAAAGTTGGCAGGAACAAGGAGCAGATTGAGTCTGTGATGGCTATTTTTGATTATTGATCTGACTATATTTGGAATTAACTAAAACCCCCAAAATGGAGGGTCACACCTGTGAGGGATTTTTGCTTAATTTGAAGTGGGAAGATTCACTTCTAATCCAGACCTTTGAGGTGGGAAGACAGCGTTTAATTCAGATGCTTTGAGGTGGGAAGACTCATCTCTAATCTGAGCCACACTTCCTGTTCAAAGCCTATATATGAACATGGAAGAAGGAAGCTCTTGTTCCTTGCCTGCTTATTCTTGCCTTGCTAGCAAGTCTATTCCTTCATTGACATTAGAGCCTACTTCTTTGGGATTCTGGTGTATACTGGAGACCAACTGAGACATCAGCCTCATGGACTGAGCAACTACTGTATCCTTAGACCTTCTGTCCACAGGCAACTGTTGTTGGATTAGCTGGGCCACAGGAGATTCATTCTGTAAGGTCTGTTACTCTATAGTTCTAGAGAACCCCAACACATACAGAGTTATTGGCTTTTCTTGGCTTTATACTTATTTGTTGTGGGGCTTCTTTTTGACTGCTAACTTCACAGGATGGAGATACACCTAGGAAATCAGTAAAGCACACATTTCGGGGGTGTCTCTCATAGCATGTCCTCCTTGGAGGCTCTACATTAATCAATGGATCAATCTCTTGAGGGCATTATTGGTAGGTGGCAAAAGGTTTGAGGTCTAGCCCAGTTGGAGGAAGTAGGTCATTTGGAGGTATATTTTGGGGTTATATATTACACTTTCTCTTCCTTTCTTCCTTTCTTCCTTCCTTCCTTCCTTTCTTCCTTCCTTCCTTCCTTCCTTCCTTCCTTCCTCTCTCTCTCTCTCTCTCTCTCTCTCTCTCTCTCTCTCTCTCTCTCTCTCTCTTTCTTTCTTTCTTTCTTTCTTTCCCCTTTCTATTTACCTCCTTTGGCACAGTTTTTTGTCACCATAACATTCTGTCCAAATGCATGAGACCAAGTAACCAGGAAATCAACTCTCTAAAACCATAAAGTAAAACAGCTTCCTTTGCTTGTTTCTCTCAAGTATTTTGTCATAGCTATGCAAAAGTAGCCAACATGTCTGTCTTTCAGAATCCAGACAGAGCTTGTGTAACGAGCAGCCAATGTGTTCTCACCTTTCCAAGCTGAAGTTTCTCTCTGCCCATGGCAATGTCATCTGCTACACTCCCTTTGCTGAGGCCCAAGTAGAAATGGGAGTGAGTCAGAAAAGTTTAATTGGGTCCCAGATGTGATTAACCAAGACTCATTCTTATGCACTGTGCTGGTGTTTAGCACACCACAAATTCTATCACTGCCCAGTGGGTCCTAAAAACCGTTCTGCTTTTAATGTGCTTTGCCTGGTTTACTCAAGTTGGAATTTAAATCAAAGGGTAACGTCTATATTGGGGATAACTTTGTAGTTTATCTTAATATAATGGCTAATAAATGTCATGGTTTAAAGGGGCTTTTTAAAAACAATGGCTTTAACAATGTTATATACTTTTAAGGGAATCTAGTAAGCCATTGACTGAATCTAGTACAGTGTAATTTGAGACATTATAAAAACAGCAATAAGAATAGGAGACACAAACTTCCAAGGCATTGAACCAGAGCCAAAACAGATACAGGAGTGTTTTCTGCAATGAAAATGGAGCCTCTCATGCCTCCTCAGTTACCTCCCAAGGCAACAGATTGACAACATGGTCTGTATCATTACCAGCCTCCTTTAGACTGGAGAGAGATAGAAGATAGGCTCCCAGAGTTTTCATAAAATCAGAATTCCTAGAGTAGTTCTTGAAACAAAATCCTGTACTGATTTCCCCTGGTTATGTGACATTAGGGTCATGTTAGCAAGTAGATTAGAGAAAATAGCATGTAAGGGTATCTCAGTCAGCTTTCTATGACTGTAACAAAATACTGGTGACTAGGCAATTTACAGACAAGAGAAGTTGGTTTGATTCACTGTTCTTGAGACTGGGAAGGCCAAGAGCATGATGCTGGTATCTGGGGAGGGCCTTCATGTGGCATTATAAGATGGTGTCACATAAAGAGATAGGACAAGTATGCAGGTTTGGGTCTCTTTTTTTCTTAGAAAGCCATGTTAACCATCCTGGGATAAGATAATCCCCTTGACTTAATCAAATTCTAATTACCTCCCAAAGACCTTGCCTCCCAGGGTCATTAGCATGTGAATTTAACTGTGAAGTTTTCAACACTTTCAGAAGACACATTGAAAACACAGCACTAACCTTTATGCCCCGTGGTGCCAATGCCTAGGATATGTCCTACAGCTTTAGTGATCATTTGATCTCATGACACCTTCTGTCCCTCAGTTATGAGAAAAAGGATTCCTCCCTGATTATGTGATTTGATTTCCTTGGCCTTTCATAAGAATCCTGTCTCTGTTGAGCCTCTTCTGCCCAGTCTGTTTCTGTAACTATAACTAAATATCTAGGATTGAATAATTTATAAACAACTGAAGTTCATTTGGGTCATATAGTTCTGGAAGTGAAGAGGTGCAAGACCATGGAACTAATATCTGGTGAGGGATTTCATGGCATCCTGGCATGGTGGAGGGCAGCACAAGAATCTTACTAACTCATTGAATTTGTTCCACTAGCACTGATCACCCTTGATTTGTGGTCAAGTTCTTCATTTATTAACTTGGATGTACAGTGTTTGACTCGCCTTTAAGAAGAGTCCTAAAGCTTAATGGGAATCTCACATCCTTGGTACCACTTTTGGTAACTATTCATGAGTTGGCTATATAACCTCATTTTTTGTCTATTAATCCCAACTTGTCCTTATATTTAGAGTTGAGCCTAATTTCTGTATCTTGTAAAAAAAAACCATAGTATTCCTATTTATTATTTGGGAATGTCATACTTGCATGAAATGAATTTTGGATGTATTTGCCTATTTTGACTCCTCCAGTATCTGCCCACATTCCCTACCATTTTTTCTTTGTTACAACCCACTGAATCCAGTTAGTGCTGCCTGTACATACACAGCTGTGGGATCAGCCACTAGAGCATGGCCAACCTACCATGGGGCCTTACTACTCTCCAGAATGATTTCTTTCTCCTGTAGCAACTATGTACTGCCCATAGTTCCTCATAGTGTGAAACCTTGTGGGCCACTCTCTCATCTATTCTTGAGTGATGCCTGGCTTGACAGTGTATGGGTCTTGTGCAGTAGACCACAGGTGCTGAGAGTAAATGATTTCAGATATCTACAACACACTGTTTCACATTAATCCTACCTAGTCTTGGGCTCTTAAGTTTTTCTGCTCCCTCTTCCATGATATTCCCTAAGCCTTGGGGTATGAGTGCAATATAGAGATTCTGTTTACATTTGATTGCTCCTCTGTATCCTATTTTGATACTCCAATGCAATAGTTCTGTTTTGTGTGGCTTCTCCTGCGGATACATGAAATAAAAAAAGAACATTCACCCCAGGTGATTCCATGTAAGTCTAGTCAAACAAAAGAAACTATTAGAAATGGATGTCTAGTTTGCCAAACTAATGAGTTCATTGGGGTTGTTTATAGAGTATGGCGGAAGGTTGCTTACATGGGTAACTCAAAGGCAGCTGCATCACTGAGCATCCCTTCACGGCATCAATGGCAACTCATGAACTCTGCATCCCTGGAGCTCCCCATAGACTGTTTATGGCTTATACAGCCGGGGGAAGTGGATGTGTGCATCTTGTTATTTTCCTGGGCTTTCTGAGTCTCCTAAGCTTTATAAACTTTCTGAGCAGGTCTTAGGAGCCTCTCCCTCTCCAGGAAGGAATGTTTCAGTTCAGGGGAGACAGCCATACAGCATCTTAAATAGTTTTTCTTTCCATTTTAACAAGTGTCAGAGTATTTTTAACATTGAACTTTTCCATGACTTGGATATAATCCTTCTGAGTAGTGGATTCCTAGGCCCCTCACCATGAAACCTAAATATGCAATGTGATGCCTTTCTCATAATAGATTGGGGATCTATTGGTGAATCTCAAACCTGATGGAATCTATTGCTCTAAACCTGATAAAAATATCAGCTGAGGGACACAATGGGGGATTCTTAAGGCTTTTCCTGCCTTATTTGCATGTATTTATTTGTTGAGAACTGTGGCTTTCATTCTGGTATCCTTGTGTCTGTGTATCATCCTTCTTATACATCTCCATCATCATCTCCAAGTGTTTGGTCCCCATTCTCTTCAAAAATAAAGCATCACTTCTGTATTCAAGTCATTATTCAAGTTTAGAATGCATGTATGAGATGGGCATGCAATATTTGTTTTTATTATGCCAGTTATAAGTCAAGGCCAGTTCATGGGCTCCAGAAATAAGTTCAAGGCTAACCTGGGGAATTTAGTGAGACCATGTCTCAGTGGCATAGTGATTTACTATACAAGCTAACTGGGTTCAAGTACCAGCATTAACAACAACAACAGAATATATATGAAACACATCCCTAAAAGACTAAATCTATCATACCCATGAGTTTGACATTACAATCTTCGTTTATGTTTGTGGGGGCTTAGAAGGCTAAGAAGCTTGTGAATTGCTTAAGAAGGCCAGTGGGGTGAGCTGAAGAGACGGTTCAGTGGTTAAGAATACTTACGGCTCTTGCAGAGGATCACAGTGCGGTTCCCAGCATCCATATGGCAGCTCACACCTATAACTCAAGTTTCAGGAGATCTGACACTTTCTTTTGGCTCTGTGCCCCCCCCCACACACACACTGTGTGCACACACACTTGCAAGCACTCACACATACATGTAAAATTAAAATAAAAAACTTAAAATAGGGCAGGTAGAGTCATGGTCAAGAAGGACTGTGGGCCTTTCCAAAGCCAATATCTATTTTAGGAAGGGATCGGAGAACTGACAAAAAATGTGTCATCTGAATGATTCTGCACGACACCTCCAGTGAGTCAGACACTTGCAACATCTCTGCTAAATGTCACCTCAGAGATGTAGTGTTCTCACAGATCTATTTCTTTGTCCAATCTAGACAATCTTAGTAAATTTTAATTATTTTTAGGAAAGAAGAAAAGTCATGAGGGTTGGGAGATGGCTTAGTGGCTAAGAACACTTTCTGCTCTTGCAGGGGACCAGAATTTGCTTCTAGACACCTACAACAAGCAGCTCACAACTTCCTGTAATGCCAAATTTAGAGAATCTGATGTCCTCTCATAGCTTCTGATGGCACTCATATGCAGCCCCATATAACTACATGCAGATACACACATACACCTATGTAAAATAATGAAAGTTTTTTAAAAAGAAGAGAAGTTACAATCAGAAGAAATAATTGAGAGGGCTATGTATTAGAGACTATTCTTGGCTCAAAAATGTACATTATACCATGTCTCATTCTCTCTCTCTCTCTCTTTATCATATGCATGTTCACATGTTAGTTCACAGGTAAATTCAGGTGCTCATATATGTATGCCTGTCAAGGCCATGTCTCAAAAAATACAACACAGTATACCGCGAGTAGCAAAATATGCTGTTTCGATTTCCTCTTCTGCATGATTGAGTGGTTAAAAAGCTGTCCAAGTATTCATCATGTCTAGAGACCAGTGCACACCTAGGAGACAGCAATAGCAGAGAATTGAGGAGCCAAGTACATAAAGGGAAGAAGAAGAGGAAGTTGATGAGAGGGTTTGTTCAAGTGAAGTGTTTGGCATGCAAATATATGGACCCGAGGAGAATCTCTGAGAAAACACAGGCAAACAACAAAACAACAAAATCCTGTGCATGCCAGCCTGTGACTGTGGATTCAGTGTTACAGAGGTGGAGACAGGGGCATCCCAGAGGCTCATCTTCCAGCTGAGGTAGCCAAATCGCTGAGCTCTGGGTTCAGAGAGAGACTCTGTCTCATAGGAGAAGGTGGAGAGCAATTGAGGAAGACACTCTGACTTCTGGCCTTCACAGGCAAGTGTATATGAGCATCTGAACTCACATGCGAACCCACATATGAACACACACACACACACACACACACACACACACACACACACACACACACCAAACAAACCAAAAGAGAAAGATTGTGATACAGTATAATACACAGTTTGTAAATTGTGATTTACATTGTGTATTGTTTGGGGTTGCCAAGAAGCCAGCTTTGGAAGCAGAATAAATGCCTCACGTTTCAGACCCTTTGTCTCAGTGTCCTCCAAGCAACAGTCTCACCATTGTATTGCCCCCTCCTTTGCTGCCATCAGAATGAAGCTTCTTTGGCATTCCTATATGGATGGCCAGGGGCTCTTCAGAAGTCCCCCAGGCCTTCAGCATCACTCTGTGACAGCTGAGTCATCAAGCCTCGTTGGACCAAGAGGCTACCAGATTCTCAGATTCTCCAGTGTGAATACAGCCACTGTTGAACTACCCAACCTGTATCATATAACCCCCTTGGTAATGTTTATATTTGCCCTGTCTCTTCCATTCCCCCAGAAAACCACCTCACCCATTATGTCCTGTCTGGCCTTGGAAAGATGTGAACCCGAACAACTCAGGGGGAGGGATGGAAGGAACTCAAGTCCTTCATTTCATGATTAAGCCACTGGCCATATTTTTAGATTTATCTCTGAGCATGATGATAAATTTCCTTATTTATTAAAGCCGTTTAAATCAGGTCTATTTATTATGTTCGTGTTGCCAAAGCCATCGTAACTAATTCATAGGGAGGAAAAGTGCATTGTGCAATTATAGAAATGTTGGTTTATCAGATTTTATAACCAGGCTACACCTCTTCCATTGGGCTGTTATCCTTTGAATGAAAAATGTCTCCCACAGGCTAATGTATTTGAATACTTAGACCTTAGGTGGCGATGCTGTTTGTGAAGGTTGTGGACTCTCACAACAGGAAGTGGATCACTGAGGGTTTTAGGTTGTATAGTTCAAACTCTTTCCCTGTCTGTTCTCTGCTTCTTGTTTGTCTTAGCTTTGAATGGCAGTTTGATACAAGTCATTAAGGTCTCAGTTGAGAGATTTCCCAGATCAAAACATGTCTATGAGAGATTACCTTGTTTATTCATTGATGAAAGAGGGCCAAGCCCACTGTGGACAGCACCATTCCCTGAGCTGTATGAGAAAGTTAACTAAATATGAGCCTTGAGTGAGCCAGCAGGGAGCATCCTCCATGGTTTGGGATGTACTACTTTGTAGTGAATTGAGTTCTTTGGTTAGAGATAATGTTATGTGGAGAAGTATGTAGTTAGTTCTGCCTTGACGTTCCTATTTGACTTCCTTCTCTGACTTCCTTCAACGATGGATTAAAATCTATAAGCAGAAATAAATATTTTCTCCCCCCAAGTTGCTTTTGGACATGGTATTTATCACATCAATAGAAAGAAACTAGGATACTGGCTGGTCACAGTCTTTCATGGCTTTTCCATGACTTTCCACCACGAGGAACTCTACTCCTCAGAATTTTAAGGTAAAGTAAACCCTCCCTTCTTTTCTTCAGTAGCCTTTTAGTAATAGCAATGAGATTCATATCTAATACAGGTTAGCTTCATGATTCATTTGGTATAGTGAGCAGAGGGAGCCCTGAGTGACTACAGTCCTGAATGAATGCTTATTATTGACATGGTATGGCCATGCCAAAGACTCCAAGGTCTTGGACCCATGAGAAATTGGAAAAGCCACTACCCATGTGGTCTAGGATCAGCAGAAATGACAAAGCTTTTCTTGAAAGTCTGACTGTGAGAATTTATGAATGATTGACCAGTGTGTGCAACGACTAGCAACTTCAGCTTTCTCTCCCTGGATGTTTACAGCCTGAGAGTGCTCACTGACAGAAGCCTTCTACCAAGACAAGCTAACTCTTTCCCCTGTACTGTACCTAATAAACATGCTGAGGTTCTGGGTTGCACAGATAGAAGACCCCACCTGACCTTAGCTTTATTGTCTGTCTGTCTGTGTGTCTGTCCTTTTTTCATTCCATTATTGGTCCTAGTCCAGATCCCAGGACCCAAACCACACAGGATGTGACAATTTGGGTAAGGTAGAAGAGGAGAGCGAGAGCGGGGGGGGGGGGGGCAGGAAGCTTAGGGAGATGAGCCATGTAGGTTCTTCTTTGGGGAATTTGTCATCTCTAAGCCATAGTCAGCCAATACAAGGTAAGATCTTAGAAGACATCTCACCAAGAAGAGAATAAGAAGAAAGATAAATAGGTTGAAATTTAAAAGAAAATTGTGTATGTGCATGCACAGATGGAGACTGAGCACAGCTAGAGATCAGAGAACAATCTGTGGTACTTGCTTTTCTCCCTTTATCTTGTGCATCCTGGGGATCAAACTTAACAGCCGATACCTTTACCCACTGAGTCAGTTCTCTGCCCCATACACTGTATTTTGCCACAATCAAATTATCCTTTAATTGCCTTTAAGACTCATATTGTAGCCCACTTCTGGTGCTATAGAAAATACTGGTGGCACTATAGAGATGGCTCAGTTGTTGAAGTGTTAGACCCCTGCATGTGCATAGGGGTCTGTATTCACACACAGGAAACATACACACACACACACACACACACACACACACACACACACACACACTACACCACACACCAAACACAGAATATTTTACTTAGGATTATTTTTGTGATGCCAGAGTTGAAAGCAAAAGCTTAAATGTTTGAATTTATAACTAAGTATGACTAAATAGGATTATAAATCACTGTGAAATAATACATAGGTATTTATTTAATCAAAGCTACAGTGAAAGATTTCAAAAGTAACTATAACAGGTAACCTGATTGTGAAAAACACTATGTATTCAACATTTAAAAAATATATGTATTTATTGATTTTTTATCTGTATGTTTGGCTGCATATATATCCGTGCCCCTTGTGTGTGCCTGGTGTTCATGGAGGCCAGGAGAGGGCACTGGACATCCTGGAGCTGGAATTATAACTGATTGTAAGCTAGTACACCTGTGCTTAACCATTGAACTATCTTTCCAGTGCCTAGATACCCCATTCTTTTCAGAAGACTCACTTCTCTCAGTCAAGGACATGAGAAGTTCAACACAAAAAATAGGGAAACTCATATAAGCCACAGCAGCTTTGTCTTTTAGTCAGATCAAAAAGTTAAGAAAAACAGCCCATAACGAAGGGGAAATTAACACTGCAAGGAAGCTTAGTCATTTTCTGAAAGAAAAAATTCAAATCTGTTTTTGTAAAGATCACTGCAAATAAAAATTAACCCAGGTAGTTTTTACAAGCTTTGACTACATGTTACAATTCTCTTTTAAATACCTACCTACCTACCTACCTACCTACCTACTTGCCTACCTATCTACCTACCTACCTACCTACATACATACATACATGCATATGTATCCACATACATGTATAAGAGATGTGCATGGTGTCTTATGCCTATAGTACTAACACTTGGGAGGTTGGAGCAGGAGGATTTCCATGAGCCTGAGGTTACTATGTGCATGTGTGCACAGACAGACAGACAGACAGACACACACACACACACACACACACACACACACACACACATACACACACACATCTTCCTCCCATATATAGTAATATACACACATATATGTGTGTATGTAAAATGTAGCAATTGAAAAGTTGAAACAGGAGGATAGTAAGTTGGAGGGTAGCCTGGGCACTCTACACACACACATACACACACACACACACACACACACACACACACACATACACGTATACATACACATGGAAATTTTCAAGAAAAATCAATGGAACTAGAGATCATTTTGGTAGGTGAACATATGACTTAGACAAATGTTCCATGTGTTCTTTCATATGTGGCGATCTATATTTAAATGTTCACATCCACATGTGCATAGATGACATACAAGCAGAAAGAGCTGATCAGAGTGAGGAAAAAGGGAGGGTAGACGGTGAGCAAGAAAAGATAGTGGGGGGAGAGAGATGAACCAGGGACTTGGTATGTATATACGAAGATGTCATAAGGAAACCAATCTTTAGTACGCTCATTTCAACAGGAAAATTAAATAAAAGCTCTCCACAAGGATCTTCCAGAGGGTGGGAGTTGGAGGAAGCAGTGTGTGTGTGTGTGTGTGTGTGTGTGTGTGTGTGCGCCAGATGAGTACCACATGTGTGTGGGTACACATAGAGGCCAGAAGAGGGCACTAGATTTCCTGGGTCACTAGATGTGGGAGCCAGGATCCTAACCTGAGTCCTCTGGAAGAGCAGCCAACAAACACTCTCACTCCCCAAGTCCTCTTCCCAGTCCCTAAAGCATATTTGTCATTGAAAAGTCTATTCCGAAAGCTTGTTCCGTTTGCTGTCAACCCTGTATACATGACCACTCTGAGGACACGGCTGTTTTATTAAACCAACAATGTAAACTAGTCTTATTACCCAAATGATGCGACCTTGAAAAACACTTGGGTTAATTGCTATTAATCTGAGAGCTTTGTAGAAGGGAGAATTTAGCTTTCTTCCATTATAACTTGTGTCCCCACGGAGAAGGGAAGATGCTGAGAAGGGCAGAAAGAGAAGACATCAGGCTCTAAGCCAAGAAAGGTTCATTATGACTTTCCAACACTAGAAGTTAGAAAAGTTAATGAGATATTTTCCCCAGGGTTATTAGACAGAGTGTTGTCCTCCCAAGGCCTTGATCTTGGACTTCTAGTCATTATGAGTGTGAGACAACACGTTTCTGTGTTTTCAAGTCACCTGGTTGATGGGATTCTGCAACATCTCTAGGAAACTAGCAAAGATGGCAACTTAAGTAGACAACTGTAGTGTGTTGGTGGTTATTTTTCTCATTGTTGTGACAGAAGCCCCCCCCCAAAAAAAAAGCAAGGAAAGGAAGGAGGGTTTATATTGGATCACAGTTCGAGGTTATACTCCATCCTTGTGTGGGAGCCATGGCAACAGAAGGCTGAAGCAGCTGGTCCTATCACATTCACAGTCAGGACACTGAGAGGTGAACACTGGTAGTCAACTCCCTTTCTCCTTTTATCCCTTTGATTCATTTTGAGATCTTAGCACCCACATTCTGGGAGGGTCTATCCTTTTAAGCAAAGTTTCTCTGTAAGCATTCTCATAGACACACCCAGAGATGTGTCTCCTAGGTGATTCCAAATCCAGTTGAAGTGACAATGAAGATTAGCCATCATGAAGAGAACATAGGTAACCTCTGAGGGAGCATACTGGGGAAGGAATAACTGAAGCAATAGCAGACCCAAAATAAAAATAAACCATCAACAACTAAATATGGCTAATCATTTTGGGTAAGAGGAAAAACAGAGAAAGTTCTGTGGAGGCCTGAAGGATGCTTGGGTGGAAGATGAGGGATTTAAAAATTAAGAGGTCACTTTTTTTTAAATATTCATGTTTATACCCTGTGATGGCTCATCTCAAGTTTCAACTTGACTAAGAGACTCCTAGGAGATTTGTAAAGCATATTTATGGATATGTCTGAGAAAGTGTTACTGTCCCTGAACTTGGGGTCACAATCTGTACCCCAACAAGTAATTTTGGTCATTCATCCTCCAGAGACCAGATAAAACAGCTAAACTGATAGTAAAAAAGCAAGAAAAGGAAAGTTGTTCAATATGGTGACATTGGGAAGAGGGTTTACAAGACAAAACAAAACAAAGAAAAACAAAAAGCAACAAACAAAGTATCAAATCAACAACAAAAAAAAACAATTTGGGTCCTTCAAGTTCACCTTTAAGGTCCTGAAGTAAGAGTAAAGTTTTAGTAGAGGACAACAGAATGCACATCTAAACAGTCTTGGTCAAGGTATGGTCATGCCTATTCTTGACCCATCATTGTCTGGACGTCAATCTCACCATATAAAGCAGTTGGATAAGTTGTTAGAATCGGGTGAAATCTCTTTCTAAGAGACAATTTTCCATGCCAGCTGGTGCCTTTCCTTTCTCTCAGCATAAGATTCCTGGTAAATTGTCCATTTCTTTGGGAGTCATTGTTTCAATAATCTTATAGTCAGATCAAGAAAGACACACGAATCATGTCAGAGTGCCTTCATTGCTAGTTTGCTTCCATTTCCAGGGTGGATTATTATTCAGGGCAACTCATACCTCAGTGTGGGGAGCATCACATAGGGCCAAGACTGAGACTGATCCTGTAAGCCAGCCCCAATTAAATGTTGTCCTTTATAAGACTTGCATCGGTCATGGTATCTATTCACAGCAGTAAAAACCCTAATTAAGACAGTCATGATGTCTGTTCACAGCAGTGAAACCCTAACTAAGACACTGACTAACTCATATTTCAGTGGGTTAGGATCCTATGTGAAGGAGTAGCGTTAGTGCTAGAAGCACAAGTTTTCCCAAACTTTCTAGATTTCATAGTATATGAAAATTACTTTAAAATATGCTTATAAGTGATTATTCAGACTCCAATCTCTAAGAGGATTATTCTTTTAAGGGAATGACTAAAATAATATGTTAACATTTTATTATAAAGGCATATAATTAAGCACTATTTATGTTATCAAAAAAAATAAAAAGTAATGAATATTCTGTACTATGTGATGGATTTGATAGTTATAAAATCATGAGAATAATGATTCAGATACCTTTCATTACAATGCAAATGTTCTGTGTACATTAATTATAAATAAATGATATCAAAACAAATTTTGTAGAAGTGATAAATTTAAAACATTAGGTATCTGAGAGAAATCAGTGCAAAACAGTTAATAGTTAATTTGGTGTAATGGGACAATGAATGATTGTAATTGTTTTGGCAGCAGGGGATAAGGGTCAGTGTCTCACTCTGGCTGGCCTGGAATTTATTATGTAGACAACAGTAGAATCATAATTAAACAAACAAACAAACACACAGGCAAACAACTACTTCTTTGTTTTTCTCTATCAACTTTTCTTCCACCCCTACTACCAATCATGGACATGTTTTGGTTCAACAGCTGAAAGAACAAAGTATTATTGATATGAATCAAGACTATTT
>NW_021604614.1:3383231-3407672 GCF_004785775.1 Grammomys surdaster
CAACAGCTGAAAGAACAAAGTATTATTGATATGAATCAAGACTATTTGATTCACTGAAATTTGGCCAAATGCTTTTCAGGAATCAATTAGTTCATTAGAGGAAGAATATCTCACCATTCAGACTTCTTCTGTGCACTTTTCTGGGCAATGAGCATCTCACATAGGAAGAACTGAAAGCAGCCGTTATTAAAGGGCACTTCTCTGTACCTTGACCTGTTGCTTCCTTCTCATTTTTGAAGAACTTTTATTCTTGGAAAAAATTTAGTGTCTTAGGGTAACAGATGTCAAATGCTTGCTTCTGTGACCGGAATGATCATCCATTCATGTAGGGATAAGGGCTGACCCAGATTCAGTAAATCTGCATAATGCCTCGTACCAGTGTTATAGAGTTGGAAGGTAAGACTACAAAATACTGAACAATGAAGGCATTTGATATGTGGCTCAATTTATAGACTAATGGGTAGGGTAATGGTCAGGTCCTGTTATATACTGAGGAGCTGTTGACCGCTAATAGCTACTGGAGGAGGAAGAATCATTCTTTATTGAGGGTGTGGCCAATAAGAAGCTTTCCATGCTTTGTTGAATGGTTCTGTATCTATGCACATATGGACAACACTAATAGGACTTAGTGGTTTATCATACACACACACGTGTGTGTACACTCACACACACAGAAACACAAAACGACATAAAGTTGGAAGGGGATATGTTTGGTGGGATAGTTGGAGATTGGAGAGGAAAATGGTGATGGATACGATCGAATTTCATTCTATGAAATTCTTGAATAATAAAAAATAGAAATTGAAGTTAACTAAAGTAATCAAAAAAAGAAACAAAATTGCCACATCAAAACACAATTATCATGACAATAGTAAGGCCACCGCCAACTGGAAAATAATTCAAATAAATTTCGAGATCTAGGCAATAGCCTGCACTATACAAAAATATCATAAATAGATATCTTTTCTTCTCGTTTCTCAACTTTTCCTTACATTTGCCCTGTTTTTCTTTTCTCTCTTCTCATTCTTTTCTATTTCTTTCTCCCACTTTTTCTTTTCTTGTGGAATGTACAACCCAAGTCATACATTCTAGTCAAATGTTCTACCATGAGTGACCACATACCCATGAGTAAATTATTCACTCCACCATTTCATCTCCTCTTAGCAAAGTTCAGAACTATGGAAGAAACAAATGATAGAGTAATTTCACAAATCTCTGGGCTGCTTGCTATGTAATTAGATCAACTGCATAATGTATAGGTAGGTGCTTGCTGCACTTCCAGCTGGCCACTTCATCTTCTTCAAATAATTGGCTGATTATAACTTCCCTCATATGATCTTCTGCATAGATCACTATAATCAAATACAGAAGGAACTTTGAATTTATGTGCTGGTCTTTCAGCTGCTTATTAAAATCTCCCACTCCCATCTCTTTCATACCCAGAGGTAGAACCTCATATGCTTTGCTATGAGTTGAAAGACAGGAAAGCTCGATTTTATTAAAGAAAGATTCTTGGGTTGGGCAAGAGCCTAGTGCGTAAAGCATTTACTGCGCAAGTGTGAGGACCAGAGTTTAGAACACAAGAACCTGTGTAAATCTGTACATGGTGTTACACACATTTGTAATACCAGTGCTCCTTTGGTACAGGGGGAGGAGACAGGAAACTCCTGTGATGCTTTTAGGCTAAATACCCTAGCACACATAAGCATACCATGCCACCTGCATGCCTATGCACAAACATGGACAATGCACATATATGTATAATGTACCTGTGTATACATGTATACATATCATTTATGCACACACATCATACATGTGCACACATAAATGTGCACACATTATATATGTACACATGTCATATATGCATACACATGTAAATAAACAAATAAAATAAAATAAAATAAATGAACAAACAGTGATTGTTTGCCAACCAAGAAAAGGCGAATCATATCTTTTGTGGGTTGAAGCATGTGTTATAGATATGAGTATCTGCCAAGTGATGAATTGATTATTCCCTTTTAGTTAAACATAAGATAAATGTTTTCATAAAACTCAAGAGGCTGAAGGGCTGACTTAATGGTTAAGAGCAAATCTCTGCTCTATCAGAACACCAATATCTGGTTCCCAACACTCATGTCAGGTTGCTCAAATCCTCCTGTAGCTCCAGATCCAGGGTATCTGAAGCTGTCTTCTGATCTCCACAGATACCCATGTTCATATACATATACCCTACATGTGTGCTTGCGTAAGCACACACACACACACACATAATTAAAAAATAAAAACAATCTTAATTTTTTTGAAATGATAAATTCTAGTATGATGAGAAACAGAGACCAATGAGAGGTTTTTCATTTTCTTTAGTTTCTGTAAATTGTGGTGCTATGTAATATAGAAATATTGCCCACAAATCACTTTTATCTCTACACATGAAGCTGAGGGCTCACCCATGATCTGAGTGGTCCACACACTAGTCTTATCATTTGGAGAGGATCATAGATACTCTGTCTATCATCTATAGCCAGGCCAATACCAGTAAAGACAGTGTGAATTTGCAAGATGGTGAATGTCCTGCTGCTGAAATCATCATGGCAGAAAATATGGTTCAGAAATGGCATATTTTAGAACACTCTTATCCACGTATACATTATTCTAATTGCCATACGCAGGTGTATAGATTTTACCTCTGCTATGAAGTTATTTGCTCTAAATCGAAGCATTCTATCATAGAGCATAGCTCAATAAGACTCAAGACGTTCTAAAGAAAGCTCATTAAGACTCAGGAAATAAACAGTCCACAGTTTCAGGAAGTCCCTGAAACTTATCAGAGGTACAAGGCCATTCCCTCTCTGTCCATTGGTTGTCAACTTGACATTCCTGGGAAGAGAAGAACATCAACTGTAGGCTTTATTCTACTGCACTGGATTATGTACATGACACGACTCTGAGGCATTTTTTTTCATCATCTTTTGTTTTTTTATTGGATGATTTATTTACATTTCCTATGTTGTCCCCTTACCCCATCCCCCACCCACCCAGGAACCCCCAATCCCCTCACCCCTCCTCCTTCTTCTCTGTGGATGTAACCTCTATCTACCCCCCCCACTCCCACCTCCCCACCCTCAAAATTCCCACACCCTGGGGCATCCAGCCTTCATGCGGTCAAGGTTCTCTTCTTCCACCTATGCCCAGCAGGGCCCTCCACTCTTACATATTCAACTGAAGCGCTGGATCCCTCCCTAAGTGCTCCCAGGCTGGTAGTTTAGACCCTGGGAGCTGTGGTTGGTTGGTATTGTTGCTCTCCTCATGGTGCCGCAAATCCTTTCAGCTCTCCTTCAGTCTTCACTCTAACTCCTCTATTGAGAACCCCATGATCAGTTCAATGGCTAGTTGTGAGCATCTGCCTCTGAGTATGTCAGACTCTTGAAGACCTCTGAGGAGATATCCATATCAGGCTCTTATCAGCATGCACTTCCTGACTTCCACATCAGCCTCTACCTTTGGTGATTGCACATGGGATAGATACTCAGGTGGAGTGGTCTTGAAACGGCCTCCTTCAGTTTCTGTCCCTCACTTTGTCTCTATATTTGCTCCCTTGAGTAATTTGTTGCTCCTTCTAAGAAGGACCGAATCACCCCCACTTGATCTTCCTTCTTTATGGGCTTCATGTGGCCTGTGAGTTGCGTCTTGGGCATTTCAAGGTTCTGGGCTAATATCCAATAATCAGTGAGTGAATACCATGTGTGTTCTTTTGTGATTGGCTTACCTCACTCAGGATGATAATTTCTAGTTCCATCCATTTACCTAGGAACCTCTCGAATTCATTGTTTTTAATAGCTGAGTAATACTCCATTGTGTAAATATACCACATTTTTTGAATCCATTCCTCAGTTGAAGGACATCTGGGTTCTTTCCAGCTCCTGGCTTTTATAAACAAGGCTGCTATGAACATAGTTGAGCATATGTCCTTGTTATATGTTCGAGCATCTTCTGGGTATATGCCTAGGAGTGGTATAGCTGGATCCTCAGGTAATGCTATGTCCAATTTTCTGAGGAACCGCCAGACTGATTTCCAGAGTGGTTGCACCATCTTGCAGTCCCACCAACAATGGAGGAGTGTTCCTCTTTCTCCACACCCTCGCCAGCATCTACTATCACCTGAGTTTTTAATCTTAGCCATTCTGACTGGTGTGAGATGGAATCTCAGGGTTGTTTTGATTTGCATTTTCCTGACGACTAAGGATGCTGAACATTTCTTTAGGTGCTTCTCGGCCATTCGAGTTTCTTCCATTGAAAATTCTTTGTTAAGCTCTATACCCCATTTTTTAATAGGGTAATTTGCTTGTCTGGAGTCTAATTTCTTGAGTTCTTTGTATATATTGGATATTAGCCCTCTATCAGATGAAGGATTGGTAAAGATCTTTTCCCAATTTGTTGGTTGTCGTTTTGTCCTATTGACAGTGTCCTTTGCCTTACAGAAACTTTGCAATTTTATGAAGTCCCATTTGTCAATTCTTGATCTTAGAGCATATGCCATTGGAGTTCTGTTCAGGAACTTTCCCCCTGTGCCCAAGTATTCGAGGCTCTTCCCCACCTTCTCTTCTATTAGTTTCAGTGTATCTGGTTTTATGTGGAGGTCCTTTATCCACTTAGACTTGAGCTTTGTACAAGGGGATAAGAATGGATCAATTTTCATTCTTCTACATGTTGTCCTCCAGTTGAACCAGCACCATTTGTTGAAAATGCTGTCATTTTTCCACTGGACAGTTTTAGCTCCTTTGTCAACGATCAAGTGATCATAGGAGTGTGGGTTCATTTCTGGGTCCTCAATTCTATTCCATTGATCTTCCTGCCTGTCTCTGTACCAATACCAGGTAGTTTTTATCACTATTGCTCTGTAGTACAGCTTGAGGTCAGGGATGGTGATTCCTCCAGAAGTTCTTTTATTGTTGAGAATAGTTTTCGCTATCCTGGGTTTTTTGTTATTCCATATGAATTTGAGAATTTCCTTTTCTAACTCTGTGAAGAATTGAGTTGGGATTTTAATGGGGATTGCATTGAATCTGTAGATTGCTTTTGGCAAGATGGCCATTTTTATTATATTAATCCTGCCAATCCATGAGCATGGGAGATCTTTCCATCTTCTGAGATCTTCTTTGATTTCTTTCTTCAGAGACTTGAAGTTCTTGTCATACAGGTCTTTCACTTGCTTGGTTAGATTCACACCAAGGTATTTTATATTATTTGCAACTATTGTGAAAGGTGTCATTTCCCTAATTTCTTTTTCAGTCTGTTTATCTTTCATGTAGAGGAAGGCTACTGATTTGAGTTGATTTTAAAACCAGCCACTTTACTGAAGTTGTTTATCAGGTTTAGGAGTTCTCTGGTGGAAGTTTGGGGGTCACTTAAGTATACTATCATATCATCTGCAAATAGCGATATTTTGACTTCTTCCTTTCCTATTTGTATCCCTTTGACTTCTTTTTGCTGTCTAATTGCTCTGGCTAGGACTTCCAGTACTATATTGAATAGGTAGGGGGAGAGTGGGCAGCCTTGTCTAGTCCCTGATCTTAGTGGGATTGCTTCAAGTTTCTCTCCATTTAGCTTGATGTTGGCTACTGGTTTGCTGTAAATTGCTTTTACTATGTTTAGGTAGGGGCCTTGAATTCCTGATCTTTCCAAGACTTTTATCATGAAGGGATGTTGAATTTTGTCAAATGCTTTCTCAGCATCTAGTGAGATAATCATATGGTTTTTTTCTTTAAGTTTGTTTATATAGTGGATTACATTGATGGATTTCCGAATATTGAACCATCCCTGCATTCCTGGGATAAAACCTACTTGATCATGATGGATGATTGTTTTGATATGTTCTTGGATTCGGTTTGCTAGAATTTTATTGAGTATTTTTGCATCGATGTTCATAAGGGAGATTGGTCTGAAGTTCTCTTTCTTTGTCGGGTCCTTGTGGGGTTTGGGTATGAGTGTAATTGTAGCTTCATAGAACGAATTGGGTAGTGTTCCTTCTGTCTCTATTTTGTTGAATAGTTTGAAGAGAATTGGTATTAGGTCTTCCTTGAAGGTCTGATAGAATTCAGCACTAAAACCATCTGGTCCTGGGCTTTTTTTAGTGGGGAGACTTTTAATGACTGCTGCTATTTCCTGAGGGGTTATGGGACTATTTAGATGGTTTATCTGCTCCTGGTTTAACTTTGGTACCTGGTATCTGTCTAGGAAATTGTCCATTTCATCCAGGTTTTCCAGTTTTGTTGAGTATAGGCCTTTGTAGTAGGATCTGATGATTTTTTGAATTTCTTCAGTTTCTGTTGTTATGTCTCCCTTTTCAGTTCTGATTTTATTAATTTGGATACTGTCTCTGGAAGCATTTTTTTTTATTGATAATTGATGTAAGAGAACCAAGTCCACAATGGGTGGCCCCATCCCTAGGCCAGTGGGTCTGCACTATCTAAGAAAAGCAGTCTGGGAGCAAGTTAGAGAGCAGCATTTCTTCATGGTTTCTGCTTTAAGCTTCTGCCTTGGCTTCCCTCAATAATGGAGTCCAACCCATAAGATGAGAAAAACCTTTCTTCCCTAAGTTGCTTTTGGTCAATGTTTTATTGAAGCAACAGAGAAGCAAACTAGAACATTTCCCAAAGCAAGGACTGTTGAGAAGAGATAATTCTCAGATCTGTCAAATTGCCTGCAAGTTGTTCAGCAAGGTCCATGGTAGCAGATTTTGTGAATCATCACCATGTTGGGATAGACTCTGGTGATGCATCTGACTTTGAGTCATTCTAGCTCCTATAATAAACCCCCTTACTTCTGTTAAGAAACCTCCAAAAACTTACAGGTTCACCAAATTGGTCTTTGGTGGCATCCTTACTTTGGTCTCTGTCCTGGCTGTGTCAACTCGATATAAGCTAGATTCATCTAAACGGAGTGAACCTCAGTTGATGAAATGTCTCTATAAGATACAGCTCTAAGGAATTTTCTTAGTTAGTAATTGATGAGGGAAAGCCAAGCCCCTGGTGGGTGGTACTTCCCTGAACTGGTGATTCTGGATGCTATAAGAAAGCAGCTTGAACAAGCCATGAGAAAAAGGCAGTAAGCAGCACTCCTCCATGGTATCTGTGTCAGCTCCTGCCCCCCAGGTTCCTTTCCTGTTTGAGTTCCTATTCTGACTTCCTTTAATGGCGGACTACAATGAAAAAAAATTAAGGCCAATAAACCCTTTCCTTCTGTGGTGGTTTGGATATGCTTGGCCCATGGGAGGTGGCATGATTTGAGGTGTGGCCTTATTGTAGGAGGTGTAGCCTTGTTATAGGAAGTGTGTTCCTGTGTGGATGATAGGCTCCTCCTGGCTGCCTTCAGATCAAGATGTAGAATTCTTTGCTCCTCCAGCATCATATCTGCCTGCATGCTGCCATGCTTCCTGCCGTGATGATAATGGACTGAACCTCTGAAACTGTAAGGCAGCCCCAGTTTTAAATGTTTTCTTTTATAAGAGCTGCCATGGTCATGGTGTCTCTTCACAGCAATAGAACTCTAAGTAAGACACCTCCTCAACTTGCTTTTGGTCATGGTGTTTCATTCCCTGTCACTGGTTTCCTATCTGGGGTGAGGAGATGTTTGTTTATGTCTCCTCAAGAATAGAGGCACGCAACATGTGTGGGAACACATTATGTAAGAGAACTTTGCTGAGGGAGTGTGGTGGGAACTAATACTCCAGCTACGTTCAACCACTTATTGCAGAAAAAGATCACTTTGGGTAATGTACAGAAAGGTACTGCCACTCATAGCTAATCTATGACTGCATTTTCTTAAATGTGTACACAAGTCTCTGGGTTTTATCCCTAAAATCATATAAACAAACAAATAAGCAAACAAAATACTCAACTCTTTAGTTGATCATTAGTGACATTGTCTCTAATTTCAGCATTTAGGGGGTTAAGCCAGATGGATTATGAGTTTGAGGCCAGCCTAGATACATAGCAAGACTCTGTCTTAAAAAAGGGATGAGGATGTGGTTCAGATGCTACAGTGCTTGCTTGGCATAAAGGAATTCTATCTCTAGCACCATGTGTCTCAGACATGGTGGTGTACACTGTTCATCCTAGCACTCAGTAGGCAAAGGCAGGAAGATCTGAAGTTCAAGGACACACTGGCTACAATAGTCAGTTCCGCGATGTAGAATTCTGCTTCAAAACAATACAACACAACACAACACCACAACACAAAAGAAAACAACCTGTACCTTGTACTTAGCACTACCTATCAAAAAAAGTTAAAGTAGATTAGAGATACTAAATATAAAAGCTTTTAAAATATCAAAGTCTTAGAAGATGGAACCGTGACATTGGATTAGGTGAAGAGACAGATGAAAGGTGCCTTAGTCTGGGTTTCCATTGCTGTGAAGAGACACCATGACCAAAGCAACTCTTATAAGGACAACATTTAATTGGGGCTGGCTTACAGGTTCAGAGGTTCAGTCCATTATCATCATGGCAGGAAACATGGCAACATACTGGCAGACATGGTGCTGGAGAAGTTGCTGAGAGTTCTCCATCTTGATCTGAGGGTCCCCAAGAAGAGTGTTACTCTCTTTTGCCCTGGGTGAAGCTTAAACATAGAACCTCAAAGCCTACCCCTACAGTGACATACTTCCTCCAACAAGGCCACACCTCCTAATAGTGTCACTCCCTGTGGGCTAAGCATTCAAACACATGACTCATGAGGGCCATCCCTATTTAAACCACCATGAAAAGGAAACAAATTAAATAGATAATCTACATTTGTACAATGAAGACAGTACTGTGTGTTTATGGAAACTATAGAGTAACCAGTAAGACAGCTCAGCTGGTAAAAGCACTTGCCATGTAAACCTGACAATCTATATTCAGTCCCTGAAATCCACTAAAGGTGAGAAGAGAGAGACAATGCCACAACATTTCCCTGTGACCTACATCGGGGCCACCTCCTCCAATCCCATTATCAGGGGCGTGTGTGTATGTGCACGTCCACACGCATGTATACCCTGCACTACCAGTGTTTCTCTATGTCATTCTGATAGAGAATTGTTCGGATAAGAGCCTGGGTCCTATCAGCTTTCATGAGTCAGGCTAGGCTACCCACACTCAATAGGCTCATTAAACACACATGGAATAGTGAACGCAGAGAAAGAAGATTTATTCAATGTGGTCACGCTAGGAAAAAAAATAAAGAGGTCCATGATTCCACTTCCCAAAGACCATCTTTAGGGTTCTGATAAGATGCTTAAGTTTAAATAGAGGGCAAGAGGTGTGCAGAGAGATAAGTGGTCCTAGTCAAGGTGTGGCTCGTCACTGACACATCATCCTCTCAGCTCCAGACTCTCCCCTAGTGATTGACAAGTTGTCAGAAAGGTATGAAATCTCTTCCTGGTGACAAGCTTCTCCTCCGGTCACCACCAAGCAAGAGCCCCTTCTTTCCCATGAGTCTCATCTATCTGAGGTAATTCCAATCTCTTGGGGTGCATGGTTGCAATGGTCTGACAATCTAAGAGGGTACACAAGTATCTTTCTTTGGAATAGCTTCAAGAGTAGGGGCATGGCTAGGGCTAGAAGAGCTTGCTGAGCAAGCTTGTCATCTGAGTAAGCTTCCCAGGACCCAAGATAGGAGGAAAGAACCAAAGCCTCTTTATGACAGCTCCAAGTCATCCTCTTTCCTTCACTTGACCACTGTGGCATGCTCATGAGCGTGCACGCACGCACGCATGCACACACACCATACATACTTCACATGTATTTCATACACCCACACACAAACATCACACAGCACACATACACACACACACACCATACACACTTCACACATACACAAACATTGCATAGCACACATATATACACACACACACACTTCATATATACTTCACACACACACAAACATCACACAGCACACATATATACACACACACATCGTATATACTTCACACACACAACTTCATACACCTACACACAAACATCATACACCACACACACCACACACACACACACACACCATATGCACTTCACATACCCACACACAAACATTACACACCACACACACATGCACACATCACACATACATGACACATACATCATACACAACACACACAACATGCACAAATATAATGATAATAATAGAAATCTAGATTAACTTCACTTTTGCCAGGCAGGTATGGTACTTACTACTGTTGTTTTAAAAACAAAATCCCAATTGTTTGATTTTACCAAATGAAGACTTAGGACTCAAATGTTGGGATGAAAGTCTCCTAGCTCAGAGAGGCGGGGAAAGCACCCAGCTAACCTTCCTCCTCAACCAGCATCCCAGAAGGAAAAAAACCCTAGTTCTCCTTCTCTATGCTGTCTCTAAAAACCCTTCCAACAGAACGTCCCTCCTGTCTACTTCCTGTGCGCCTCTATCTGTCCTCTTGACTTCCTCTTACTCTCTGAGGGTTTTTCCTATGTTCACTTCCTGTCAACTGGTTGCTTGCTCCACTTGTTGACCTATGATTGATTTTATTCAATCTTGTTTACAAAAAAAAGAAAGCTCTCAGATTAAAGGTGGGTGCTAGGGCTGAGTCACACTACAACTAAAACTATCTTTTTTCCAGCACACAATGTCACAGTGTGATCAAATATCCTGCAACAGTCTTGGATTAAAGGTGTATGTTAGGGTGAACCACATCACAACTAAAGACAATATTTTCCAGATAGGGTTTCATAATGTGATCAGATATCCTGCAACACACTACCTAGTCTACACTTGTATCAAATATTCCATCCTTCTAGTTGTCTCCAGAGTGATGGTGCACCCCTGGCTGGCGTCTAGGCTTTGGTCGCTGTAGTTCTCTCCTAGAGGGGAGTGGCCAAGCATACCAGCTCTGGAGTCATGCTCTTCCAGTCCTGTATATTCTAGGATCTTCTCAGAGTCCAGAGTCACCCTCTAAGATTTCTTGTACCTGGAAACAAAGAATATGATTGGGGACAGAGAAGGGTAGCAACAGAAGCAGTTTATTGAGAAAGAGGCAATCCTGAGAGGAAAGTGGACTGAGAGAGGCAGGGACCAAAATGGCTGCCAGCCAGGATCTTGGGGGCCTTTCACGGGCCATTGCTACCCACTTTCCATAGATTTGGAGATAGTATGCTTTTCTCACACATGCTCTGTTTTGTCACACAAATGCTCCATTTCATCATGCATGCTGTTTTGTCACATGTACCTGCTGGTGTTGGGGTTCAATTCTTCCTCTGTGATTAGTTTCTTTTGTGAATGAAAGTTCTAGCAAAGAACACACCTTACACTCAGCCTTGCTCCAAAAGGCTGATTATTGGTTAAAATTTTAATGATTATGGAGAAGATGGAAAGTTGTATGTCCAGAGACAAATTCCCTTGGCTCACATTTAATAACCATTTTAGCCCCTTTAATAGCCATTGATTGCCCTCCTTGTACGTGATCTAACATCTTTGTGACATTTAGGTGAAGCCTTAGAAATGAACAACTCAAAAGGCTAAGATTTATGGTCACATAGCGTCTGAGGTTTTCTCTAGGTCTCCAGAATCCACCTATCTGATGTTTCTATCAAGGGATTTACAAAGTGTCTTTATTTTTCATTTATTTATTTACTTATGCTAAAGTCTCTGAGAAACTGTTATCCTGTTGGAATAAGTGATTCGGTGTCACCTGGATTTGTGTCCCTGGACCTTGGTCATATTTGGCCCCACAGTAAACTATTTCTTACCTCTTTGAGATGAGAACTCTGTTTTGTGTTGAGACTTTCTTATCTTAATCTTTACGTATTTGTGTGTGTGTAGGGGCACATGTGTGAATGCAAGTGTATGTACACACAGTGCCTGTGTGTATGTTTGTGTAAGGGTGCATGTGTGAGTGCAGCAGCATGCATACGCAGTGCATGTGTGGAAGTCAGAGAATAATCTCAGCATATTGGTCCCCAAGTATCTTCTACCTTTCTTCTGATTGGCCTGGAGTATGAGTACATTGACCTGGCTAGCTGACATCCTGAGCAGAGTCACCACCACCAACATTGCCATTCCTGAGATTCCAGGCAGATGCCGCTGTATCTGGCTTTACAGGTAGATTCTGAGTATTTGAACTCAGGATCAAGATAGCAAGGCACAGCCTTTACAGCCCTCATATATTAACCTCGATGTCTCCAGGACCTTCTTGCCGGCTTACTCTTCTACCTTACCCACACTACCTCCCTCCATGCTTGAGTTAGGAGAGGAGGTGCAGGAGGTAGGTCAGACACAGGAGAGAATTAGTCATTATTTATGAGAGAGGACCTGAGACTTGGTGAAGGTGTCACAAGGTCATTGTGGATAGTCACTGAAATATGGCACTCAGGGTATGGAGCGACAAGGTGAGGAAGCAGTTTGGTCCTGTCTGACTTCGTGGCTCCTGGCAGAGGTGTAGCAGAGGTGCCTGTACATCCCACGGTGATGGCAACTCCGTCCTCAGCGCAGGAAAGAGAGCTTTGTGCAAAAAGAGCCAAGCAAGCATAGTCTGAATCCTGCTCCACCCCCTCCTCACCCCGGCCTAGAGAGTGCTTCCCTTTGCTCTGCTCAACACACCAGCAGCTGGGGACCTTTTGTGATGCAATTCATTAGTTTGTGGCGTCTCAAAGCTGTCTCTAAAGGGACCGGGCCTCATCTCAGCTTTATTAAAATGAAATCTCCCCTTGGCATTTCTCTCAGGCACATCTCCAGGTATGCACCAGAGGGACAAAGCAAGAGGGAAGAGGAGGGCTGGGGCTGAAATGCCAGCAATCCAATTAAAGGAATGTTTAACCTTTGTAAATAAAGACCCTGCTTAGCCTGCACCTCAGATGTGGAGAGGAAGATGAACTGGTTTGGTAAGAAGCCCCTCACTGAGAGGAGAGGGTGTTTATAACCTTCCTCCTGGCAGAGGCAGCTCAGCCTGCTGTTAAAAATTACACTGTCTAGAAAACCAGCTGGCAACTCTTGGGGAAAACTGTGTGATGCCCCAAGCTGCTGCCCCAGGTGTCCTTCTCCGGTGAAAGGAACTGTTTACCTAAGCACATGGTTCCAAAGAGGCTTCTGTGGTTCCCCCCAGCTGCTTGGTTTCCATTAAGAACATGAAGAATGGGCTGGGGAGAGAGCTCAGGCTGTCAAGCATGCTTGCCCTGTGAGCAGGGGGACACTTTGATCTCCAGAACCCATGTCAAGAAGCCAGGCATGGCGGCACATGCTGGTCATGTCAAAACTGGAGAACTAGGCAATCTGTGGGACTTGCTTTTTCAGGAGAATATATACTCTCCAATGAGAGATCCTGTCTCTAAAGCAAGGTGGACAGAATCTGAGGAACTACATATGGTTGTCTCTGGCCTCCATATGCATGAACACAATTGCATGATTCATCTCTCTGTCTCTCTCTGTCTCTCTCTGTCTGTCTCTGTCTCTGTCTCTCTGTCTCTCTGTCTCTCTCTCTCTCTCTCTCTCTCTCTCTCTCTCTCTCACACACACACACACACACACACACACACACACACACACAGAAGCTGGACATGGTGGTACAAGCCTATAATCCTAGCACTTGGCACTTGGCAAGGACTGTCAGGAAGACCAGTCTGGACTACACAAGATGTTATCTCAACAACACAAAAAACAATGACAATACAAAAGCCATGAAAAATAAATGTTAGTGGTAAGCCACAAATAGTGGCAAAAGGAATAGAAGGCAGACTTGCTGAGCCTGGTGGGGCAGATATATAACCCCAGTGACATTGGAAGCTGAATATAGACTGCCCTAGCAGAATGGAAGGCATTCTAAAGAGACAGTGGTGTCCCTGGATCCATCTGACTATTGAAATAACAGCTCTCAAGAAATGAGGATTTTCCTAGGACTCTCATACTTCGGGAAAGAAAGGTACCAGTAGAGGAGAAGTTGTCTTCTAGAAGGAGGTTTACAGCTTGTCAGCTCACCTTACAGGATGAGCCTGAAGCCCTGGGATCCATCGGTAATGGCGGACAGGGCCACACCTCATTAGGAATGCTTAGGTGTGCATAAAATTGTCATATCAATCGTAAAAAAACAATGATAAAGAGGGATTTTTATTTAATGTGGCTGCATTGGAGAGAGGGACAGAGAGATGCAGAGACAGCACTATAGGGTCCTGAGGTGAGATGAAGGTATAAACAGAGTGCAAAGGGATAGACTCCATCATCCCTGCTTCTGCCTGAGTAGGGTAGTGAGGTGCTTCTATGTTCATCTTCCTACACAGTAATAAGAAGAGCAGTGGGCGGGGCTGAGGAGGTAACTCAGCATTTAAGAGCACTTGTCATTGCACCAGACTGGTTCCCAGCACACACAGCGGGCAACTCACAACTGCCTGTAACTTCAGCTCCAGGGGATCTCACACCCTCTCCTGGACTTCATAGGTGCTGCATTCACATGTTCATACCCATCCCTACATATATACATAGATAAATAGTATACATATCATATGTATACATATATTATATATAATATTATCATTACTATATTAATCAGTGAGTCTAAAGCCAGTGAGAGACAGCCTACAGCAGAGACTTCTCTGCTTTTCTGTAACCTGTCTACCTGATGCCTCTATCAATGCTTTGAGTTATAACTTTGTTATACCTGCCATTATGGAAATGTTATAGACTTGTTACCACACGGGAACATGATATTTGAAGTAACCTGAATCTGTTACCATGGTCACCCACAGTTGGCCCTAGATGAAACTACCCTTTATTTTCTTTGACGTAGGAGCTGTGTTGGGCTGACAAGCCCTCTACCACTGAGATATACTGCCAGCCTATCTGACTATTGTCATTACTATCGTTACTGTTTATTTCCAGACAGAGCTATGCAAAGTTGCCCAGCCTGGTCTTGAACTTGAAATCCTCCTCCTTCAGCCTCCTGAGTAGCTAGTATTCTGGTCTGAATCAACATGCTTCGTTAAGAAACTTATTGGTTTTAGACAGTAATACGCAAAGCTAGCACAATTGTAGAGAAATAAGTAGTGCTGTCTCTTATAAATAAATAAAAGGTCTTTGGACAGTATTTTGGCAGTGTTTCCTGAGGCTCTTTAAAATGGCTTTATAATTTGAGGATTCCAGGAACTCATGTAAAAGAAAAAAAATCAAAGATGCAAATGAACATTTATATAAAATTATTGAAGGTTGGCTGTTGCTTAACAGGAAGCACATGATCATCGACTTATAAAAAAGGAAACAAACAAGAAAGGCAGGAGCCTGGAGATGCTGTTTAGTGTAAGGTATTTGCTAGCACTGGAAACACAAACAAACAAACAAACAAACAAGTCACAGAGTATATATTCTCCTGAAAAAGAAGAGTAGAGAAATAAATAATTAAGAGTAATTAAGTTGAGACCCCTGCTGTATAGATCATGTGTTCATGTTGACCAATCCTCATGATAACCTACCTCGTGAGGATATTTAATTGGAAATTGAAAATATCAGTACTCAACATCAAGCCAGGGCTGTAGAGATGGCTCAGTGGTTAAGCACATGTGTTGCTTTTGTAGAAGACCCAAGTTCAGTTCCCAGCTCCATCATGAGAAAGCTGAAACATGCCTGAAAATTCAGCTCTAGAAGATCTGATAGCTTCTTCTGGCCTCTCGGGGTATTTCAGTAACACGCACATACCCCTCTCCTCACACACATACACATAATTAATAATTTTTAAGTATCTTAAAATATAAGTACATTTTTATTTATGGGTAGAAGAAACGGGGCTGGGTGCACACTCATGACAGAGATAAAACTGGCATGAAGGCTGTTAGCCAATTGTCTGTACCTTATGTGGCACTAAGGATGTGGGTCCTCAGCACTTTCCTTTAGTGAGATTCCTTTGGTTCCCTGAAGTGGCTTTATCCTGTGGCCTTGATAGGGAACATAGGGGAAAGAAAACGTAACCTATTTCTTTGATGGTTTGTGTGATGAAACCCCAAAGCTCTGAATCCACTGGGACTGAATCCTTAGGGATCAAAGATAGATGTTGATTATGATTCTCTCTGGCCACCTTCTCTAAATACCTATAGGCATCAGGTACCTTTCAGAGTAGTGGTGTGTGGAATCTATAGGCATGTGCAAATACACTATAGACACACATGCACTTCTCATGTACATCACACACATACATACACATACACCTCACATACACACACACCTCACACATACACCACACACATACACATCTCACATACACACACCACACAGTATACCTCATATGCACACTATACACACACACTCACAGACATACATATACCACACACATACACATTTCACATGAACACCATACACACTCACATACATTCCACACACAAGTATACCACAACACACCTCATATACAACACATACACACTCCACAAACACATACACAAAAGAAAGAAAAGAAAAGGAGGCCAACCTTCTGCATTGTATGTTTGTAAAACCCTTCTATATATTCTTTCACAAGACTGGAAAAGAGACCAAATAAACGCTCTACATTGTTGTACAGAGATTGCCTATGAAGTTCCTTAAAACCCAACAAGTTCTAATGGAAACTTTTTAAGACTCAGGAAGTACTAGAGAGGCTGCTACATTTTAGGAAGTAAACAACTCAGGAGTTTCAGGAAGTCCCTGAAGCTTACTACATGCACAAAGCCTCTCCCTGGAATGTCATATGAGCAATAAGGACTAAGAGACAGAAATCAGCTGAGCTGCTTGGAGCAGATAGTGAAACATGCTGAATCACCTAGAAGGACCACTCTGATCTGTTGAGCTGCCTGCAAGTTGTGCAGTGAGATCCTGGGTTCCAGCTTTTGTGAGGTGCCTTCTATCCTGGGGTGAACTTTTGATCTTGTATCTACTTGAGTCATTCCTTCTCCTGTAAGTAACCTCAATAAACGGATTGTTTGCCAAGTTACTTAGGTAGTGTCCTTATTTTGGCCTTTTTTAAATGTAAGGTTAGTAGATGCTTGTTAATGTCTCCCCAGTGGTAGTGGTACATAACTTATCTCCAGCAAGCTTAAGCAATGGATGTGGCTGTCCATTGGTAGGTGAGACCTGGAGCCTGGATTTGGACCTACCTGGATACACAAGAAATAGGAGTGGGAGTGGGGGTGGGAGTAGGTTGGGAGTAGTCAGAAACACTGGAAAATGTCTACGCCATGACCAGTCCCTGCATTTAATTACCTGCTAGGGATTGTGACATGCAAGCCCCTCCCCCACCCTCCCTGCAGCATCACCCCAGGCCTCCAGTGGGCCTGTCAGCACTCTCTGGCATGTGTGACAGACCTGTCAGAAGTCGACTTCCACCGGAAGGATGCACAGTCGGAGCATTTCTGACAGCGGTGGGTTATTCCTGAACTTTGGATGTCTTTGAGCAGAGAAGATGCAATACCCAAACAACAGACACCCGTCTGTCCTCCAGGCACTGAATAAATCAGGAGAGATCCCCAACTCCATAATTCTAACAGCGCCATCTCTGATGGCTGCGACAATCCCGTCTCTCGTGGGTTAGAGATCAGCTGTAATTGACGAGGAAACTGACAGCTCTTTGTCTTCCTCAACTCCGTGTGATCTCTGGCAGCTGGCTTGGTCCTTATTGCCAGTGACTCTGTCTCTGTGTCTCCCATCCCCATTCTTTCTTTCTGGCTACTCATCAAACAGATGTATGGCCCTCTTGCCCTAAAGATGAGATCTATAAGGCACAGCATGATTTTTAACACAATTCAGCTTTTTGAGAAATGTATGTCTGAGAGCTGCAAAATAATGAGTTTATTATGGACGGTTTGCAAAAATGAACTCGCATCTCATTTATGAGCCATTAGCGTCCATGTTCTACCAGCCTGATTGCTATTAATGCCACCAGCATATAATTTAGCGAGCGTTATTAAAACGTGTCACAATTGAGCAAGGATTGCTCCTGGTCCCCATAGTGAGTGTGTGTGTGTGTGTGGGGGAGTCAGGATTGGGCATTGATATTGATGATTCTTTCCACGAACATATCTCCAGTGTTTGCTGAGCTATACTGCCTGCCTTTCACTGGGGGATTGCAGGCAAGTACTCTACCACTGAGCTATATCCACAGCCTTTACTTTTCTGAAACAATATCTTGCTAGCAAGTCCATACTAGCTTTGAGCTCATGACATTTTTTCCTAGGCTTCCCCAGGGCTGGTAGTACAGACAGGCATGGACCAGCACACTCAACTTACGTAAATAATTCCTGAGTACCTACTTTCTACACTGACATAGTACAAAATAATAGAGTGGGGGCCTGAAATATGGCTCAGTGAGTGAAGGTGATTGATTCCAAGTCTGATGTCATGAGTTCAATTTCTGGAACCCCATAGTGGAAGGAAAGAATCGACTCCTGTAAATTATTGTGTAACCTCAATGCATGTGCTATGACACATATGCGCACACACACACAAACGCACACACAAACTCTCTCTCACACACACAAATAAATAAACATAAAGAAAAAAATGGTTCTGTACTAGACCTTTACTTCCCACCAAATTCCAAGTATAAACCCAACTTATGGAACAGGACACAGTGGACGGGCTGGGTGGTGTGTACCTGTGTTACTGTGAAGATGCTCCTTGAGCAAGGCCGTGATGTATCAGGATCCTCTTCTTATTCTGCATCATCCAGGAAGAAGCTCCTACCATTTTTGTGTCCTACTCTCCCAAGCCACCAAATGGAGAAATAACTGACAAGCCCTCACCTCTCGATCCCTGAACTGTAAGATTGCTGAAAAGCTCAGGACAAGGGAAATTTCCCAGTCTCAATCTCACCAAAGACCCACTGAATCGGGCAATTATATAAACACCAGGGCTCAAATGCCACATGAACCAGCCCTGCAGAGATCCCAATGCCAGCTTTGGTCTGAGGAGCCTGGTCTCACAGGGCTCTTAGGATGTTTGAAACAAGGATGATGTGGAAAGCCCTTGAAGAATCCTTCTCCTCCTCCTCCTCCTCCTCCTCCTCCTCCTCCTCCTCCTCCTCCTCCTCTTCCTCCTCCTCCTCCTCCTCCTCCTCTTCCTCCTCCTCCTCTTCCTCCTCCTCCTCTTCCTCCTCCTCCTCTTCCTCCTCCTCTTCCTCCTCCTCCTCAATTCTTCCTCTTTTTTGATTTCTTCCACCTCATCCATTTTTTCTCTATCCCTCCTCTTCCTATATCCCCCACCCGATTTCCTCTTCTCCTCTTCTGTTTCCTCCTTACTGTCTCCTCCTTCCTTCCTGTTTCCTTTGTGTACGTGTATGTGTTGGACACCAGCTCGTGTGTTGTAGCTTAGCTGGCTTTGTTAAACTCTTTACATACACATCGTGGCCTTAAATTCACCATCCTCCTGTCTCAGCCTCCGAGTGCTGGAATTCCAGGCAGGTACCACCACATTTCATTTGCTATAAGCCTTTTTGAAACCATATGTACTAGGAGACGACTTTGTGCCTCTTGGGCGTGTATGAATCACATCCCCTAATCTGGATAAGGCTATAAGTGGTATCACCAAAATCTTGCACCTGGCATCTCTCTTTCAGGAAATAGAGTGTGAGATGTTTTTATGTCTAGTCAGATGGCGAGGCTGCAGGACCAAGCTATAAAGAGCAGTTGGAGAACCCAGAATAGCTCCTTCCTCCCCACAAACACTCCCCTCATTCTCCTTCCATTTAGTCAGCATAATAAATATAATTGGAAGTGTACAGAGCCCCTCCGTGCAGGAAAGCATCGATTACTCTTGCAGCATCGGAGTGTTAATTTGTAACATCGATTAAATTCGGCTTCAGACTGGGAGTAGCAGGGGAGAGACAATCTCACCTTAAAGACTTGCCACATTGCTTAGGGAAATCGCTCGTAATGCACATTAGGATGGATTTGAATGTGTCAGTATTAATACCGAGCATTTCCCTGTTGTCACATGTTGTTAAAAGAACAATCACTTCACGTCTGAGTAGCAATCTTACTCGGAGGCTGCAGTTA
The DNA here is from genome assembly GCF_004785775.1 of Grammomys surdaster. NCBI lineage: Eukaryota > Metazoa > Chordata > Mammalia > Rodentia > Muridae > Grammomys > Grammomys surdaster. The sequence goes on from NW_021604614.1 coordinate 3,403,235, forward strand.
ATGTAGCATGTTCTGAACAGCGCTGAGACAAGGCCTGGACGTCTTGTGAACACAGGCAATTGCCCATTACAGAGCTGGTTAATGCCTTCCCTCCACCTCCTCCGTTTTACTGTATCTGAGATGATTATTGTTTTGTTTGGAATAGGCGTTGGCCCCACTGAACTCTGAGTGATGGAGCTCAGGCTGGTGGTTCAGAGGGTAAAAGAGGATTGATCTGTGGGTTCTCGATGATTCCTTACACCGCCTTCTGCTTTCTAAGGGATAAATCTCCTTTTTAGACAAATCCAGATTGCTTTTCAGACAGATTGACTCTTGGCCTCCCCAGCCGAACAGTGCTTTGGCATAACCCAGGCAGCCTCCCTGTGGCTAGGAGGAAATCATTTCAATTGTCTGAGCTTAATTTGCTAAATGAAACATTGGGTTTTCTCTCACATAAGCAAGAGAAATTGTTTGAATGAGGTTAGCAAAGGCAAGGAGAATTCAGAAAACATCCTTCCCTGGGGGGCTTCACCCCAGAATGAACCTCTGTTGGACAGCTAACCAGGGCTAAATGAATGAATAGGAATTGCTTCTTCATGTCTGTGGTGTCTTCAAGATTTGGAGTGATAGTGAAATAGAATGAATACAATTTACTTTTTATGACAAGTGGGTAAACTGAGGCCCCAGATATCTCAGCATGGCTTGACATTTATTGTATTCTCTGTGAAGGTCTGGGGATATGGCTCAGTAGTAGAGAACTTATCAGAACCCCCAGTAAGGGACTAGGAAGTGTAGCTTTCTTACCTCCGAGGCTGTGATAAAGCAGACTGGCAGACTGGGGCTGTGTAGCTCACTTGGCTATAGCCCATCAGTGAGTAGGACAGGGGTGAGGTTATGCTAGACTACTTGCCTGGCACCCTCCACTGAGGGGCCATGAGCATGGCTCAGTGGTAGAGCCCTTGTTTCATGTATACAAAGCACTTGATCCCACTCGTGGCACTACAGAAAAACAAGAGTTTGGCGCACATCTGAGGCTCTTGGGTTTGAGCAGGCTGCCATGGGCATTCTGACCAAATGGGAGCTTTCAGAGGTGACATGCCAAGAGTGAAACACAAGCACTTTATCAAGATGTCCCTGAGATTGAAGATTTCATGGAGAAGGAGGCTGGAGGGACCAGGTAAAACCAGAAGAAGGGGATTGTCTTAGGGTTTCTATTTCTGCACAAATATCACGACCAAGAAGCAAGTTGGGGAGGAAACGGTTTATTCAGCTTACACTTCCACATTGCTGTTGATCACCAAAGGAAGTCAGGACTGGAACTCAAGCCTGTCAGGAAGCAGGAGCTGATGCAGAGGCCATGGAGGGATGTTACTTACTGGCTTGTTTGCTCAGCTTGCATTCTTATAGAACCCAAGACTACCAGTCCAAGGATGGCACCACCCACAATGGACCCTCTTCCTTGATCACTAATTGAGAAAATACCTTACAGCTGGATCTTGTGGAGGAATCTCCTCAAGGGAGGCTCCTTTCTCTGTGATAACTCCAGCTTGTGTCAAGTTGACACACAAAACCAGTGAGTGCAGGTGCTTTTCATTTTATTGCTTCTTCCTAAGATTCATGAAGACACAAAGAAAACTCTATGGTGGTTGAATATGCTTGGCTCAGGGAGTGACACTATTAGGAGGCATCCTAATAGTGTGTGGTCTCATTGTAGGAAGTGTGTCACTGTGAGGGTGGGCTTTGAAACCTTCCTCCTAGTGTCCTGGAAGTCAGTCTTCTAGCTGTCCTCAGAACAAGAGGTAGAACTCTCAGCTCCTCTAGTGCCATGTCAGCCTGGATGCCGCCATGCTTCCTACCATGATGATAATGGTCTGAACCTCTAGACCTGTAAGTGAGCACCAATGAACTGTTGTCCTTTTAAGAGTTGCCTTGGTCATGGTATCTCTTCACAGCAATGAGAGCCTAACTAAAACATCCCCTGAGTCTGATGGAGCTTCTTGTTCCAGAAAGATATTGCAAGGAGGGAGACACAGGGGTGGGTATCAAAACAGGACCAATTAGGGAAAGGAGAGGATATGAGGATTCTATAAAAACATTCAATCAGACACACTCAGCTTTAGGGTCCTTCCTATGCCTAGTAGTAAAAGCTATTATTTCTGCTTTCTCTGTGGTACTATGTTTTTCCCAGAGGTTTAGTTCTTTGCTAGTGCCAGGGAATGAGCTCTGCAGTCCCCTACGTGACTACCAGCACTTCTCTTAGTCACAGGCTATGTGCCTAACTCGTTTGCCACGGGAGCCTTGCCCTTACTGCCCAAGAGAAGCTTCACTGGGGATATTATATCCCATTCTGTAGCTATTGTGGATGGAAGGGTTAGAGGAAAGGAGCAGGAGAACATCAATGAAATCTCCAGGTATATGGAGGAGGGCGAACAGACATTAGAAACTAGTTGGCTAGCCGGGCAGTGGTGGTGCATGCCTTTAATCCTAGCACTTGGGAGGCAGAGGCAGGCAGATTTCTGAGTTCGAGACCAGCCTGGTCTACAGAGTGAGTTCCAGTACAGCCAGGGCTACATAGAGAAACCCTGTCTTGAAAAAACAAAAAAAAGAAAGAAAGAAAAAGAAACTAGTTGGCTTGACATTAAGATTTCCACTTGAAAGATAACCTAAACCTAGTCTGGGAAGGTCCTAGACCTCAGGGTTCAGTGGTCAGAAGCGGGACCTTTGAGAAGTGATTTGACCATGGGGACTTTGACATCAGAAATGACCTCATTAATTGATGGGTTCAGAGGTGCAGGAACTATTGTGGAAGTGTATGGGAACTTTAGGATGTGGATGTTAGTTAGGAGGAGCTACTTGCTGAAAACATGCTCACGAAGGGCATGACGTTTGACCTCCACCTCGGCCAAGCTCTATCTCCCTGCTTCCTGGTCCACACGAAGTGAGTATCCTTCTCTGGTTCACGCTCCTAATGCCATGGTGTTTGGCTTCAGCTCAGTCCTAAAACAGTGGAGCCAGCTGAATACAAAGTGTGGTTTCTATAGGGGTTGAGACTCTCTGTGGTTTCTTATGTCCACTAGGGAACTTGGGATGCAGCCCCTGGAAAAGAAATGACACTGTGCTTTAAGAAGCCAGGCTTGATACATGTGAAATAGAATAAGCCTCGATGGCCTGCCTCACAAGAGAAACATCTCACAGGCTCTTTAAGATCTCCTACCCTAGGGACTAAAGTTCTTCTTTATATAAATTTGGATTAAATGAGAAATATTTTAGAATTTGTGTAAAAGTGGATTAATTTCATTATTTTCTTTAAAAAAATCATTTACTTTATTTTTTATCTTCTTTCTTCCTTATCTGTGAAATGGGCATAGCAATATCCACCTTTCAGTGATCTTGCAAGGGTTAAACTAAAGCTTGTGTAGCTCGTGCCATGTGCTGGCTGACACTGAGCATATCATCAACTGTATTTATTATTCTTTTGAGCTTTAACTTGTTCTTCCTTAAACAAGAATTCTACTCCCTGGCTTGCAGTCTTATAATATGATTTACACAAGATGGGGCATCATAGTGTTCCAAGTATCACATGCTGGAAATCTGCTCTACCACTGAGCCACGCCCCCAGCCCCTCACTGGGGGATTCTAGGCAGGGGCTCTACCACTGAGCCACGCCCCCAGCCCCTCACTGGGGGATTCTAGGCAGGGCTCTACCACTGAGCCACACCCCCAGCCCCTCACTGGGGGATTCTAGGCAGGGGCTCTACCACTGAGCCACGCCCCCAGCCCCTCACTGGGGGATTCTAGGCAGGGGCTCTACCACTGAGCCACGCCCCCAGCCCCTCACTGGGGGATTCTAGGCAGGTATTCTGTTACTCATGCATCTCCTAGGGAAATTTTAGGAAGAGCTCTACTATTGGGCTATACCTGCCCCCCTTTAAATAATACCCCATTAAGTTGCCCAGATTAGCATAGCACCTACTCTGTAGCTTAGGATGTTCTTGAACTTGTGATCTTTTTATTTCCTGTCTCCAACAAAACTGGAATCACAGGCTTGTGCTACTGGTTTCAATTCATTTCTCTCTTATTCCTGAGCTAGGACCCTTCACATATTCTTCTACATTCCTGGTATTTTGTCTGGTTCCTTTGGCAATGTCTTGTGCAAGATCCAATTGATGTCTCCCCACCCCTCCTTCTTTCCCCCCAGGCATTATTGATCGTCCCATCATGGGTGGAGAGAAGCAGACTAGCTTCTCAATAAGTATTCTCCTTAGAAAATCTCCAGAAGGCCCTTCTGAACAGAAGTGCTCAGAATGATTTAAGAACTAATCGTTGGGGAGAGCATGACATGTTCAATGCTCGGGAGCCTCCCTGGGAGACATTCAATATTTAATGCATCCTGAACACCCTTCTGCTGCCGCGACATTTTAAAAACATTACCACCGGATGAAGAGCAAGTGTCAGTGAT
>NW_021604614.1:3407772-3447627 GCF_004785775.1 Grammomys surdaster
TCTCTCTCTCTCTCTCTCTCTCTCTCTCTTTCTCTCTCTCTCATAAACACGTGTGCATTTGTGCGTGGAGGTGGAGGGGGCTTTCATTTACCTTTCTGTATCACTCTTCACCTTAACCGTAATTTTTTTTTTAATGTGGAAAAGGGTTTAATTTTAGTCTGAAGTGTGGAAATAGGTCTTAAAATGGGATATTTTCCTTCTCATTCATTTATTTATTCACTTTATATCCTGATAGCTGCCCCCATCCTTCCTCTCCTCTCAGTCTCACCCTTACAAATCTTTTTCCCCATTTTCCCCTCCTTCTCCTCAGAGGAGGGAAAGCCCTCCTTGGGTACCACCCTTCCCTGGCTCATTTTTGTTCTCACTCCCAGCCTTCTCCTGCCCCATCACCTCACACCTGATCCTAATCCGTATTCCCCTCCTCACTCCCTCTCCCACCCAGTTCCCATCATCCATCCGGTCTCTGATGACTGTTTTGTTTCCTCTTCTGAGTGAGATTCATGTATCCTCCCTTGGGCTTTCACTATTACTTAGCTTCTTTGGACATGCAAATTGTAGCATGGTTATCCTTTACTTTATGGCTAATATTCACTTATGAGTACATACCATGCGTGTATTTCTGGGTCTGGGTTACCTCACTCAGGATGATAATTTCTAGTTCTGTGCTATTGTTGGCAAATTTCATGATGTCCTTGTTTTAAACAGTTGAATAATATTTATTACATCGTGTAGATGTACCACATTTTCTTTACTCATTCTTCAGTTGAGGGACATCTAGGTTGTTCTGCATTAGGTGATAAATGCTACTCACATGGTCCTGGTGGTGGCAGTATGAGTTCATTGCTACCTACCCCAATGTTCTGGATTCTCAAATGAAAGACACACACACACACACACACACACACACACACACACACACACACACAGAGCCTTCTATTTTATGTCTTAAACAGATCAATGGCTGGGCCACTGTCAAACTTCCAGGTTGTTAACACCTCCCCTCCAATATTCCTGAGTTATTACTTACTAAATCTATATTTTATCTTTGCTACCCTAGACCGAATAGAGAGTGGGAGCACCCTGGGGCTGCTTTCCCCCAGCTCTTACATGATTGGTATGTTCTTTTTTCTGTAGCTCTCAAGCTTAGATCCTATTCCTTTCCTGGCATGGTGATTTTTCCTTCTTTCTTTTGGTCCTCTTGCCCTTGAATCTTAAAGTCCTGCCTCTGTCTCCCTGCTCTGCCATTGGCTGCTGGCAACTTTATTTACCAATCAAAGCCAACTGGGGGCAGGGACCCTCAGCGTTTTACAAGGAGAATCTTGTGCAATTTTGGGACTCCAATTCACCTAATACAAGCATTAAACCAAATCCACCGCAAGGCTGTTTCCAGTTTCTGGCTATTATGAATAAAGCTGCTATGTACATAGTTGAGCAAATGTCCCTGTGGGCATGTCCCTGTAGGGCATCTTTTGAGTGTATTTCTAGGAGTGGTATAGCTGGTTCTTAGGGTAGAACTACTCTCAATTTTCTGAGAAATCACCAAATTGATCTTCAAAGTGGTTGTACAAGTTTGCACTCCCACCAGCAATGGAGGAGTGTTCCCCCTGTTCCACATCCTTGTCAGCAAGTGCTGTCACTTGAATTTTGATCTTAGCCACTCTGATGGGTGTAGAATAGAATCTCAGAGTCGTTTGGATTTCCATTTCCCTGATGACTAAGGACACTGAACATTTTTTTTTTTTTAAGTGCTTCTTGGTCATTTGAGATTCCTCTGTTGAGAGTTCTCGGTTTAGCTTTGTACTCCACTTTTTAATCCAGTTATTTGGTTTGTTGGTGTCTCATTTCTTGAGTTCTTTATATATTTTGGACATTAGTCCTCTAGGATATGCAGGGTTGGTGAAGGCCTTTTCCTCATTCTGTAGGCTGCTGTTTTGTCCTATTGATAATGTCTTTAGCCTTGCAAATGCTTTTCAGTTTCATGAGGTCTCATTTATTAATTGTTGATCTTAGTGCCTGAGCTATTGATGTTCTGTTCACGAATTTGTCTCCTGGGCCAATAAGTTCTAGGCAGTTCCCCACTTTCTCTTCTATTAGATTTAGTATGTCTGGTTTGATTGTTTTAATCAATTTTTGATAATTTCATACATTTCGTACAACATATTTCAATCATGTTCAAATACAAATATCTCTTTCCACCTTATCCCCTAGTGTCTCCTACACTGCCTTCCCTTCAGAGTCATGTCTTATTTGTTGGTAATAACCCTTTGAATCTAATTAGTGCTGCCCATATGCCCATGGGTATGAGATCATCCACTGGAGCATAGGCAACTACCAGCTGCCACATTGCCTAAGGAGAGTGATTCTCCCTCTCTCAACAGCAAACAACCACCTGTAGTTCCTTTGTTAAGGTTTGAGCCTCTGGGGCCCCTCGCTTATCTATGCTGGAAGTTTGACTGGCTTGGTCTTGTCAGACTCGTCAGCTTGGGTTTTGTGGGTCTTGTACAGGGATCCACAGGTGATGTGAGTTCAGGACAGCCAGATGATGTCCAGCAGTCAGCATTTCACAGCACTCCTCCTCATCTGCCAGCTCTTTCATTCTTCCAATCTCTTTCTCTGATGTGTTCCCTGAGCCTTGGGTGAGCACAGATTTCATATGGAAGATTCATCCGTAGCTGAATTCCCATGATCAATTATACTTGGCACTTTAAGCAGACATGACTCTATACACATGAATAGACTGTTTCATACTGACCAAAGTTGAAGGCAACAGAAATCTATGTACATAAACATAAATATTTAGAAGGCTGTTTGATAGCATTATCCTTTGTCATAACAATAGTTGGCTCCCTTTTAGGGCCTATGATCACCCAAGTCATGGGATTTTGACCAGGATAAGGTATCAGTCATGGGATCTCTACTGTGCAGCAAGTCTTATATCCAATTGGAAAGCAGTTGGTTACCCCTATAACTGTCATGTCACTATTGTAGTATTGTACACACATTCTAGGAAGGGTGGAATTGTAGCATGTAGGGTCCCTAGCTGAACATGGAACTCATAGTTTGAGCAAGGCTGGCTGGCTAGCAAGTCCTGGAGATCTGATTGTCTCTGTCCTTCCAGAGCTGGGGCTACAGGTGCCACAACACTCAGATTTTTACATGAATTTTGCAGATCCAGACTCAGACTGTCATGCTTGTACAACAAGTGCTTTACCCATTGAGGTATCTCTTAAGCCTCTGTGCACATGTTGTCAACACGGTCACTGCAGCTTTTACCTAAACTTTCTAATTACATGTTCTGACTATTCTCCAAAGTGGCCAATTATCCCCCGGCTTTACAGAGAATGTGATAATGACTGATTGCTAATTTAACTATCAGTGTGATTTGTCTAGGTAAAATGAATCTAACAGGCAAATAAAACAGAAGTGGAAAATTAAAATATTCTTAAAGAGAGATGGTTAAAGAATTTAGACACATGACTGAGCTTGTCAGTTGTGCAATTAATTGGAATAGATTGCTTTAATTGGTTTGTTGAATCAGAATTAATAATGAAAATTATGTAGCATACCACATGCATGTCCATCACCTTTTTTGTTTACATATAGATATTTTATAGTATGAATCTCAAGCCTTGTTCCATGAGGTTCAGTATCCATGAGCCAGGAGAAAGGATATAGGTCAGGTCTTTCTTTCTCTTCTTCTTCCTCTTCTTCTTCCTCTTCTTTTCCTCCTCCTCCTCCTCCTCCTCCTCCTCCTCCTCCTCCTCCTCCTCCTCTTCCTCTTTCTCCTCCTCTTCCTCCTTCTCTTCTTTCTTCTTCTTTCCTTCTCCTTCTTCTTTTCATATTTTATTAATTGGTTTTTTAAAGGTTTACTTTATAATTGCATATGTGTGCAGGCATAAAAGTACAGTGACCCTGGAGGCCAGAAGAGGTATCAGATCTCCTGGAGGTGGAGTTCTAGGCAACTGTGAGCTGGGAGGTTGGGAGGGCCAGAAATCAAACTCTGGTCCTTTGTAAGATCAGTTTGTTCTCTTAACTCTAAGGCTCATTTCAGTACTTACCTATTCAATTACTTTGAAAGAAAGTCTCATGTTGTCCAGGCTTGTCTCAGTTCCTTAGGCATCCAAGAATGACCTTAAACTTATGATCCTTTTCCCTCCACAAACAAAGTGCTGAGATTATAATAAGCACTGCATCTAGATATGTTCCTTCCTTGTATAGACATCTGGCAAGTTGTGGAAAAAACAATTGTAGTGTGAGTTTGACAGAGAAAACAGGAATATCCGGGGGGTGGGGGGAAGATCCAAACAAACCATTAGTGAGATTCTAACACCTACAGAGCAGGGTGGGAAATAAAAAGCCAGAGGTTGGAATAAACTAGAAACAAATTACAGACAGGGTCTAAGGTCCAGAAGGGGCATTTTACCTCTGTTAGACTTTTTGTTGATATTACAAAGTGTCAACAGTTTAAAGGTAGAAGAATTTATTTTGATTTCAGAGGTTTCAGCCATTATGGTGGGTGAAAATGGGCCCCATAGACTTATAGGGAGGGAGTGGCATAATTAGAGGTGTGGCCTTGTTTTGGAGGAAGTGTGTCACAGGAGGTGGGTTTTAAGGTTTCAGATGCTCAAGCCAGGCCCAGTGGCTCATTTTTTCTTTCTGCTGCCTCTGATCTGAATGTAGAACTCTTAGCTCCTTCTCTAGTACCATGCCTCCCCTTATATGCCACCATGCTTCACACCACATGAGGGCAATGTATTACACCTCTGAACTGTAAGGCAGCTCCAGTGAAAGTTTTTTTCTTTAAAAGAGTTGCCCTGTCATGGTGTCTCTTCACAGCAATAAAACCTTAACTAAGACAATGGTGGTGAAGCTGAAAGCTTATATCAAAGTGGCTAGGAAGCAAAGAGAGAGGAGATGAGACAGAGGCGGGGAGTGGGAGGTGTGTGGGGATTAATTCTCTACTTCTTGTTAACTTTCCCCTCTTCTCTTTTTCCTCCCCTTTTATTTGGTCCAGGTCCACAACCTATGGGTTGGTGCTACCCTCATACAGCATGGTTCACCATGCCTCATATAATCATCTCAGATAGATGCTCACAGAGACACAGCAGAAGTAAGGTTTACTAATTCCTTAGGCATTGCTCAATAGAGACAAGTTGACAACCATGATTAAATATTTTATCTCATATATACCATCTCCCACATACTGACACCACACATCAAAAACATTTTCTGGAATCCTTATGATCACAACTTCTGAGACAAAGAAACTATTTCTTTGCACAGAAGTCATCAAGGAAGATTTCGCTGGAGGAACTGAGATAAGCGCTGGGCTGGACTAAGAAAGAGGATGAATCTGAATGGGCAAATGAGAAAAGAAGGATCCTAGTGGGAGAAGACAGAAAAGATAGAAAGCAGGAGGCCTCTGCTTGGAGAAACCAGAGGTCTGAGGAGGTCAGACAGGCCAGGATCAGGGGTCAGACCAGAAAATCAGGCTCAAGTTGCATCACAGAGGAACCATAATGTTAGGTAGAGGAGTGGGGATTTAGATGATGCACTTGCTTTGAATATGAAGTGATTTTTTAAAAAGGACGGAATGCTGAAGATATGGCTGAGTAGGTATAGAGTTCTGATCTTGCAAGCGTAAAGACCTGAGTTTGATTCCCCAGGATCCACATCGAAGACTGGATATGGTGGCTAATGCGTCTATCTCCAGTACTGGGGAGATAGAAAACATATCTGAGCCTGCTTCAGTAATGCGACTCGGAGCCAGAGAGATGGCTCAGTGGTTAAGGGTGTGGGACCCAGGCTCACTTTCATGTACTTATATGGTGGCCACAGCCATCTGTAGCTCCAGTCCCAGGCATTCCAACACCCTTCTCTCACCTCTCTGAGTACCAGGCACACAGGTGATGTGCGCGCGCGCGCACACACACACACACACACAGAGGCAAACACCCACATGCATTAAAGAGATGATGATGATAATAACAGTAATAATAATAGTAATAATAATAATAATAATAAATATTCAACCATCAGCTCTCAGCTCAGAGGGCTGGGTATGATATTTGAACAAGAGTATTGCTTCTTGATCCGTGTTGGTGGAGCTGTCCTGGTAATGCTGTCTGCACTGGTCTGGAGGATTCCACTAGCTGTCCAGCAAAAGGTTCAGGATGAAAACTACATATACCCTGTCTTGTATTCTCATTAATAACTAGCTAATTTGCCTATGTACACTTAATATTAGTGATTTGTGGGTCCCTGTTCCGTAGGGTGTCCCACAAAGATCTCTGGCCCAGCTAGGTGCCGAGGTCTGGCTCAAGGGGATAGAGTGCAAGCAGGGAGGGGGAATTGCCTCCACTGATGCTGCCTCTGCTGTTGGGCCAGTAAGAAGCCGGCTAGCTAGCAAGGAGGGGAGGGTTCTGAAGGCACTTCGGGAGAGCAGATCTCTTCCCAAGTGTTACAGCTCTTGGGACAGAAACTCTTGGACAATGAGATGACTCTTGCACACCTTTACTATTCTCTAATAGGGATCTTTTATACAGTTTTGGGGTGAGTCAGGGTCTGGCAGCAGATAACTGTTGGCTTGGTCTGAGAGCTTGGAGATACCTCATTTACATGTGGGAGAGCCTTTGGCACTGTTCCTCGTGACTGATGGCCATAGACCTCTCTGTGGGAGGGGCTGTGGAGGGCTGAAGTTAAAAGAAAGGAACCAGGGCCCGGGAGCAGAGCCGAACACCTGCTGTCCGATTAGGGTCTGGGGTTCAAGGTCTGTGCTCGACCAGGCGCCCAGCTTCCTCTTACAGCCACCCCCCCCCCTCATTGATTCCTTCGTCCTTTCCTGAAAAGCACAGAGAAATGCCAGTACAGATTTGCTCACCCAGTTGCCTCAAAGATGAACCCCAAGAGTGCAGAATGTAGGAACAACTGCGAATAGGGAAATTGCCAAGGAGAAGTTGGCAGGTGACTTATGAAACAGTGAACAGCTTGACAAAACATTGTTCCTATATGTGCATCCTAAACCTGATGACACTGAAATCCAAACAAGAAATACGGTACCAATCTACTAAGTACAAGTATTAGAGAAAATTCTTTAAAAGAAAAATGACACATTTTCCTTTTGCTTAGGAAAGAGAGAGGCGGGTGGGGGGGGGAGAGGGAGAGAGGATGAACAAAAGAAAGCTATGTAAAAGTTTTTTGTACTCTCTGCACTAAGTGTGTGTGTGTGTGTGTGTGTGTGTGTGTGTGTGGTACTTCTGCATTTGGATGTACATGTGGTGTGTGTGTTCATGTGAGTGTTTGAATGTGTGTGTGTGTGTGTGTGGTACATCTGTATTTGGGTGTGCATGTGGAAGCCAGAGGCCAGCATTAGGTTGCTTCTTCGATTGCTCTTCACTTGTGTTTTCAAACAGGACTTGAAACTGGACTCACTGATTGTCCAGGAAATTCTAGGCTCCTCCTATCTTTGACATTACAGGGTTGTATGTCATTGCCTGGCTTATGTTGCATGGGTGCTGGTGATCCAAACCCAGGTCCTCATATTTGTTTGTCAAGCCATCGCCCCAGCCCCTACATACAGATGTCACAGTCTTCATTCTGTATTATTCTTGGGAGATAAGTATCTTCCCCCTCCCCAGGGTTGTCATGCTATCCTTAAGATTTGATTAAAACAAATAGATGCTGATTAACATGCAGAATTCTGTTTCATATTCTCAGAATGTTTTCTTCTTTTAAAAATTAAGAATTAACTTTTATCAAAGTAATGCATGGATCTAGTTTTTAAAAATCAAACAGCTCTAACGGACTTGAAAGGAGGAGCCGTAGTCTGCCTCTGGCTGCACGCCCCACCCCCTGGCACGCTCTCCAGGGGAAATCACCATCTACCATTTCAGCTATTTCTTCCAGTGTTTATCTCCGCATTTCTCAATAATATGTGTCATAAGACATTAAATGGATTTTTACTTTGGTCTCTGAATTGTTGCTATAGCCTCAAAGCTGAAAATAATAGGTGCTAAGAACTCCCATAGCCTGAAGAGAATTGACGAGATAATGAGCCTCATCTCCTGAGACCTTACAAATATACTGCAAGAATAACAAGAATAAGATAATGTTTACATGGTATCTACCCCATTACAGGCCCTAGTCTAAAGGTCACAAGTTTATTACCATTTAACCATTGCAGTGGCCCAGTGAGGTGAATGCTGAATTGCGTGGTCAACCATTTCAGGCCAGCCAACAGCGTAACGATATTTATCTTTGGGATTGGGGGTGTAGTTCAGTTCGTAGCATGCTTGCCTGGCATGCACAAAGTACTGGGTTCTATCTCAGAATCATATAAATCTGATATGGTGGTAAATGTTTGTAATCTCAGCACTTTGGAGATAGAAGAAAGAATATGAGGAGTTCAAGGTCATTCTCAGCTGTGTAAATCTTGAGTCTAGCCTGGGCTACATGAGAGCCTATCTCAGTATATAGCAAGTAAGCAATCAAGTAAAAGAAAGCACTCTCATGAGTGCCTTATGAACACCAAGAGAAATGATATAGTGAACATCTGCAATTCAAGCACTTGGAAAGGTGCACAGTGGGGTATAATGAGTTTTAGGCTAGCCTGGACTACATAAAACTGTCTCAGATGAAGGAAGGAAGGGATAGAGAAAGAGAAGGGACAGGGAGAAGGAATGAGGGAGGGAGGGAGGGAGGGAGAGAGAGAGAGAGAGAGAGAGAGAGAGAGAGAGAGAATATAACCATTTAATTGACATTTAGGGCAACACAACATCATCATAAAGATATTTATGCTTGTGGTCTGAACCCCACTTCCTGAACAAAGTGTGTGACTGCTGAAATCAGAAACATGTCTCATCCTTGCTCTGAGGTCTTTGGCTCAGGAATAGCTGGAGGTGAGGGAAAAGATCATTTGGTGAGATCAAAAACTGAAGTTTTAAAATGAAGAAAGGTGGACTGGTCACATCACAGCTTCCGTAAACTAACCAGGGTTCTGACAGAGAGGTCATTAAGTGAGGAGAGGAAATGGAATTCAGTCTATCACAGCAGGAGAAAATGAGATGACATCGTGTTTAGAGCGGATTCTCTGAGAGCTGGAACATTCTCCAAAACATCCTGCTACCCCAGCTGACTGGCTGGGAAGTTTGCCTTTTGATTTAGCCACTGAAATATCTTCTATCGTCTTGTGTGCACTTGCATACACGTGTGCATGTGTGTGAAATGATGAACTTGCTCATTTTCAAGATTCTTCCTTATATATAAACTTTCCTTTGCTAACTCTACCAATACAACCACGTGGAAAGAAAAGAAAATCAGTCATAAAAATTTATGTCATGGTGGCTGTCTAAACACGGCTCACTTGTGGGACACACTTTTATTATGATGATATTTCCTCTCCTGGAAAGCCTGGCAGGGAAGTAATTAGTTTATGTTTTACTTATGTTGTTTGCTACACACCAATCTAAGTCTTACCACAAGACCTGTTGGTTTCCTGTGGGTGGTACTGTCTCCCACAAAGCTCACACAGGAGAAATCTTTAAAGGGCTGAGCCTGTGGTCCCCAAGAACTCTCTGTCCTTCCTGAAGGTTCAGTCCACCATGCTTGACCTGTGGACCTGCTGCTCAGCTGTGACCTTGGAACTTTCCTTGGTCAAGGCCTGATTTGGACTCAGTTTTACTTGTCTTCCTCCTTTCTTCCCTCATTCCCCCTACTTTTGTTCCCCCCTTTTCCCTTCCCCTCCTCCTTCCTCCTTCCCCTCCTCTCTTTCCCCTCCCCCTCCTCCCTTTCTCTTTTCCTCACTCCTTCCCTTCCTCCCCTTCTTGCTCTCTCCCCCCTCATCCTCCCCTCCGTTTTTGTTCTTTTAGCACTGACTATTTGAAAATGTCTTAATCAATCTTTCCCTTAGCTTGGTAAAAGGTTCTAGAGTTATCTAATTTTACCTTCCCCACCCAAGCAGAGATGCAAATAAAAGGATCCACTTCAATGGCTTTGGGGAGTATTCTAGGGATCAGGAGTGAGGGAATGGGAGATTAGAGTAAGGATGGGGGCGGGGAGGGCTGACGCAGAGCTGGGTCATTAACTTGACTATGGTTACAAGTCACGTGCGTTCCATTGTTAAGAACATTCTGTGCAGCTGTTGAGAAGGATGAACGATAGGAGGAGGAAGAGGAGGGGGAGAGTGAAGAGGGAGGAAGAGGACTGAGGAGAAGGAAAAGAAAGAGGAGGGAAGAGGAGGGAAGAGGAGACATGTATTTATCATTTTATCAGCCTTGCCTTGTGCTGATCAAGGGTGATCCCAGGTTATTCTCATGATGCTATCCCGTAGCTTGGCCCTACTTCCTGTTCGCTTTCTGCTTCCAGTGAATATAATGTCACTAGCTGCCTCCTACTCTACCATGCCTCCCCCAGCTCGCTGGACTGCACCCCCACACTGTGAGCCAAAATCACCCTCCTTTAAATGACTTTGTTACTGAATGTTGTTATGACAACAGGACAAACAACCAAAGCAGAGGGAGGTGCTGAGCACAGGAAACAGGGAGCTCCACGCATAGCAAACATGGAACCAGCTAGCTGGTAGCTTTCCCACGTCTCTATTACAAATTGGCCTTGTATGTATTCCTTGTCAAAACTGAATTTTTAAAAAATGTTACTTGGTTTAGTCCAACTAAGGGAAAACACATTTTAGCTAATGAACATAGTCCTTCAGCCAGGTTCTCAGACTGAAACGGGTTGAATGTACGTAGAAGGTTGTATAGAGAGGTGAGAGTTTGTTAAAGGAACAAAAATCTAAATGGTTACCTTTCTGATCCCCTTCCTCCAACATGGAAATTCTTCACAGATCAGAGTTTACCAAACGACATGCCACCCATTCAGTTACACAAAGGAGAAGCATCGAGTTAACCTTACTGCTGTTGGTGCTCCCCAGATCTTCTGCAATCATTGCTTCCCACAGGGTCATCCTTTTGGTGCTCCCCACACCTTCTGCAATCATTGCATCCCACACAGTCATCTTTTTGGTGCTTCCAGATCTTCTGCAAGCATCACTTCCCACACAGTCTGTGCCTATGAAGAATTGTCTCCAGGACCCTTAACAATACCCAAATCTGCACATGAGCAAATCTCTTCTAGAAAATGACATATTGTTTGCATATCACTTGATGACATCCTTCTATTGATGTCAAATCATCCCTAGATGGCTTGTATGCAGTAGAAGATGTCAATTCTTCATTGTATAAGGAATGATAACCAAAAAAGATCTATGTATGTTCCTGTCTGGTTAAACATCTTTAGAGCTACAGTTCTGGCTACATCAGAACCATGGACTCCACTGGGAGAGTAAAGCTGCACATCTTCAAAAGCCCTGACATCGTGACATCATCTGAATTGTTATTTGACCTTATTACTTCCCTTTTGTAGGTATCATGGGAAGGAATAGCCTGGAAGAAGAACCCGTCCATCAGAATCTGGGGGAAGAGTCATTCATTCAATAAATATGTTACCCACCTCACAAATATTCACAAAACCTTTAAATCCGTAATTAAGAACTCATTAGGCTGCTCCTTGCCTTTTGGAAGCCCAGTCCAATTTCATGTTGGTGTGTTTCTTTTTCCTAAATAAATTTCTGCTTAAACTGTCTATGTGTCTATGACCTAATTATTTCCTTCAAGAAGTAAGTAATTTCCCCGTGACAAATGCACCATCCAGATCTCAGGCTCCCATGGGAAGGGATTGGTTTAACAGTGGGATACTGACTTCGGAAAGCGTTTGAGATGAGACCCAGGAGGCAGATCTGGATTCAGAGGGGAGCTAGCCATTCAAGTGGGCCATCCTTGGCTTGGGGAAGAAAAGAGGTTAGAAACTGATGGGACCTGGAAACTCATCTCCTTTCAGAAAGTCTTCCGTAGCTCAGTCAGGTGCCAAACTCACTATTATAGTTGAGAATACCCTTGAACTTGGGATTATCACGCCTTTACCTCCTCAGTACTGAGACTGTAGGCATGCATCATCACACCCAGTTTTACCAGTTGCTGGGAACAGAACCCAGGGATCTGCCCATGCTAGATGTTCATCTTCAATTAAACAAACAGGTAATAGAGAAAGCCTAAAATCTAAGAGTGACCCAGTTCCTTACATAAAATGCTGTAGTAGTTTCACATAGCTATGTACCATCTTACTTGCTTTCAACTATCTCTAACTCGCTTGATGTGCCTAATTGTTATAGTTTGCTCTCTGTTGTTGTGACAAAACAATCTGACCAAAAGCAGCTTAGGCAAAGAAAGGGTTTATTTGGCTTATACTTCCAGGTCACAGTCCAACACTGAGGGAAGTCAGGGTGGGAATCCAAGCAAGAATCTTAAGCAAAAACCATGGAGAAACTCTGCTTATTGGTTTATTTTGCAAGTTCTTGCTCAGCTTCCTTTCTTATACAGTCCAGGACCAGCTGCCTAGGGATAGTGCCGCCCACAGTGGACTGGACCCTCCTACATTAGTTATCAATCAAGGCAACCCTTCAAAGACATGCCTGTATGTAGGACAATGAATGGCAGCCTAGTTCCTGGTTGAGCTAAGGCTAGAAACCCCGGTGACCTTAAAGGGACGGTAGACATTTTGCTTGATTGCAGGACATCAGGCTCCTGGCATGAGGCCGCAGCCCTCCATAGATTTGTGGCCATCAGTCATGTAAGGACAATGCCCCAAACCCCTCCCTAAGTAGAGGACATGACTGTGGTGATGTAGACACAAGACAGACCTCCATTTATAATGAGGTACTTAAGGCCTAGAGGCTTAGCCAATAAACTCTCCTTCCCAGACACTCCTCCCTGCAAAAGATATTTAACCTCAGGCCAGCCCTGAGAAGTGGAGTACGTTTTACTCATCCACTTTCTGTCATGACAATAAATGCC
Organism: Grammomys surdaster; assembly: GCF_004785775.1. Classification (NCBI taxonomy): domain Eukaryota; kingdom Metazoa; phylum Chordata; class Mammalia; order Rodentia; family Muridae; genus Grammomys; species Grammomys surdaster. The sequence continues at coordinate 3,420,678 of NW_021604614.1, forward strand.
TTAAAACTACGGATTGCCTCTCTTCACTGGGATCCACAATGGGGAGCCATGAAGGCCTTTGCCTGTAGAGCCTCTGTCTAATTTGTAGAAGGCCTCTCTGTGCTCCCAGCCACAGCTGCAACCAAGCTCAGGACAACTGCTGACAAGCCAAGAACTCTCCCCTGCAGGATCCAGCAGGAACTCCCTCCCTTTTTGCCCTCTCCACCCTGGGCTAGATCTAGCCCACAGGCCCCCCACTCTGTTCTCTGCTCTTCCGCGGGTCCCAGGGGTGCCTGGGTGTCAGAGAGCCTGAGAACCAAAGTGCCCTGGCCTCCTTGCAGGCCTGGGGACCCCTGAGCCAGTTCCAGCTGTTCAGGGGACCTCAGACTGCCCTTCCCCATCCCCAGAGCGCTGTCCCACAGCCTGACATCCACCTGTCAACAGTGTGGGGTAAGCATGGTCGACCCCTGCATCCTGCCTCCCCAGTGGCCAGCTGTGCCCTCTGGTGAAAAGGTTGCGGGACCCCAATAACCCTACATGTGTAGGCTAATCTGATTTGGACAATTCTTCAAGCGAAACTTCCTGTTCAGGTGACGTTAGTTTGTGTCAAGGTGACACTTAAAGCTAACGAGGACACCGATTTTATACAGTATAGCTGTTATGCAAAGGCTTGCTATGCTATAATGCCCAGAAAATGAGGACAGGAAGAGTAGCCTCTATGTCAGGTTTGAAGAGATTGTTCAGTCGTTTAAGTATGTTTGCTGCTTTTCCAGAGGGCCAGAGTTCAGTTCCCAGCACCCACATTTGACAACTCACAATTGCTCGTAACTCCTGCTTCGGGAAGTTACTACTTTTTACTAGGCTTTGTGGGCTCCCACATACCCGTGCACAGATTCCCACATAATCACATGCTTATAAAGAGAAGAAATATTTTTAAAAGATGTATGCTCATTACAGATGCCAACATCTCTCTGCTAAGGACATTTTAATCTTCTGTTGGTTAAATTAGCGAATCCCAAACTCTCAGATAAGGATGGGCAGCTAGCTGTGTGAATACAAACTGCCTCTTCTCTGAGCTCCGAGGGCCTCAGTCACTCTCTGGCTGCAGATAACCCTGTTGAATGCTGTTCCTGACCCACCCCTCCTTCTAGTCCCCATCTCCACTTCATGTTGATCTGAAGAGTAATTTTCTTGTCAACTGTATAATTAATGGGCCGCATACTACAGTGGCCCTCTGTTCTGCATCTTAGAGATATATTTCAAAAAACGAACAGCTGTTTAACCAATCGCTCAGCGGATGTCTACCCCTTTGGTGTCCCTGTCACTCACTGTTTTCACACATTAGGTCTGAAGCAGGCAGAATCAATTTGGGTATCCACTTGGCCTCCTGGTGAAAATGGGCACGAATTAGAAATGCTTAGAATATCAGAACTTGCCGCCTGTTAGTGCTGAGTGGTGTATAGACCGCCCTTGCAATCTCCTTGACTCCTGGGTGCACCAGCACTTTGGCAGTGCCTGCCACTTTTAATAAAGGAGGAAGAGGTCTTTTGGGGTGGCTTTAAGATAATGTCTTGTACTGCCTGTGCATCTGCTTTCTCGATGCAAATTAGAGAATTTATTTTGCTGTTTCCCCCCACAGAGGCTCAACAGATTGGCCTGAAAAGAGAATTGCAAAATTATTGGCCAGCCCTATGAATGTAAGAATAAACTGAGTACACATTTATTCATAACCAAGTCCTGGTACACTAAAAGGATGCTCTTTCTTCTCCTCTTCCTCCTCCCTCTCCTCCTCCTCCTTCTCTTCCTCCCTCTTTTTTCCTTCCTTCCTTCTTTCTCCTTCCTTCTTTCTTCTGTTTACTTTCATTCTTTCCTTTCTCCTCCTCCTCCTCTTCTTCTAGAATTAAATGTGTTTGTGTGTTCATGTATATATGTTGTGTGTATGCATGTGTATGTGTGTATGTGTGTATGTGGGGTGTGTGTATGTATGTAGTGTGCTCTCATGTGTGTGTATGTGTGCATATGTGTGTATGTGTGCATGTGTGTGTGTATGTGTGTGTGTGTATGTATGTGTGTGTGTATGTGTATGTATGTGTGTGTGTATGTATATGTGTGTGTGTGTGTGTATAGGTGCTTGTGTAGTCTAGAGCTGGAGTTACAGGAAATTTTTAACTGCTCAATGTAGGTCCTGGGACTTGAACTCTGGTCCTCTGCAAGTGTAGTACTAGCTCTTAGCTGCTGAGCCATTTCAGAGGAGCACTTGTGAGGTGCAGGAAGAGACTTTTGCTAGAAGCTTACTGATATGGGCATTACAGTTCAAATGTAAAATATTTCCCACTGGCTCTTGTGTTTGAACACTCTGTCCTCTGCTGGTAGTGCTGGAGAGTGTGGAAACCAAAAGATAGGGTCTATTCGGAGAAAGTTGGTACCAAGGGGGACTTCCCTGTAGGTTATTTCCTTAACGATGCTGATCTGAATCTGTGCTTCCTTATTGGCCAAGATATGAGCAAGCAATCTTACACTTCATCTTCTCCATGTGCCTGCTCTTTGCTCTACTATGTCCCTGTCGTGATGGATTGAAACCCTCTCAGACTGTGATCCAAGATGAACCCTTGCTCTCTTAAGTTGCTTCTGTCGGGTCATTGCAATGAGACAAAGAAAGACTAGAGTGGGGGATTACCAAAGGAATGTGGACATATGCTAAGCTACTGGAATCAGCCACTTCAATTGGTCACAGCCCCTACCCCTTAAAGAGACAGAAACAAATGTAGAAAGTGGTTGGTGTTGCTTTGACCTTTGATCAGTCTTGGATGGTCCTTGCAGAGGCCCTGTATCTCTTGTTGGTCTCCTAGATCTCTTTGGGGTTCCCTGGGGCAGCTCCTTGAAAAACTGTTCTATGCAGTCCCCCTGACTCCCATTTCCTTTTCCTTTCTATTTGCCTTCTACAGGTTTATGTCCACTTCCTGTTAACTTGACCCAATCCTACAGTCATCTGAGAGGAGTTGTCTAGATCAGTTTGGGCTGTGTGTTGACTGGAAAGTGGTTGTCTTGAATGCTAATTGATGTAGGAAGGCCCAACTCACTCTAAATTATAAGACTCCTTGGACACATGTTTTTGGACTATATGGAGAAGTTAAATGACTATAAAATGGCCAGCTGGCTAGCAACCAGAATCTTCCGTGGTTCTTACTGTACTTTTTTGTCTATGAATGAGGCCTTTGGTCAGAAGCAATGCTCTGTGGAATGGCAAGTAGGCCTGCCTTCAAGTTCCCGTCTTTAGTTCTTGTCTTGACTTCTCTCAGTGATGAACTGTAGCCTATAGAGTGAAATAGACCCCTTTTCCTCTATGTTGCTTTTGGTCTGAGGTTCACCCCTCCTGCGAACAGGAACAGAAATGGAACTAGAACATTTCATAAGCATGAGGACCTGAATTTGATTCCAAGGAACCACATAAAAACAGTTAGGCATAGTAGTACATGCATGTAAGTCCCCTCTTCCTCTGTTCTACAAAAATGGAAACGGTAGATCTCTGTGCTTGATGGTCAGCCAACCAGCCATGAGTCAAACATGGGAGTTCCAGGAAAAAGTGGGAGATCCTATCTTTAAAAAAAAGGAAGAGAGTGACTGAAAAAGTCACCTCAGTTCGACTTCTGGCCTTCATTCACATACATGTGTGTACATGTACATGCATACCTGCTCACAAACATATCTTCACTCAGCCCTGCTCTCCAACCCTGCACTACATACGTGACACATGAGGATGAGGATACCCAAGCTTATCAAGAACATATGAAGAGGAGTCAGAAGAGAGAAGCTTGTGATGTTAGATCAATAGTAGTGGTGGCAATGGCTCAGAGGGGTGTGTGTGTATGTGTGTTCGTGTGTGCGTGCACATGCACATGCGCATGCTGCACAATAGACAGTTGAAGAGGGAAGAATTTATTGATCAGAAAACAACCTCTCACAAGTTATGGGTAACGACCTAGGACAGTCACTGCTAGAAGGCCTTTGTAAAGCTCACATCTTGTGGAGGCTCATAGTAAATAAACTGGAGTTGTCAACATCACTTTGAAGGAGGAGTGAGTTAGCCATCAGAAGGCTCCAGAGAGGGGGAACTTGAGAAGGATTTATTATGTGAAACTAGAAAACATCCAGTCTCTTAATAAAACACTCCCCCACCTTATTTCTTTTACCGAGACTAGATTATATGGTCTCCTTCAAGAAGTGCTTACCTTGCAAATGTAGGGAATTTAAGTTTGATCACTACATCTCAAGGACAAAACACCAGGTATGGCTTGTGGTCCCAGCACTGGGGAGAAAGAGACATGTGAATCCCTGAGCCTAGCTAGCCAGCCAGCCTGGCGTAATTGGTCATGCCAGGCCAGGAAGACTCTGTCTTGAAGGAAGGGAATGGTGTTTATGAAGATGATTCCTAAGGCTGTCCTTTTGCCTCCACATGGTGTGCACACACATGTATGTGCACTTGCACACACAAGTGCACCCATGAACAGGTATATGGATATACATACATGCATAAGAAAAGAGTAAACAGTGTGTGGGTGGATGGAGCACTGCATTCTGTATGGGATTTAATGGTTGCTGGTCTTTATGGGCTGAAGTTGGTAGCAGGAGATGCCACCGCACTGCTGAGCTCTGGAGTATCTGTGAACTTAAAGGATTTCAGAACTGTGAAGGGCCAGGAGGTGACACTGAGCTGACAGAGCAGGGCAGGAACATTTCAGTGGTGCTAAATAAGTCTGGGATAGGACTGGAGAGATAGCTTAGGCAGTAAAGAGCTTCCCTTTCAAGCTCAAGGACCTGGGTTTGGATCCTCAGAAACCAGGTTTTAAAAGATGCAGGTATGTTAGCACACATATGAAATTCCAGTTCTGGGGCTCATTAGCCAGCTAGCCAAGCCTATGGATGCGTTTAGGGCTCAGTGAGACACCCCGTCTCAAAAGAAAGAGAGAAAGAGAAAAAGAAAAAAGGAAGAAAGAGGTGTAGAACAGCACCCAAGGTTAACCTCTGACGTGTGCACACACATGCATGCGCGTACGCACGCACATGCACATACACAGGTGCACACAGGCAGGAAAACATTTAAATTTAAATAAGGAAATCAATAGTCAGCATCCCAAAGGTTGATGGAGGTGATGATGCTCCGTTAAGTTTGTAGAACGAAGCCAGTTACTTCACTGACCTGAGAGAACAGGAGACACTACAGAAGCATCATAGACATAGACTCCCACACAGGCTTCCAAAGAGAACTTTAGTCAGAGTGGCTGTGCACTGGAAATAAAAGAAAAGCAATAGACCTTCCCAGAGCTGAAAGACACCATCTATTATGTTGTTCCCCTCACCCCCCCAAGCAGTAGGGTACCTGACATGTAGTCATGATCCTTGTCTGTAGAGCGGGTTATGGTCACTGGTAACAAATGGAGTTTTGACATGATTGTCTCATAGAGAAATCTATAGTATAGACTAACAATGTGGTCCAAGAATCCTGCTGCTCGAGTTCCTTCTCTGGGGAGATGTTAAAAAATGTGAACCCCACCACAGGTCAGTCTGGGGAAGAAGTGAGTTTATTGAGCTAGCTTTACAGAGCATGGGCAATGGGTGGCCTATAAGAGCATGAGTGACCCGAAGTAGTAGCCCTGGAAGGCTCACCCTCAGCTTAGACGGTGGTTCTCCAACAGCTGCACAGAAGGGGCCCCCACTTCAGGTAACCTTTCCAATGTAAATTCTAGTATTTCCCAGACCCCAAAGCCACACTTAGGGTAAGATTGTACAAATGGCTGAGAAGACTGGAATTTCATATGAGGGTTCCATGACTCTCCCCAATGCACTTTCCTATGAAGCCATGTTAACAGCCAACAAAACCAATCTGATGGACATTTAGAATAGGCATAGCTGACCTAAGCTAAATAGTGACTATTTTGTTCAGAAGATCAAATTCTACAACTCCCAAGCCCTTACTCTGACACCACAGGGCCCCATGGTCCAAGCCTTCACCCAGAATGGAGCTTTGATCAATGGAGGCTGCCCTTATTTGCATGGTCCTAATTTGCATGACCCCAATTTACATGATCCTGATTTGCATGTCAAAGACGTGGCACCACTGTAAAAGATGTAGGACTTGAGCTTGGGTGTGTTTGCATTCCTTCCTCCATCAACTGCTACAAATACTGGAGCTCAGCAGGAACTCCCTCCCACCTCCCCGCCACCCCATGAATGACTGGGGAGAGAGAAACCCATCCCAGCCCCCTGTGCTTTGTAAACAGCTCCTGTTCAACATTCCCTGGCAGGTGCAAAGAATGACTGGCTCCCCGCACCCCTCTGAAAATGGCCCTTTCATGTTTCACAAACAACATCACTGCCGCTCCATTGTCTCTGTTGGTTATTTTCATAATTCATAATTATCGCCGTTCTTAAAATGTAGACGTACATTTAAAAGCATGATCCAATCGTGCTTGATTGCTGCCTCATTGTGCTTGGAGTAATTACCATTCATTTGGCTTTTGAGGCCGTTGAATGGATTTTCCACATGAGATTCCTTAATTTGTACATATTTTACTGCTATAAAATAGGTATTGGCAGGCTGCCTAAACCGTAGTGAAGGCCTTTAATTCTTATCACTGTGATAAAACAAATTGAGTACAGACTGAAAAGCTTAAGATAGACCATTCAAAATGGATTTGATTCATTAAAAAAAAAATAAGAAGAAAGAAAGAAACAGAAACTCTAAACCAAGATTCCCAGGTGTATGACACAGGTAAGACAAGGGTAGCTTCGTTCTGGGTTGAGAGTTCAGAATTGTTTTAGTGCTCATATAAAAATAATAATGTTCCTTCTACAAAGGCAAACCTCTCTCTGTGGTCCATTATTTCTCTGGGAAAAGATCTTTAGAGAAAGAACATTATTAACACCCTCCATTCTTAGTAAAGGAAAGCAAATACGTATGAAAAAGACACCTGGAAATCCTGATTGAAATGGCTACCCAGGCCAGGTGTCCGAGCCTTGTGTCTATGGTGGGATCTCCTTTGTTGTGTGGCTTTTAGCAGTATCTTCTTGTTCTCTGAATCCAATCTGTTCACCTATAAGTTGTCATTATGTGTCTCTCTGTCTCTCTTTCTCTATCTCTCTCTTTGACTCTCTGTATGTCTCTGTCTCTCTGTGTCTCTCTGTGTCTCTCTGTCTCTCTCTGTGTCTCTCTGTCTCTCTCTGTGTCTCTCTGTGTCTCTCTGTCTCTCTCTCTCTCTGTCTCTCTCTGTCTCTCTGTCTCTGTCTCTGTCTCTCTCTCTCTCTCTCTCTCTCTCTCTCTCTCTCTCTCTGTGTGTGTGTGTGTGTGTGTGTTATAGTTAGGGTCTCTACTGCTGGGAAGAGACACCATGACCACAGCAACTCCTATAAAAGAAAACATTTAATTGGGGCTGGCTTACAGTTTTAGAGGTTTTGTCTGTTATTGTCATGGTGAGAAGCATGACGTCCTGATTAGTCGCTCAGCCTTGCAGAAGGCTCACTGGTGGGTGCTACTTCTTTGCAAGAACTTTTATTCATGCTCACAAGTGGGAAGAGCTGAGTAAAAATGGGCCCAGATTGCAGGCAGACATGGTGCTAAAGAAAGAGCCAAGAGTTTCTACATCTTGATCTGCAGGAAGAGACTGTGCAACAGCACACTGGGTGTCGCTTGAGCATAAGAGATCTCAAACTCTTTTCCTTCAGTGACACATTTCCTCCAACAAAGCCATACCTCCTAGTAGTGCCACTCCCTGTTGGGGCAAATATTCAAACACATAAGTCTATGGGGCCATTCCTATTTAAACTCCCACAGTGTGTATACTAGATACACATGTGTGCGTACTCACAGAGACCAGGAGACAACCTCTGGCATAGTTTTTTAGATGTTATGCATCGTGTTTTTTGATACATGGTCTTTCACAGTAGTGAAAGTAGTGCTTACCAGGTTGGTTAGGCTGGCTGGCCAGCGAGCCCAAGGAAGCTGCCTGTCTCCACCTCCCCAGCACTGGGGAACATATGGCACCATGCTTGGCTGTTAAATGTGGGTTCTTGGACTCGAACTCAGGTCTTCACACTTGCTAGCATGAATAAAAGTTCTTGCAAAGAAACTGCACCCATCAGTGAGCCTTCTGCAAGGCTGATTGACTAAAACTCCAGTGATTATGAAGACCTTGAAGAGTTTAAAGTCCAAGAGACATCTTAGGCTGTGTTTAGCCCCACCCCCACCCCCCATAGTTGCTTATTGCCTTCTTTTATGCATGACCTAACATCATTGTGACCATTAGGCTGATCCTTTGGGCTGTACATATGGTATATAGCTTTTATGACCTAGAAGCCAAAAAAAAAAAATGTCATTAGACATCATCTGAGGTTTATATCAGAGATTACCTTAATTTGTTGTAATCTGCCTACCTACCTGGTGCCTTCACTGTATTTGAAAGTATTTTGATTTATAGTTTTCTTCACTGGAGTTCTGTTCCTATAAAACCTTCAAACTGTTACCATGTTGGAACATGGAATGGGGGATTACCCTGAATCAGTGTTCCTGGGCCATGGTCACTCATATTTGACTCCAGAATAAGCTCTCTTATCTCCTTTGCATAGACACAAGGTGAGCACTTCTCTGACAAAGTCATCTAATCCGTCACCAAGCTCTGGTGTCCCTCGGCTCCCTGGTCCTTGTGATATCCATTAAAGTTATTACAAGAAAATGGAATACTTTCAAGGGCTGAGAGCTGGTAATGGCCTAAGAGGCCATTAGACCAACTTGCATTTTAGACAAAACCATTGGGACTTAAGACTTTGTCAGAGTGTTGCCCTGGCTTCCAAGTCTTAACAGAATAGTTCCATGGTCTTGAGGCAGGGAGAGAAAGTTCCAGAAGTGCCTGAGACATGCCCAGAGATGGTCTCCAAGAAGATTCTAGATCCTGCAGGTTAATAATCCAGTTTAACCACCACCCTGTGCAAGTAAGAAATGAATGTTCCCTGCCTGATCTTTGAAACTTCTTGTTATGAATAGAATATGAAATGCTCCCCCAGGATCAAGGGTTGCAATGTATGGTCACATGGTAGTTACTGAATGGCTAGTAGAGGTGAAACTCTGGGAGCAGAGGGATATAGCCTGACTCACTTCCAGCCCAAGGTCTCTCCCTGCATTATGTTCTGCAGAGACATGAACAAGCCATATCACAAGCTCCAGTCCTAATGAATGGATCAATCTCTTGATGGATTCATAATATGAATGGCGTTCTTGGCAGGTCGTGAAAACTTAGAGGTAAGGCCTAGTTGGAAGCAGTAGGTCATTGGTGGGATAGTCCCTGAAGGATATATCTTACTTTGGCTGTTTCCCTTTATGTCACTCCTTGACTTTCCATCCTTCAAGATGTAAAGATTACCTAGTGCCTTATACCTGCCATGATGTTCAGCCCAAAGTGTGTGGGACCCAAAATCTATGACCAGAGCTTTCTGAAACCATGGGTAAAATAAATATTCCCTTCTTTTAGGTTTTCTCAGAGTCAGGCTTTGTGTTACAGGCTTTGTGGTGCAGTACCAGTTTTCAAGAGGCTATGGTAGGAGAATCGCAAAATCAATGGCTTCCTGCACTACAGAGTGAGTTCAAGACGAACGTGATCAACTTAAAAAGAACCTTCCACCAAATAAAAATTAAAAGGAAGGCCTAGACATTGGTTCACCTACAGGACTCTTTTCTAGAATTCTCAGGAAGAGTCGAGGGCCTGGCTCAGTGATAGATTGCCAACCTAGAATCCCCTTTGTAAGAGACTAAGGTGTGGTTCAATCGTAGAGCACCTGGATAACATAAAAAAAGGTCCTACATTCAATCCTGAACATTGCAATAATAATAACAATAATAATAATAATAATAATACCCCCCTTAGGCATTTGGTCAGAGCAACAAAACATTACTCCATCCACATGGACTAAGGAACGGCAAGCCTTGGTTGGAAAGTAGCAAAATGCTTAGGATTTCCAAGATTGCCTTCTCCATTTTAATCAGTGTTCTTGCCATTGCCCTTTCCTCAACTGGTCTGAGGTTAGGCTCTAAGGTTCAGTTGTTTGTCACCGGCACCAGGGCAAAGGCACCAACTGGTCCATTCCACATTAGTCTGGAAGAACCATAGTCTTAGGAGATTGTGTTTTATCATCTTCCTCCCTAGTCTGAACTGGCCTTTGATATAGAACTGCTTAAAAAATGAGTGTTCTTAGGGAATTGTTCCCTAAAATGTGAAGGTCCCCATGGTGGAGACTGGGGGCCCAGAACCCGACTCGGGATCATCTACTCTGATCCTGCACTTTTCTCCTGGGAGGAAAGGTCTTGAAATGCAATTTATTGTAAAACACACAGTGGTCACAGTGCTGCAACAGTCGATGATATTCCTTTTATTACCATTCAGATGAGAACAGAAAATGACATTGGGAAGCACTGAACTCCCCAGAAGGGCAGAGAAAGTCATTACATTCAACATGCATCATATTTCATAATCAGAGCCCACAGTCAACACTGACACCATCGAATGAGTCTGTTGTAGTCATGATAATATAAAACTCCCTGCCTTTGCTTCCCTGGGTTCCTTTCTTTTTTGGACCTTAGCCGGGGCCAGGCCATTAATCACAGCACTGCAGACCTATGTAGTCTTGATTGCATAAATTGAAAATACATCAGGGTTAGTGAGAAATGCCATCTTTCGTTGGTCTCTGTTTGGGGACAGTGTCTTCTGAAGGGCTCTGGTGTTATTACCATTGAGCCACTTAAGGGGCTGGGGAGACGGCTCAGTCAATAAAGTGCTTGCTGAGCGAGCATGAGGACCTGAGTTTGGATTCCCAGAACCCCTGTAAAAGATGCAAGATAGTGAAGTGATTATGTAATCCCTGGGTCTGGAGGGGAGGGGCAGAGCTGGAAGAGTCCTACAGCTCTTGACTAGACAGTCTTAGCTCTATCATTGAGCTTCAGGGTTAGTGAGAACCCTTGTCAAAAACACTCAGAGACATATAATAGAAGATATAGGATTCTCACTTCTGGCCTCTACACATATGTATACCCATGTATGCATATATCTGCATACATATATAATAACATGTACATATATTACAGAATTACATGAATACACACACACACACACACACACACACACACACACACACACACCAAGCAAGCACTTAATAGGGTCACTGCAGTTGGCTTAGGGAGGGCTATGATACCTTGTGGCTTACAAAGAGAGTAAATATGCACTGAGAAGATGCAGGGAAACAGACAGGGTCTCCTGGTGACCATCTAAAGGACCACAAAGGTTTTAATGGGCCTTCTACTGACTCAGTGTGAGCCAACAGAGGTACTTGAGTAAATGCCTTTTTGAAGATTTTGTTTTGATTTTTTTTTTATATTCTCTGCCATAGTGCAATTGTGTGGTTTAAATTAAAAATGGTGTTTGGAAAGAGCTTGCATCAGCTAATCTTACCATTTTAGAGGATTGAAAGAGAATAAATACCTTGGTACTTCTGGTGCATCCAGATGTGTATCTGGAAGACAATGTTAAAGTTCTGGGTGTGCACTTAACAAATCATCTATCTGCTGGGCCTGGTGGTACAGGTAGCTAACTTCAGCTATTTGGAAAAGGCTTGAGTAAGAAGATGGCAAGTTTAAGGTGGGCTCAGGCTATAGAGTAAGTTGAAGATGAGTTGGATAACTCAGCTAGACCCTGCCTTAAAATGGATAGTTAAAAGAGGGTGAGGGTGTAGCTTAGCATCAGAACACTTGTTGAGGGAGGATTCAGTAGTGAGGGGCTAGCTCTATAACTCAACCATGGAACACTTGCCTAAAATCCCAGGGGGAGGGTTTGGAACATGACTTGATCGGAGAGTGCTTGGCTAGCTTGTAGAAGGTCCCAGGTTCAACCCCCAGCACCGGAAAGAGAAGCAAGTGTCTATAAGGATACAGTTCTGTAATGCCTCTCTCATACAAGGGGCCTTTAGTGATCTAACCTTTTTTAACCTTCTGTCTACCACATAAGCCCAATAATCTCTACTCCAATGACATTGAATCTCTGGACAGTCCTATTTCTCTCCCTCCATCTCTTTGCCCTTTAAATATAGGAGCCTTCAAGGTTTTTTCCTACTATTAGGGAACACAGAGGCTATATTCTCTGTATTTACATGGGCTGGTTTATCTCTTTCTTTATGATTCTAAGGTCATGAAGCTTTTAAGTGGCTGGGTTAGGTATTCAAAGTCAAGTAGTCTTAATCCCTACAATAGGCCTCCTGTTTATCCTTTGAGAGATGTTTAAAAGGTCTAGGAAGATGCCTGAGATGGTGCACAAAGCCAGTCTCTGCTGAAGAAGAGCGGCATCCTGAATCAGACCATTATTGAAATAGTATAAAGTGGAAGTGATGGGCCATAAAAATCAAATTAATCAAATGAATTTAGAATAGAGAAAATTCTGCCAGGCTTGGTGGTACATGCCTGTAATCCCAGCCCAGCTCTCCAGAGGTAGAGGCAGGAGATTTAGGAGTTCAAGGTCATCTTTGACAATGTCTCTGTGAGCTTGAGACCAATGTAGGCTACCAGAAACCCTGTCTGATGAGAAAAACAAGAGCTTCTGTTGGAAATGATATGGGCATTGCCTGTGTGAATTCTCCACAGCTGTGGCTATCTGCATGAGACCTGCACTAGAGCTGGCCCAAAGGTCAGTCAGCATTCCAATAGGCAGCTCCAATTTGGCTCCAGGGAGTTATAGGGAAATGAAAATAAAACATAGATAAAAGACAGGATGTAAGAAGTGGGGAGAAGGGGGAACTCAGAAATTTGGGGTAGACATAGTCATGACATGTTGTTTACATGCATGAAATAATTAAAGAATAAATATAAACTATTCTATTAGAAATTCAACCATACATATAACTATACCAGAGACAAGAAAGAAAGAAAGAAAGAAAGAAAGAAAGAAAGAAAGAAAGAGAGAAAGAAAGGAAGGAAGGAAGGAAGAAAGAAAGAAAGAAAGAAAGAAAGAAAGAAAGAGAGAAAGGAAGGAAGGAAGGAAGGAAGGAAGGAAGGAAAAGAAACTATTCCTGTTGAAAGACTACAGACAACAGTGTTGTGACCTAACTACTACATAGCCAAGTGTTGTTGTGTTTGCTTCTATTGGAGGGGGCAGGTTGGCATTGTTTGGCTAACTTAGATTTTGTGTGTGTGTGTTTGTGTGTTGCCTGTCATCCAACAAAATCCCCTATGGTTTATGAATTTGGAAACCCTTCTTCAAGGCATTGTAATGGCTGCCTGTGGTCATGAGTCTGTAACTCTCTTAATGAGCTCTTCTGAGCGATAATTTCATGCCAGCTCCTATTTGCAGAAAGTCATAATTCATTTATGAAATCAGATTCTTTGTGATCCAACACAATTCAAAGCCCCCACTGCTGCATGCCATGCTACTGGCATCTAAAATGGAACCATCAGTACGGATACCTTCTTTGGAGAACAATTCATATGCGATCCATAGCAATCAGTAAATCAAAATAGCATACACAACGTTTTTCAGCAATATTTAATCATGAGATGTTATTTTTTTAAAAGATTTATTTCATTTTTATATGTGTATATATGTACTCACACATGTCTACAAATGCCTGCAGAGGCCAGGAAAGGGCGTTGGATCTCATAAAGCTGAAGCTCGCGAGCTGCCTGACATAGTGCTAGGAATTGAACCCAGGTCTTCTGCAAGAGCAGCAAGTCCTCCAATGCCCTCTTTTCCCCCAAGTCATCTCCCCAGCTGTGAGATATTATTTTATTAGCTTTTGTTTGTCACCTGTCTAAGATTTTAGGATGTCCTCTCTGTATCATTTAGTAATATCCCCTATATTAGTTCCTATTCTCATTGCTATGCCTTAATAGCTGACGAGAAAGGGTTTACTTTGGCTCGTAGTTTGGAAGCACAGTTCACCATGGTAGGGAAGGTCATGGAAGCAGGAAGATGAGACAGCTGGTCACATGGCATCCACAGTCAGGAAGCAGAGAGAGATGGATGCTGGTGCTCAGATCACTGTCTCTCTTTATTCAATCCAGGTCTCCATGTGCATGGTGTGGTACATTTAGAGTGGGTCTTCCTTCCTCAGTTATAACTTTTCTGGAAAGCTCATCATAGACACAACTGTGGTGAGTCTGAATCTCATGTTTTAAGAATTAACCATTATGGATAGATTATGGGCAGGCTGTGTTTTCAGGGTTATTACGCTTTGACATTTGATTTCTTTGACATTTGATTTCATGATAAGGTCACACAGATTTTCTCTGATGGGACCCTGTGGGGAAAATTTTAGAGGCTGCCTCAGCGGTGGGGCCCCTGAGGGGCTTCCACGCTGTGGCAGGTCCCACATTCGGGAGGAATCCTATGGTTCTAGCAGGCTGGAGGCCTTGGTGGCGGCAGGCCCCAATAACACGAGGAAGTCCTTGGTTCCAAAAAGGTTTATTGTCATGGTGGATGATAGATGGATCTAGGCGTACCCCCCCAAAACTCAGGGCAGTCCTGAGCTATATAGGGAGGGAGAAAAGGGGGAGGATTGGGGGAGGATCTGGGGGAGGCATGTTTAATTTGCCCTGTCCTCTGGCCTTCATTAGTATGTAAATCCCTAGGGCCTGAGGCCTATAGCCTGGCCTATGTGACTGAACAATGTAATTCTATGGAGACCGTGACTGCTTTTCAGGATCCTGGGTTCTGGGGGGCGCCAAACTCCTGCCGGTTCTCACGCAGAATCACACACAGAGTCTGCAGAGTCTCGGGGTTCTAGGCACCTGCTCAACTGTGACCCAGGATAGATACCCTTACGAAGTCCCACAGGACCCTGGCTAGTTTACTAGGATAAACCTCCTGGGATACTCCAAGAATGATACCCAGGATGGTGTGTCTTAAGAATCCTTTAGGCGGAACTGCCGGAATTCAGGTTTCTTCCCTAATGCCAGTGCTCCCTTCCTCCCACACAGCTGTTTCCTTCCTCATTACAGCTGGGTATCCTATCCCACAATTCTATGCTTCTCTTCCCACAATACTTTTCTCTCTCCCTCTTATTATTTTTCAAATATCCCACAACAATCCTGTCAATCATTTCTCCACTAAGGAGACTCAGGTTTATGTTTACTTTCACAATAAGTGATTCCACATTCTGGGATATTCTTCCTTCCTCCTTTAAAATCAATCAAAGCAAGAAAGCAATTAGTTCTATAGCCATTTTTTTTGTTCGTTTTTTTAAAAAGTCATGCAATTCATGTTGAAAGACACATCCCCAAATGTAAAGTTATAGGGTTGGGAAACACTTGAGCAATTGGGTGAAAAGTATTTGCAATTCTAATGTTCCTGTCCACGGGAAGGACCGTGAAGCTCTGGTGAGGGTTTTCGCTCTGCTATTTATGAAAAGGCTCACACTTCGGGTGTCATCTGGTGCGGAGTCACCATGAAAGAAACAGCTTAGTAAGAAAACTCAACACCCATTATCTCTTCCCTCAGATGCTTGAGATTTGAAATAGAGTTAATTGGATTTGTTCACAGATCCAAGAATAAGTCCATGGTGGTGTTTCCCAAAAGGGATAGCACGGGATGTTGGTTTTAAGAGAAATAAGCATCTTGTGAAAGAGTGTTGTGCGATGTAAGTTGAGGACGTGTGAACTTGAGCAAAATTAAATGATTTTTTTTTTCTGTAATGTTTGCAGTAAAGGTTCTCGGAGGCTTTACTCTGCTAGATGTGCACTGTCTCCTATAGGAGGCAAGAGTATTCCCAGTTCCAAATTTTCTTGAACTAACTTGATCTTTTCAGCCTTGGGCTAAGCTTGAGCATTAGGAGTCCTCAAAGACCACCCACAGAGTGACACACTTCCTCCAAGGCTACACCTATTCCAACAAGGCCACGCCTCCTAACAGTGCCACTTTCCATGGGTCAACCTTATTCAAACCACCACATACTCTTTATACACTATATACAATATATATACACAATATATATATAGTATATATACTATATATATATACTATACATATATCAATATACTATATATATATATACTATAATATATATTATATACCATACTATATATTATACTATATACTATATACTCTATTATGTCCTGATCCTATATCCTTTATATACTCTAGCAATCCTATGTATTATATACCATATACTCTAGTACCTCCTTATCCTATATCCTGTCCTACCTATATTATATGGTATATGAGAGATGCTAGAGTATCTCTCATATACCATATAACATATACTCTGTATACTCCAGTACCTCTTACAGACAATATACTGTACTCTCCAGAACCCTGAAGTCATCTGCAACTAAGGCAGAAGTGTATTCAAATGCTGGAATGATTGGCTGGAAACTCAGATGAGGGTCCAATGACACTCCCCATGCCCCTTTTCTCCAAGAGAATGTCATGTCAACAATTTGAAGGCTTCATTGTGATACATGGTCGCAAACAGGCACAAGCAATCTGATGAAGATGGTGGCAGTTCTACTGGTGTGGGGGACACACCATTCTATCACAACAGGTTTCAAAGGGACCCTCCCTCCACCTCTGTTTCAACCTTTGATCACTGAGATTGCACGGTGTCCATGGAGGTTCCTTGGATGGATTACAACCTGATATGATAAAAACCAACAAAGATTAGGGTTGCCCAAGTAGTTTATGAGGTGACTTTTCCCTGTAAGTGGGACTTCTGGTGGGATTCCAAGAAAATAGCAGAGTTACACCTTCAGAGAGAGACAGGCCTAAGCAGCTTCCAATTGACCTAGAATTTGTGATTCTTAGCTGGTGAGAGGCCTCAGCTAGACTCCAGATAATGGATCTTTTCCTTCTCACTTATGTAGTTCTTCCTCTCTGCCTTTCTGGTCTCAAGACCACTTGAAGAACCTCTGAGATAATCCACCTAATTCAGGGGTTCTCAACCTTCCTAACACACCAACCCTTTAATATAATTCTTCATGTTGTAGTAACCCCCAACTATAAGATTATTCTCATTGCTACTTCATGACTGTAATTTTGCTACTTTTATGAATCATGACGTAAATCATAGCTATGCTTTCTGTTGGTCTTAGGTTGACCCCTGTGAAAGGGTCATTTGACTGTCAAGGGGATTGTGACCCATGGGTTGAGAACCACTGACCTATTTGAAATGTGATGAGTAACCAGACTGTGGTAGCTTTAAGCTACTGGCTATGCAGCTGTTGGTTGCAGCAGTCGGCCACCGATCCCCAAATGTACACCCATGATGTCAAATGATTGACTTTATTAATATTGAAAATAAATATGCCTAACAGGTATCACAAGGAATCATCTAGAGACCCTTTATTTTCTGATAAAGGAACGGAAATTTGCAAGGCTTTTACTAGGTAATTTTGCCAGATCTGTGTTTCCAGAATGACTATAAACATTATTTGCCCCTTAGGCATTGTTTAAAACACTGGTTCCACTCACATGATTTATGGGCAAACTTCCTTTTTCATCGTGTATACCATATTTCTTCCCGTATGCTGGGTGTTCATTAAACAGATGCTGTGTTCTATATAAAGAGGAGAAATAAACTAGGCTTCAAAGCTAGTTTAAAGAAGCCTGCTTTGATTATTATTGTTGTATTGTACTGGGG
Organism: Grammomys surdaster; assembly: GCF_004785775.1. NCBI lineage: Eukaryota > Metazoa > Chordata > Mammalia > Rodentia > Muridae > Grammomys > Grammomys surdaster. Next base: position 3,438,315 of record NW_021604614.1, read on the forward strand.
ATTGAACCCAGGGCCTCACACATGCTAGGTAAGGGCTCGACTGTTTAGCCTTAGCCAGCCCCCTCACTGGGGATACTAAAAATTTTTCATCACTGTGTCACATCCCTAGCCCCTCATTGGCAGATTTCAGACAAGCACTCTACCACTGATCCATAGCCATAACCCTTTTCTCACTTCTTATTTTGAGATAAGGTCTTACTAGTCACTCAAGCTGTCTTTATGTTCACTCTGTAGCCCAAGAGCGTCCTTGAACATATGATCTTCCGTCTCTGCCATCCAAATATAAGGAACTACAGGCCTGGGTCACGCTACATACAACTTAAAGAGGCTTATTATATTTAGATTTCCTGCTTTGAAATACAGACATCTGGGCTCTGAATTCTTAGTGCCAAAAACAAATCAGTGAACTCCCAAAGAGAATAGCTCATTACATGTGCATAGTCTTTGTTTTAGCTTGGGAGTTCGTTCATCTGTATTTTTTTGAAGATCAAAAAGTCTTAATTACAGGTGTGACTCTGTGTGTGTGTGTTTGTGTGCAGGTATCCTCAGTGACCAGAAGAAGGCAACCAATCCCCTGGATCTGGGTTACAGATGCTTGTTAGCTGCTTAGCAACAGTGCTGGGGACCAAACTTGGATCTTTGGGAAGAGCAGCAAATATTCTTAACCACTGACTATCTGGGGTGGTCTGAATGAGATTGGTTCCCATAAACTCATATAGTTTTCTTTTTTTTTTTTTTTCTTTTTTTTTTTTGGTTTTTCGAGACAGGGTTTCTCTGTATTGCCCTGGCTGTTCTGGAACTCATTCTGTAGACCAGGCTGGCCTCGAACTCAGAAATCCGCCTGCCTCTGCCTCCCAAGTGCTGGGATTAAAGGCATGCGCCACCACTGCCCAGCAATAGTTTTCATACTTAGAAAGATTAGAAGGATTAGGAGATGTTGCTTTGTTGGAAAGGGAGTGTCACTGAGGGGTGGGCTTTGAGGTTTCAACATGCCTAGTGTTTCTCTTGTTGACTAGAGATTAAGATAGAAAACTTTCAGTTACTGCTCTACTACCATCCTGGTCTGCTTCCTACCGTGCTGATACTTGACTAACTTTCTAAGACTTTTAGCAAGCTGCCAATTAAATGCTTTCCTTTATAAGAGTTGCCTTGGTCATGATGTCTCTTCACAGCAATGAAACAGTAACTAAGAAACCATCTCTCTAGACGTTGCACCTTATTTTTGAGACAGATTCTCTTACTGAACCTGGAGCTCATCTACATGGCAAGATTAGATGGACAGTGAGCTCCAGGGATCTCTCTGCCCCACCTTCCCAATGCAGGGATTACAATGCAGAGGGTTTTTTTTCTTTGATGTTGTTGTTTTTGTCTTTATAGGTGCTGGGGACCAGATTTGGTTCTCATGTTTCTCTGCTGCATCTTCCAACTTCTTTATTAGAAGAGAACTGAGATACATAGATACAGAGACTACTTTGTAGAAACAATCAGACTTGGAATGAGGAAGGCATGCTTCAAAGAGCACTAGAGATCTCTGTGAAGAATTGAAGAAGAAACACCACATTTATGCTTAATGCTCCTCAAGACTGACAGATTAGAACTTGTGGAGAGTTACAGGTCTACAAATTATCTTAGGTTATGTATTAGTCAGGGTTCTAGACTCACAGAACTTATGGAATGTCTTTCTGTCTCTTTTTAAAAAAAGATTTATTCATTTTATGTATGTGAGTACACTATAGCTATCTTCAGACACTAGAAGAGGGCATCAGTTCCATTACAGATGGTTGTGAGCCTCCATGTGGCTGCTGGGAATTGAACTCAGGACCTCTGGAAGAACAGTCCATGCTCTTAACCACTGGGAATGCCTGTCTCTATTAAGGGAATTTATTATGATGACTTACAGTCTGTAATCCAACTACCCCAACAGTAGTTAGCTGTGAATGGGAAGTTGAAGAATCTAGTAGTTGCTTAGTCCCACAAGGTTAGTTGTTTCAGCTCATCTTCTGTAGAAGTAGATCCTAACAGATGTGTTGGCAAATAAATGCAAGAAGGTAAAGAAGAGTGAATCTTCCTTCTTCTAATGCCCTTATGTAGGCCTCCAGCAGAAGATGTGAGTCAGATTAAAGGTATGTACCACCACATCTGGATCTGGGACTTGTTTTGTCCCAGACTGTTCTTGAACTCAGAGCTCTCCTAGCCCTAGTCTCCTGGGATTAAAGGCATGTACTATCTTGCCTGGGCCTGTGCTTTTCATGGCCACTATATCTCAAGATCTCCATGCCAAGATCCAGGTCAGAAACTTGTGTCTTCCAGCCTCAAGATCTGGATCATAGGTGTGTCCTCTAGTTCTAGATTGTAGTTCATTCCAGATATAGTCAAGTTGACAACCAGGAACAGCCATCACAGGTTACCTTTAGCAGTCTCAGTGTAGTCATTTGTTGCCCACTGCTGTGCTTGACCCCAAATCCTTATGACTATTAGAGAAAGTCCTTTTTGGAAGGTACAAACAGACTGATAGCTTCCTCTAATCCAAGGGTAAAAATGTCATTAGATACGATATGAGGCCTAGAGGAGAGGCTTTGCTATAGACTGCTTAGTGGATATTTCCACCAGTATTTTACTTTTCTTGCTGTGCTACTATAAAAACTTTATGAAATATTTGAATATCTTTATGAATATCTATTCGTCTGTTTATTATGTTAATCTTTGTTTTCAATTTGATTGGACTTGGCATCAAGTCAGAGACATACCTCTGCATGTCTGTGAGTGTATTATGTGTTGGGGGTAGCGGGTGAGAGACCCTTCCTAGAGTGGGCAGCACAGTCTATTGGCCTTCTGTATATGTTGGGGTCTGCTTGTCTTTGCCTCTTCCTTGTGTATGCATCTACCCTGTTGCTGCTGTCACCATCATTGCTGACATCACAACCCAGTATCTAGCATCCAGTGCAGACTGAAAACCAGAAGGTCTCCAAAGATCTCTAGGTTTCCAGCACCAGATTAGGAGAAGATTAGCCAGTAGACTGAGAAGCCTCTCCTGTGTGCAGACAATACTGGACAACTCAGACTGTTTATTCTAAGCTGATTTAGTTACCTTCCCTTAATATATAACCAGTATATTGGTATTTGTTTTATTTTTAAATTCTGACTTAAACACAGTAGCTGGGGAGTTGAGACCCCCTGCATCCCTGTAAAATCCCGGAACAGTGAGGCATGCCTAGACTTTTACTGCTGAGCAGGTGGGGGTAGTTGGGTCTCTACCACCTTGCCTGCAGTCTAGCAGAATTGGTGCGCTCCAGGTTCAATGAGAAACCTTGCCTCTAAAAATAAGATAGAGAATAACTGAGAAGGCACCTGTAATTAACCTCAAAAGACATATGTGCATACAAACACATAAATACACATCAGGCACATAGATGAACATGTGCATATGGACACACACAAATACACACACACACACACACACACACACACACACACACACACTTACCCAAACGAGAAACAGCTCATAAGCTTGAGAAACTATCAATAAACAAACTGTGCTATTTCCACACATCAGACAATTACTTAGCAATGAGTAATGAGCTATTAACACAGCAGCAATATAAATAACTCTATAACACTGTGCTCAGCAAAAGCACCCAGTCTCAAATGTTACAGATGTTGTGATTTCCTTCTTACGTCACTCAGGCGAAACTGAAAACTATAGCAACAGAGAGATTACTTCATTGACTATCATGGATAAGAATCCCTGTGGATGGGATTTGGGTCCTGGTTATACAAATGTATTACTTCAAATTTAGGGTCTGGGGAGATGGCTCATTCAATGAGTGCCTGGTAATGCAAGCAAGAGGACTTGAGTTCAATCTACAGAGCCCAAGTAAAAAGCCAAGCAGGGTGGTTTGTGTTTATAATCTAATCACTGGGGAGGCAGAGACAGGAAGATTGCTGGACATTCCTGACTAGCCAGCCTACTTCAAGTGGTAATCTCAGTGTTCAACTTAGATATTGTGTCACAAATAACAATACCATGAGGGATGGCTCAGCAGTTAAGAATGTTTCCTAGTCTTACAGAGGATGCAAGTTGATTCCCAGACCTGATGTGAGACACCTGATGACTGCCTGTAAGTCTAGCTTCAGATTGTCTAATGCTCTCTTCTGGTCTCTGTGGGTACTGCAGCCACACACATGTGAACATATATCACACACACACACACACACACACACGAGCACTCCCTCCCCCAATTAAGGTAATAAGATAAATATAATAACACATGCAAATCATCCAGGAAAGAAAGAAGACATGAACACATGAACACATGAAGACCAGAGTTGAATGTATGTAAACTATCCTCAACTAACTGGTGAAGTGTTCTGCATAGCTGGGAGCCAAACCGAGCTATAAGATTTTATGGGTGTCATATGGAAAAAGCAAAGATTCTCTTCATTTTTTTTTTAAAGACAAAGAGAAACTACCCAAGATTTGGAATGTTCTTGATGGACTCATGGAAAAAGAAATGGCCTCCCCTAGCCCCACACTGTGTAGGCTTCAGGCACAGAAAGTCCCATTTAAATTGAAACCACCTCTGAGGAGGATTCTGAAGTTAGTACAAGTGTGGGAACAGGGATGGTTCTTACTCTAGAGACAGGCTTATTTGTCCCAAGAAGTTTGACATTATGAGGTCTTGTCAATAGTTATCATACCACAAGATGGAACCCCCTCACGGTCCTGAGAAACAGCAAACAACAAAAGCTATGCCATTTTCAATACTAATATGTTACTAATACTAGTATGTCAGAAGTCTTCCAGAACAGATTCAAATCAAATGGTTTTAAATATGACTGGAGAAGAAATAGCCATTTACACTGGTTCCAAGATGTGAATTTGTATGTCGATTAAAAAACAGATTTTGGTTTGATTATGCATCTACGTGTGTTTCTGTGTATGTGTGCATATACGTATGTGGGTGCCTGCACAATCTATACAGGGACATGGATCCTATGAAGCTGGAGCTACAGGGGATTATGGGTTGCCTAACATAGATGCTGGGAACCAAATTAGGTTTTCTGATCAAGTTGCACATGTTTCTTACTGCTGAGTCATTTCTCCAGCCCCCCACCCATATGCCAATTTTTAAAACTTTGCAATGTGCCCTAGAACTATGGTAGCTTTCAGAAATTGCTCAGTGAGTGAAGTGCTTGCTTTGAAAGCATGAGGACCTGAGTTTGCATCCTTAGCATCCATGGAAAGAGCCAGTGGCATACAACTGTAATCCCAGCTCTTGGGATTAGATATTGGGGGTTCCCTGGAACTCTCTGGCCAGTCAGTCTAGTTGAAACAGAGAGATCCATGATCACTCAGGCACCCTGAGACCAACTGAGAAAGTTATCTGAAGTTGGCTTCTGGCTTCTGAATGTCATGCATGAATGTCATGCATGCACCCATACACCCATCATATTCTCATACATACATGCAACACAAAACATCCCCCCTCTCTCTTACACACACACACACACACACACACACACACACACACACTTAAAAACAATATAGCAGATGAAGAAGCCTTGAAAATTAAGGTCTAAAATGAAGACTCTAGTTAATAATACTGTTCCATATTCGGGAATTTTGCTGAAAGGGGAGATTTTAGGAGCTCTTGTTACAAAAATAGACATGTAGCTTGCCATAAAAATAAAAATGTAAATGGGATAAAGGATGTATTAATGCTTCTGACTATAATTATTGTTTGCTTATGCATGCGTGTCAAAATATCATGTTATATAATTTAAATTTAAATAAGAAAAACAAAAGCCTAGTATGTACTAAATATTTCCATCCAAAATTATATAGAAAAAACAAAAATGTTTGTGTTCTCAAGCATGTATAGCTGTCCTAATATCATTTCTGTTGCTGTAACAAATACTCTGACAAAAAGGAAGGCAGGAGAAGGAAAGGTTTGTTTGGTTTACAATTCCAGGTCATAGTCCAACATTTTCAGAGAGGAGAAGAGAGACAGAGACAGAGACAGAGAGAGATAGAGAGAGGAGAGAGGAGAGAGGAGAGAGAAGAGAGAAGAGAGAGACAGACACAGTCACAGACACACACACAGGGAGAGAGAGAGAGAGAGAGAGAGAGAGAGAGAGAGAGAGAGAGAGAGAGAGAGAGAGAATTTGTCATATGTCTTAGTGTTTTAGCCTACTTGCTTTCTCCTCTTGTATGCTGTGTTCAGGATTTCCTCCTAAGGAATGGTGCTGCTCACAGTGGACTGGGCCTTCCTTCGTAAATTAACAATCAATACAACTACACATAGATACATCTACAGGCTCAACTTGACCTAGATAGTTTCTCATTAAGACTACCTTTCCAGCTGATTCTAGGTTGTATCAAGCTGGCAGTCAAAACTAACCATTATAATAAAATAGTAACATGTTCCCAAAGGGGAGATCTTTTTTCTGTTGAGTATTTGTAGAATACAAGTTCTGGGAGTTAGACATATATTGAAGGAGGTCATGGTAAAATAGAATCAAGGGAAGAAGAAACAATTTTAGCTTTCTTTCCCTTTCTGCATGAACAACTTAGTCTGTGCTGTGCTTTTTCTTTTGTAATATTAATAATGTGCTAGATGATTAATAACGTGCTAGAGAGTCACCTATGTGTTCTCAACTTTGGTTGTTTGATATGGTTCAGAAAATGATCTTTGATCCTCAGGGTTCTTGTTTTGAATAATGGAGCTTTTTAAATATATAGCAAGTCAAAGTGAAAGAACAAATAATGATAGATTGATTCATAGATGGATGATAGATAGATAGATAGATAGATAGATAGATAGATAGATAGATAGACCAAAAGTGCCTTAGGGAAGAAAGGGTTTATTTTAGTGACTACAGTCCATCACCAGGGAATCCAAGGGAGGAACTCAAGGCAGGGACCCAGAGGCAGGAACTAAAGCAGAAGCCATGGAGGCTGCTTCCTGGCTTGATTCCCATGGTTTGTTTGCTCACCCTGCTTTCTTAGATCACCCTGAACCACCTGCTCACAGGTGGCACTGTCCCCAGTGAGCTGGCACTTTATACATCAATCATTAAGAAAATGCCCCGTAGACTTGCCTATAGGCAATCTGACGGCAACAATTTTTCAATTGATGTTTGTCTTCTAGATGACCTCAGCCGGGGTCAAGCTGATCAAAAAACCAAACAAACAAAATCCAAACCACCTTGTATAGACAGATAGATGGGGGAAACATCATCAAAGGAGCGGAAACCAACTTGGGAAGTTCTTGGAAAGTCATCCATAGAGAGAAAGCTCCAACAAAAATTCCAGTTAGCCATTTCCTGAGTCAGTTTTAGCTGGGTGATGTGAGTCCCAGTTTATGAGATTACCCTCAGATGTGGCTATTTGCTTGGAACCCAAGGGGGCATGCTGCTCTGACTTGAACTTTCCTGATGACTGCCTCAAGGCATCTTTCCCATGCTCCACTCAGTTTCTGATGTATCTTTTGAGCGTTTGATATTTTCCCCAGCTTCTCTCTCTCTCTCTCTCTCTCTCTGTCTCTCTCTGTCTCTCTCTGTCTCTCTCTCTCTCTTTCTCTCTTTTTCTCTCTCTCCCGCTCTGTGTCTTCTATCTCCCATCTCCCATCTATCTATCTCTCATCTATCTATCTCTCAATCTATCTATCTATCTATCTATCTGTCTGTCTGTCTGTCTGTCTGTCTATCTATCTATCTATCTGGTCTGTCATCTGTCTATTACCTGTCATCTATGTATCTATCTATGTATCCATTCATCCATCTATCTATTTATCCATTTAACTATTATTTTGTATTGTCTTACTATATGGTTCATGAAGTCAGTCATTCAAAATGCACAGTAAAGTCTTACTTTTACAGTGGATCATTTCTCAGGATGTATAGCATTAGGTTGGTCTGGTATCTTGCATCTAGTATTGCTCATTATTGAACACTTTAAGTGTTCATCAGTGTTCTGGTTTCCTTTCTGCTCCTGTGATTAAACTCTTGGACCAAAAAAAACTTAGGAGAAAAAAGATTTGTTGTAATTTACAGGTTATAGTTCATGACTAATGGAAGTCAAGGAAAAATCTAGAAGCAGAAACCATGGAGGAACACAGCTTGCTGGCTCAAAGACCAGTGTCTACTCAGCTGGCATTCTAGGACTAACTGCCTGGGGAATGGTGTCACCCAAAGTGGGCTGAACCCTCTTATGACAAATAACAATTAAGAACTGCCTCCAAAAACATGCCCACAGACAGTCTGATTTGGACCATCCTTCAACTGACACTCCTCAGGTGACTTTCAGCTGTGCCAAGTTGACAGTTAATGCTAACTAGGACAACAGGAATATGAAAGGTTTAGAATTCTTCAGTTCTCCTGTAGATACAGAAGATAAAGAAAGAGTGTACATTTGAAAACTGGTATGCATTTTCCTTGAAAACGTAGACATTTGCATATCATCAGATCCAGCCAGTCCATCCCTAGGCATTTTTCCAAGAGAAATGACAGCATATGTTTCTGCAAAGATTTAGTTTAGCTTCAGTTAATCTTTGATTGACACAAAATAACTGTACATATTTATAGGGTATGATGTGATGTTTTGATATATGTATGTATTGTATAATGATCAAATCAGGCTAATTAACATATACATCACCTCAAACACTTCCTAATTTTTTTTGTAGTGGAACATTTGAAATTCTCTCTTAGAGATATTCTAGTTTTATTTTTTACGTGTGTGTATGTGTGTGTGTACATATATGTGTATGTAGGTATACTTGCAGATGTATGTGTGTGGAGGCCAGAGGACAACTTGAGCTGTCATTAGAAATCCCATTTATTTTGTGTTTTTCTTTTTGAAATAGAGCTATTTATTTATTTATTTATTTATTTATTATCTAGAGCTTGCAAATTGAGCTAGTCTGGCTGTACAGTGAGTCCTAGGTGGGTCCTTCTGTCTCTTCCTTTTCAGTTCTGGGATTATATGCATATACCACTATACTTGGCCTTTATTTATGTGGGTTCTGTTAGTATTCTGTCTAAACTCCACCTCCATAATTACCTGGCAATAGCCAGGTATGCTCCTCCCCACAGTTACCTGGCAACAACCAGGTAGGTCTGCCCACTATAAAAGGGGCTGCTCGCCCCTCCTCTCTCTCTTAATCTCTTGATTTCTTGCCTGTAGCTTCTCTCTGCCTCCTCCCCCTTCCCTCCCCCTTCTCTCCATGTGGTCATGGCTGGCATCTACTCCGCTACTTCTCTGTTCTCTCTCTCTCTCTCTCTCTCTCTCTCTCTCTCTCTCTCTCTCTCT
>NW_021604614.1:3447637-3451171 GCF_004785775.1 Grammomys surdaster
TCTCTCTCTCTCTCTCTCTCTCTCTCTCTCTCTCTCTCTCTCTCTCTGTCTTTGTCTCTCTGTCTCTCTTTCTGCCTCTACTGCCCTCCTGCTTCCCCTCCCCATGCCCTGAATAAACTCTATTCTATGCTATAGCATCGTGTGGCTGGTCCCTCAGGGGGAAGAGATGCCTTGGCTTGGGCCTGCTGAGACATCCCCTTCCCCCATACCTCTCCACACACCCACAGAACATACCCTTTATCTCTTTATCTTTTTATAAACACAACACTGGTGCCAAAACCTGGGAATGAAGACTTCAGGAACTGGGAGACCTATGCAGCCGCTGGCAGCCCAGCTGGCTGCTGTAACCATGCAGGACCGATGCCATGTGGCCTGCTACAACCCCACCATCACTGCCGCCACTGCTATACCATGTGGACTCCATCCACTGCTACCTGTTGTCACCGACTGAGTGAATTTCCACCGCTGCTGCAAAACTTCCACCATGTGAGCTGTGCCACTGTGGTCCCCACATGGTGCTCTGCTATGTGGGCTGGGCAGCCAGACAGGCCTGGCCTACACAGACCTCAGGGTTCCACCTTTCCTGATACCAGACTGCACAAGCCCACAAACACACACTGGCATCTTAATTGATAAGGAGCTTCCAATTAGTGGGAGGGACCCTAGACACCCAGATAGGGCCTGGCCAGCCTTCCCTGGGCTAAGGGGTTGGCTTTTCATTGCCCCAGTCCATATGACTGGCCTCTAGCTGACCTAAGACTTAGGACATTGGCCGTTGGGTGACTCCCCCTCCTCGAAAGTAGTTCACTGCCCCCAAAAGTTCTTGGAGCAGCCGGAAATCCTGGTACCAGGTAGGCTACTTTCTGTCGAACTCCGGAGTTCTGTTGCAGTCAAGGCCCCTAGATATTCTCGTGATGACCTGATATCTAGGCTGTTTGCCTGATTTCATTGCTGGCTTTTCTTTCGGGATGCCAATATGAATAGCTCCAGTAACAACCCCCGTCACCCAATGGACACCACATTGTCTTCGACTGCAGCCACAGACACCCCACTGGGTTTTCTCCTGAAAAACCTCAAATCTCTAAAATTAATGCCTGATTTGAGGCCTTCCAAATTGATACACTTCTGCAATAAGGTCTGGATTCCGTACCCTCTAGATAATGGACTAAAGTGACCACTTAATGGCACGCTAGACCCAATTATTTTAAAGGGTCTTCACACATACTGCCAGCAGTCTGGTAAATGGAAAGAAATTCCCTATATTCAAGCATTTACCGACCTTCACTCTAATCCTTCTGTGTGTTCTATCTGCTCCCTCATTCCCCACTGGTCAGAGTAACCGTCCACATGGTCTCAGGAAAGATTTCTTGAGCTTGGAGCTAAATCTGTGCTTCCCTGACCTTCATTCTAGGACTCCCCCTCCTCCTCTGTCATCTGCAGCCAGCCGGTTTGCCTGAAAAGCAATGGTCCAGGAAGGACCCTGTTTGCTCCCTCCCCCGCTTTGCCCCCTCTGCGGCTGATCAGTTGGTTTGCCTGAAAAGCAGTGGGTCCGAGACCCAGCTTGCTCCCTTCCCCTCTGTGATTCTTAGCTCTGCTCTGGGTTTACTTGCACCCTGCCAGGGACCCTCTCTGAGACTTGCTTCCCCACGTGCACAACCACCTGTGCAAAGGGCTTGGCTGCTGAGCATGTGAGGGAGGTGCTCTCTCTCCCTCTCTGCCTAGAACCTGTAAAGTGAGTGTTAGGTGGTGCCTTCTGCCACAAGAACAACTAACATGAACATTGCTGTGGTATGAGACATGCTTGCTTTTCCTTGCCCACTACAGCTGCCAGAGGCACTGGACAATGAATTCTGGCTGCTAGTAGGAAGTCCTACCCTGTCACTGCTGCAGCAGACCTCACCCATAGCACCTGTGTCCCACAGCCCCGACCCACCAGCCGTACGAACTTATGCCACTGTTGCCAGCTTTCTTATTCTGGTCCTAGCCAAATGTTTCTTTGCTAATACAAAAATGTGCTTTTCTCTACCTACACAACCCACCAAAGTTACTTAAGACAGGATAGGAAAGACTCTGTCTTTTTACTACTGCTATTAAATTCTATTCAGTTACAACCAATCCTTATGGCTTTCAATCTTGTCAGAAGTCTGATAATAGTATATTTTTAAGTTTATAGCCGACAGAATTCCCAAAGCCTCTAACAGTTAACCCAAGATGGTTTCAGAAGACTTGGACACCTAGAAGATACAGCCTGGGTTGTACGCAAACAAACATAGTGGACTAAACTGGATGCTCTGAGTCAAATGACTTGGATAAACCAAGTTAAGTCATTTCTCATGTCACGCATATCCATACCACAGAGAAAAAGCCCTGCATCTTCTGTGCTTGGAAGCCAAACTGACTTCACCCAAGAGACTATGAAGACCATGGGAACTGTTGGCTAATGGACTCTGTCATTTTTAAAAATAATATATAACTGGTAGATTGTTGTTTACTCTTTCTCAGACTTCTGACTACATTGACAGCTAAGCTTTCATAGATTATCTGTTACCTCATTACCTAAACCCAGTTGCCATCAGTTAAATGCTTCATATTTCCTTTTCTTACTATCTCACTGTCCTAAATTATTATCTGAGTTCCTATAAATTTACCTGACTCTAATGAAACATTCCACTATACGATCCAGCAAAGGTTCATCTTAAAGACTATTCATGTTAACTCATGCTGTTATCTCTTTTGTAAACTTATAAGCTACAGGAAACCCACTCAGATCTACCTCTCACAGACCAAATAGACAACATCAAGATAAGTACATCTGCCTAAAGCTCCCACTTACTACCTATTACAAAGGGTGGGATCCCTCTGGGTTTCAAGTGTACATCTTAGAAAAATTTTCTTTCTCCCAAACGTACTTAGTCTTATTCCCTACATGTTGTCAAGTCCAGGCACAACCAGAACAGCTCCAAAGAAGCAACCTCCAGATCTCCATCTCCTGTCACACACACAGCTGCTTCTACTGGACCTGTTCCTTCTGGCCTATCCTCAGATGGCTCGCTCCATAGACCCTGGACAGCAGGAAACAGCCAACTTTCCTAAGACCGGACAAATATCCCCCATACCCATTCTTCTAGGTTCCCCCTAAGGACACGTCACCCCCAATACCAGAAGGAAGTAGCCAGATATCATGACAACCCTATTCCTGCTTCGCAGTCACCTCTTTCTAATTTTTCTTTTTTAATTAAACCAAAACAGGGGAATGTTAGTATTCTGTCTGAACTCCACCTCCATAATTACCTGGCAACAGCCAGGTATGCTCCTCCCCACAGTTACCTGGCAACAGCCAGGTAGGTCTGCCCACTATAAAAGGGGCTGCTTGCCCCCTCCTCTCTCTCTTAATCTCTTGATTTCTTGCCTGTAGCTTCTCTCTGCCTCCTCCCCCTTCCCTCCCCCTTCTCTCCATGTGGTCATGGCTGGCATCTACTCCTCTACTTCTCTGTTTTCTCTCTCTCTCTCTCTCTCTCTCTCTCTCTCTCTCTC
>NW_021604614.1:3451271-3456178 GCF_004785775.1 Grammomys surdaster
TCTCTCTCTCTCTCTCTCTCTCTCTCTCTCTCTCTCTGTCTCTCTCTGTCTTGTCTCCCTCTCTCTGTCTCTCTGTCTCTGTCTCTGCCTCTACTACCCTCCTGGCTCCCCTCCCCATGCCCTGAATAAACTCTATTCTATGCTATAGCATTGTGTGGCTGGTCCCTCAGGGGGAAGAGATGTCTTAGCTTGGGCCCACTGAGACATCCTCTTCTCCCATACTTCTCCACACACCCACAGAACATACTCTTTATCTCTTTATCTTTTTATAAACATGACAAGTCCTAGGCATTATTCTCAGTTCCTTCTGTTTCCACACTCAAAATTTAGCAACTGAGCTATGTCCCCAGCCTATCTCTGGCTACTTTAAAGTACACATTTTATGATTGCTGAATCTAGTCACTTTACTGTACAGTAAGATTCCAGAATTTACTCCTCCTATGTAACTAAAACCTTTCATACATGGACCAAACTCTCTGGATACTCCTGTTGTAGTGTCTTCTCTGTTGCTGTGATAAATACCAAGAACAAATGGCAGGTAAGAGAGGGAGTAGTTGACTTGGATTACACTGTCGGATCATAATCTATCACTGAGAGATGTCAAAGCAGACCTGTTTGCTATTCCACATGGTTTCCTAAGCGCATTCACATGTTAAAAAATTTCGTGGCTAATGATATAAGCCTGTAATAGTAGCTACTAAGGAAGCCAAATTAGAAACACCCTTTAAGTTTAAGACCTGAGTGGGCTACAGAATGAGTTCAAGGCCAGCCTGGGTGACTTAGTGAATCTCGGTATAAAAACAAAAAGTAAATAATTCTAAGCAGAACCTCTACCATGAAGCAACTCCAGCCTCTCACTGGGGGATTCTAGGTAGGTGTTCTACTACTGAGCCAGCCCCCAACTAGGCAGGAGCTCTACCATTGAGCCATATTCCAGCTTCTGAACATTATGTCAGTCCCCCTTGGAGGATTCTGGCCAGATACTCTACCACTGAGCCACACCTCAGCCCCTCACTGGGGGATTCTAGGCAGGGGCTCTACCACTGAGCCACCCCCCAGCCCCTCACTGGGGGATTCTAGGCAGGGGCTCTACCACTGAGCCACGCCCCCAGCCCCTCACTGGGGGATTCTAGGCAGGGGCTCTACCACTGAGCCACGCCCCCAGCCCCTCACTGAGGGATTCTAGGCAGGGGCTCTACCACTGAGCCACACCCCCAGCTCCTCACTGGGGGATTCTAGGCAGGGGCTCTGCTACTGAACTATATATATAGTCCTAAAATCAGGCCTCTTAATGCTCCGGTAAGTCCAATTTTGAAAGTCATTACCACAGGATGACTTGTTTTTAATATGTAAAATCACTATTTACATGGACAAGAATGGCCTTTGGTGTTCTCTAGCTTTTAGACTCTGTAGCATTCTTTGTACTGGTGGAGTTAATTAGACTTAGTTCAGTAAGGTCAGTCTGGCAAATTAATTATCACAGAGTTGGTGAGAGAAGCGACCTTTGTGGTAAATATATTTCCCAATTCCAACAAAACATTTTCTCTTCTCCCAATAAATGGAGCTTCCTGTAATGAACGCTCAGAGTCTAGCAAAGGTTGCAGGGCACATGACTTTGGAAATGTTTGTTCAACACTGATTTTAATAAAATAGGAAAACACCGGTCCTTTTAGTCAGCAGACTTTTAAGGTTTCCTTTACACTGTAGGGAATTACCAGAGGTTGAAGTTCATTTCTATGGTGACCATTCAGTAAATAGTCACAGAACCCTTGATGAATCTCAAGAGAAGTTAGTGACTCAGCACTCAAACACCTTGGAAGTGTTGCTGTGTGATTCTTTCCCTCCTGGCTCCCTGCATCCCCGCCTTACCATCCCTTCCCCCTTCTCTGTTCCTTTTCCAATCTCTCTCCTGTCTTTCCTTCCATTCTCCTTCTTCATCATTTCCTTTGTTTCTTCAATTTCCCTTCTCTTCTCCCTCCCTCCCTCCCTCCCTCCCTCCCTCCCTCCCTCCTTCCCTCCCTCCATTCCTCCCTCCATCCCTCCATTCCTCTATCTTCTTCCTTCTCTCTCCTTCATTCTCTTTTTTCTACTTCCCTGCCTCTCTTTCTTTCTCCCTCTCATTTCCTTCCTTCCTCTCTCCTTTCCTCCCTCCCCTCCTCCCTCTTTTGTCTCTCTATCCCTTCCTCCCTCTCTCTCCTCCTTTTATCTTCCTTCTCTTTGTTTTTGAGACAGCATCTCACTCTATATCCCAGGCTAGCCTTGATCTTACCGTACAGTCTTTTATGTTTTGACAGCTGAGCCCTATAGGTGTGTGTGCCTTGATGTCTAGCTCATAGCTTCAGCTTCTTAAGATTTCACTTAAGACCTTTACTTAAGACTTCTTATGGTTCTGATTTCAAGTTCCATTTGAATTAAGGCTGAACACAGGGTAAGAGTTGGCTCTTGCATTAACATGCCCCATGTCCATGGGTATTTACAGAAAAACATCCATGTGGATATTCAGGTAAAAAGTTCCATCTCCCCAGTCCTTGTCTTTCTGTCCCAGGAGGACACAATAAGAGAACAATGCTCTGTGAACCTCAAAGCCACTGGGCACTAATTTATTTTTGATGTTTTATTGTTTTGAATCATGTGTAGTTGGGCATATCTCTGTGTGTATCTATGAGCATGTGTGGTGTAAGTACCATGTAAAAGTATCTTTTACTCGCCTGTAATAATTGTTGTCTTTGAGGCTTACTGCCTCAGTCTGCTAACCTAGGCTTCGTTCTGGAAGCTTCTATCCTCTGTACAATCTTATGTAGGCCTAGAATGTTTTCAGGCTCTGAGATTTGCTATTGAGTAAGCTCACCCTTTCTAGTTATCTCTGGGCTCTAGTTGGATGGTTCAACTCAGCTGTTCTGACTCAAACTCCTCTCCAAGCTGACTGTTCCAATCTGGATTCTCTCTCAGCCTCTGATGTTTTGATTTGCTTGGCCACATACTAACTTTGAAAATATATTCTAATCTCCTGGCTCCTCATTCTCTGGGTCATTCTACCTTCACCTGTGTCCAGCTTATTCTCTCTCTGCCACTTGAATCTCTAACAATATTGGAAACAAAGGACATCCAGTGATGTTCCACAGGTGCCATGTACCTTGATTTCTGAGACAGAGTCTCTCACTGGCCCAAAGCATGCAAACTAGATTACAAAGCTTCCTGGCCAGCAAGACCTTGTGTCTGCATTTCCCGATTGCTGAGATTGGAATGGTGTGTGCTGCCATAATCAGCTTTTTCACATGGGTTCTGGGAATCTAATTCACATCCTCATGCTTACAATGCAAACACTTTACCCACGGAGCCATTTTCTGGGCCTTTGATTACCTCTTGCTATTACCGTATACATAATTAGGAGTTAGGAATTCAATATATCATTTTGTTTTATTTTATTTTGTTAGGATCCATAAATCAATTCCAGTCAATGTGCATTCTTTTTTCCTTTTACCAGTCCAGGAGTCCAATCAAAGAATGTTCCCACCTACAGTCCAGGTGGGTCTTCCCACAGCCATGCAAGAAACCAAGATAGTGATCCACAGGTATTCCCATAGGCCTGTCTCCCAGATGATTTTAGAATCTGTTGAGTTGCCAATTAACACTAATCACCACTAACCCTGTCTCGAAAAGGAGGAGGACAAGGAGGGAAGAGGGGGAAGAGAAACCACGTCACATATCTGTTTTCTTTAAAATCATGGAAGGGTAAGTTCTCTACGGCCTGGGTGCATGGCTCGGAAGTTAAGAGCAGTTGCTGCCGTTCTTCCAGAAGACCTGAACTCAGTTCCTGCCACCCACAATGTGTGACTCACAATCCCTAATAAGTCCAGTTCCACCAATTCTGATGCCCTCTTCTGGCTTCCAGAGACAGCTGTAGGCATGTACACACGTATGCACATGTGCACACACACACTCTCACACTCACTTGCACATGCAGATAAAGAGACAGACATACAGACATACACGGAGAAAAATAAAGCAAATACTTTTTCTTGTACTTCACTTACCTCCCACATTGTTCACCAGGAGCCACGTACTTCATTTAATTTCTAAACAAGGACTAATCATCTAACAAGCAGATGGTTTGAAGATAGCTGTGGTTAGCAGCCCGCTCCATTGACAGTTGCCTCAGTCAGGGTTCTTCAGAAGCTGTTTCCTCAGCAGCTGAATTTTTACAGATGCATGGCAGGCACGTGCCATCCATCATCCTGAGGCCTCAACCATCTAATCTTCTGTTGTGGCTTCCGGTGTAAGAAATAATTGTATGTATAGGTGTAGCATACCTGGATTCAAATCTGTTAGAAATTATTTCCCAAAATATTTGATTTTAAGAAAATTGCCAAGTACATTTTTTTTCCAGTAAATTAAAAATTGACAATTTCATATATAAATACATAAAAGCTTTGACTACATTCGACCCTCATTATCTCCTTTTATCTCCTTTCTACATTCCAAGAAACCCCCTTCTGTGATGGTTAGTTTTAAATTCAATTTACCAGCCGGGTGGTGGTGGCGCATGCCTTTAATCCCAGCACTTGGGAGGCAGAGACAGGCGAATTTCTGAGTTTGAGGCCAGCCTGGTCTACAGAGTGAGTTCCAGGACAGCCAGAACTACACAGAGAAACCCTGTCTTGAAAAACCAAAGCCAAAAAAAAAAAAAAATTCAATTTACCACAATCTAGAGTCACCTGAGAGGGGAGTCTCAGTTGAGGAATGAATTATCTATAGTAGTTAGGTCCAGGGGAGAGGGGAGGGGGAGAAGGAGTGGGAGAGGGAGAGGGAGAAGGGAGAGGGAGAAGGGAGAGGGAGAAGGGAGAGGGAGAAGGGAGAGGGAGAAGGGAGAGGAAGAAGGGAGAGGAAGAAGGGAGAGGAAGAAGGGA
>NW_021604614.1:3456188-3469881 GCF_004785775.1 Grammomys surdaster
AGAAGGGAGAGGAAGAAGGGAGAGGAAGAAGGGAGAGGAAGAAGGGAGAGGGAGAAGGGAGAGGGAGAGGGGAAAGGGAGAGATATCTTTATTGTTAGTTGATATAAGAAGGCCTAGCCCATAGAGGCTAGGCTTGGGCCTCCACACTATATGAATGAAGAAATCAAACTGAGAGCAAGCAAGCAAGCTGACATCATGGATCCATTTGTTTCTCTTGGCCTTTGACTGTGGATCTTATGTGACTAGGTGTTTCAAGATCCCAACTCTGTGACTTCCCTACAATAATGAACTGCCACACAAATAACCCCTTTCCTCCTCTGTGCTGCGTTTGTCAGGAGATTATATCAATGCAGCAGAAATTAAAGTAGACCACATACCCTGTCTGTCTGTCTGTCTGTCTGTCATCTGTCTCCCACTGCACTTCGTTTTTCTTGCATTAGCTTAGGAGGAGGACGGAGACTTTAGAACTTCATTAGAATGCAAGTATGCACACCTGGGCCTGGGGAGGTGGCTCACGCACTTGCCACACAAGCACAAGGACCTGAGTTTGGATCCCCATCCCACAGAGGTCATTTTTCTGGAGGACAGTTGTTTCAATTCATTGTTCTAATGAAACTCAGGCTAGAGAAAAGAGAGTTCTTATTTTTTGCTCAATTAGCTTTCTCAAGCCACCTAGTATATCTCTCTAGCCCTGCTTCCTCTCCAACCTTGGAACTTAGCATTCAGGGATTTCTGAGTTGGGCATAAAGACAAACACAGACACATACATATACCCACATCCAGATACTTACCCCCCTACCCCCACCCCACACATGGTCTCATGAAACAATTCTTTCAGACAAGTTTAGAGGGAAGTTTTCCCAGAGGACAGGGCTCTGGTTGTGAGTCACATACAGTTCGGGCTTTGTCAATAACACAGAGCAAAGGCGTGAATGAGTTTTATTTCATTGGACAGGCTGTTCAGAATACAGATAAGGCCAGGCAAGCAGCTAAACTCTTAAATAAATGTTTTAGCACTATCTAGAGGGGAAGACTGCAATTGATCCCAATCTTTTCTGACAGAAAATCAGTTCTTTTAAAACTCCTGGGGCAACAAACAGTAACAAAGAAGTCATGTCTCTAATAAAAGTTGTAAAGGCTACAAAATAAAACCTTGTCACCAGGAAGCCACAGGCCACAATTAATATGCATGTAAATTCTCAAGGTGCCTCCCTTCTTCATCCACTGTACTCTTCTGGAAGAAAGTAAGAGAGCAGAGATACGGATGGATAGATAGACAGAGATAGCTAGATGATGGATACATAGATATGATAGATAGGTAGATAGATAATAAATAGAGATGATAGGTAATACATATAGACAGATATGATAGGTAGATAGATGATAGAGATAGCTATAGATAGAAGATATAGATAGACAGATGATAGATATAGGTAAATAGTAGATAGACAGACAGGCAGAAAGACAGACACATGCACACACACACACAAACACACACAGAGAGAAGAACCCAGGTGTGGGATGAGACAGGCTTTGTATGTGCCAAAGGTCTCAACCCACATGTGCCTTATACAGGTGTAATGTTGTTGCCTTTGTCCCCCCAGAAAGTGAAAGGGCAAGAAGTAAGAAAAGAAAGAACAAAACCCTACAGCTGCAGCCCTAAGACAAGGAAAGAACATAGCGGTGTTATTTATTTTTGAACAGATTTTTTAAAAAATTTGAAATTATGTGTAATATGTATGTATGTATGTATGTATGTATGTATGTATGTATGTGTGTATGCATGTGTATGCATGTGTTTATGTGTGTGTACCTGTTTATATGCATACATTTGTATGTGTGTACATGTGTATATGTGTGTATGTGTGTATGTGTGTTCATGTGTTTCTGTGTTTCTGTGTTTCTGTGTGTATGTGTGTATATATGTATGGTATATGTTTATGTGTCTCTATGTGTGCGTATGTGTTTGATTGTGTGTCTATATGTGCTCAGGTACATGTGAGTGTGCATGTGAGCAGAGCCAGAGACAGCACTGGGTTACCTGATGCTTGAGTTCTGGGTGGGTGTAAACCACGCAAAGTGGGCACTATGAAGCAAATTTGGTTCCTGGGCAAGTGCAGCAAGTATTGCTGAGCCATCTCTCCACCCTCATGCCATGGGCTTTATTGTAGCATTTTTATACAAATTATCTTCACTCTTACTCAAACTTCTCCCTCGCTGCCTCCTCCCTGCCTTTTTTGAACCTCACTTGTTGGTTCCCTTTCTCTCCACATGTTCACACACCAGGTATTCTGTCACATGTACACTGGTTACAAGTCTCTTTCATGGCCTAAAGTACCTAATAAAAGCAACTAGAGGAAGGAAGTTGCTTATGTTTGTTCACAGTTTGAGGGCACAGTGCATCATAGCAGAGAAGTCATAGCAGCAGCAGTGTGAGGGAGCTGGTCAGATTGTATGCAGAGTCTGGAAGCAGAGAGAGATGAATGCTGACCCTCAGTTCTTCTCTCCTCCTTCCCTTTTTCGATGTACTACAGTCCTCAACCCCTAGGTGGTGCCACCCACAATCAGGGTGGGTCTTTACATTTAAGCTAACTAATTCAGAAAATCCATCACAGACATGACCAGAGATTAATATAATTTAGATAATCCTACTGAAAATCACTGCCTCATAAAACAAGGTGGATGGGACCTAAGCACGTACACACACACACACACACACACACACACACACACACTACAAGGAGAGAAGGAAACAGGATGAAGAGGTTTATAGCTCCTTGTATATAGTGATGTCTTATTTGACCATGTTTAGCTCAACAAAACTTTCTGATGACAGAAGAGACATATGAGGAACATCCTGAAACTCATTCCCACCAGGCAAGGCACTGAGATTTTCCGAGGGCTCACTGGACAATGTGCTATGTAACCAGTGACGTTCTGCATGAAAGACGGGCAGTTAATCATATGGTCAGATGCCCATCCATATTTATATTTGTGTTTGTGCAGTGATATTACAGGGCGATTTTCACCTTGCTGAACAAATCCATTTCGATAAGTCAACATCCTTACCCAATACAGTTCTTAATCTCTACTCAGGGATAAAGGAACTGAGAGGGAAATCAGGTATTACTCTAAAAATAATTGGATAGAATCATATCCAAGAATGAGAACAGACCTTAGTAAACATTTGAAAACAACCACAGATAGATGTTAGGTATTTTAGAAGATTCCCCAGAAGGAGCATGTTAATATCCTCAGTAGGATGTTAGTTTTGTCATATGTTTTCATAGTCAAGTTTTCTTGACTAAAAAAATTCACGTTTTATACTATAAGGTATTTATTTTTAGATAGATCCTCATGGATTCAAAAACAGACCTGCTTCAGAGTAACTGTGTAGCTGAGGATGACCTAGAGTTTCTTTTCCTCCTACCTCTACCTCCCAGGTGCTGAGATGGCAGGTGTGTACACTCAAACCTGATTTATATGATGCTGGGATTAGAAGAACCCAGAACTTTGTCCATGTTAGGCCAACATGATACCAAGTGACTACACCTTCAGCCCAACTCATATTTTTACACTTGGGAGAAATCAACAGAAATGCTTAAAGAAAATAAATACCCTCTATATTGATAAAGCCATTGATTTTAAAATGTGTTCACAAACCTGTGTCCATTCTCTTCATAACTACAAAGTAATCCCATGTCTTAGTTCATTTCTGTTGCTATTATGGAATACATAGAGAAAAAGCAACTTAGGGGAGACAGGAGTTTGTTTCACCTTAAAAGTTCAGACTACAGTCTATCATTGTGGAGAAATCAAGTCAGGAGCATCACATCCACAGTGAAAGACAGAGGAATGAATACATGCATACTCTTATACAGTTCAGAACCCAAAGCCTAGGGAATGGTGCCTCCTATAGTGGTCTGGGTCTTCCCATATCAATTGTCCTAAGACAATCCCCTACAGACGTGCTCATGGGCCAATCCAATAAAGTCAATCCCTCACAGAGACTCTCTTCCCAGGTGATTCTATGTTGTGTCACGTTGACAATTAACTACTCTCTATTATTTTAAGATGCTGTGGAGAGGTAATTCCATGCAATGAATGACATAACTAAAGTCTGAGTTTGAAGAAAGGGAAAGGAAAAGCAAAGAAGGAGAATAATAAATAACAGTGGAGGGTCATATGATCTATGGCGTAGTACATACAGAAATGTCAGAATAAAACACACTACTTTGGGGACTGAAGAGATGGCTCAGCAGTTAAGAGCATTGACTGCTTTTACAGAGGTCCTGACTTCAATTCCCAGCAACTACATGGTGGCTCACAACCATCTGTAATGGGATGCAATGCCTTCTTCTGGTGTGTCTGAAGACAATGACGGTGCACTCACATACATGAAATAAATAAATCTTAAAAAACAAACACTCTACTTTGTAAACTAATATACACTAATAAAATAAATTTTGAAAGCATTTAGAAGATAAGAATTCTAAAACTATGTTGTACATGTCTCTAGGTTATCTTTGTTGGAGTGGTTTTTTCTTTTTTGCTTCCTTCTCTCTCTTCTGCTCGCCTCTGTTTTCCTTTCCTTTTTCCAATTCTGATACCAACAACAGACATTTTAAAGAATGAATGAGACCAAGAGGAATGAGGTCCAAGGAATGATTCTAAGACAGGAGAATCTTGGTAGGAGAAGATTTTTGGGGGGCCATGCTCTTGTTGGTTCTGCTCACTAAAACTAAACTTCTTCTTTACTTTGTTTTCCTGTTGTGTTTTTTTTTTTGGGGGGGGGGTTCAGGTATTTTGTCCCAGCAATGATAAAGTAACTATGACACATGGGCTGAGAGCATTATGTATGCATCTTATCAGTCCTCTCATGAGAATTATGGTATTCTTCTCACTTGGGCTTCCTGGGAACAAGTTCCCATAGAATACATTGCTGGGGTCACCTAAGGAGCATGTGCTAGGACAGAGTAAACTAGCTCAGCCCACAGGCTAGTGGGACTGCCTGCCACAGAGATGTTCAAGTCAAGTCAACGGCCTGCACACATGGAGAGCTGAGAACGCAGCCTGACAAAGTAGCAAAACTGCTAACTTATTCAAAACATTATGAGATACTTTTTTGAAATTTTTTTTTGTAAATTAATTGTGCATTTCTTGAGGATAAACTTCATAGATGCCAGTGCGATGTTCCATTGTCAAACAAAATAAATGCATGTAGGTCTGGAGAATTAGCTCAGTAAGCAGAGTTTGGGGGCTTCGTGGGAGGAAAGGCAAAAGGCTTTCATTCTGAACAAAATAAGGCTTTTTTTTTCTTTTTTTGGCTGAAGACATGGGTCAGGGTTGGGATGCTAACAGCTGAGGAGACTGCATATACAGTGCTTGCCCTGACCCAGCTCAATAGCTAAGAGTGCTTGCTGCTGTTGTAGTGGATTGCATTTCTGTTCTTAGCATCCATGGAAGTCAGCTCCCAGCTGCCTGTAACCCTGTAGGGAGTCTGATGGCCTTCTATGGGCTCCTGAAAACATGTGTGAAAACACACACACACACACACACACACACACACACACACACACACAAACGATGATGATGATGATGATGATTAAATCTTTTTTTTAAAGCCAGCGTTGGAGGCATAAGCTTGCAATTATATACAAGGAGGCAGAGACAGGTAGATCCCTGGGACTCCCTGACCAGCCAGCGTACTGTACTTGGTGAGCTTCAGGCCAGTGAGCAACCCTGTCTCAAAAAATAAGGTGGCTAGCATCCTGAGGGACAGTATTGGTGGCTTCCATATGCACTTGTCCACGTGTGGACATGTGTCTCCATACATATACACACACAAATAACATAAGCTGGCGAGGTGGCTTAATGGGTAGCACTTGCTGCCAAGCCTGATGACTTAGGTTTGATCCCCTGGACCCACGTGGTAGAAGAGAACTGACTCCCTTGGGTTGCCGTCTGAGCTCCACACGCATATTGTGACACACATGTACTGCCACACATATGTGCACTGCTGCACAAACATGCACTGTCCCACATACAGTAAGAGAAATAAATGTCAAAAACGATCCATAAAACCCAAGCATACACATGTTCTTGTAAGCTGTTGGACAACCCTGGCTGACACCATTCCTATGGCATTCTGTGTGCAAAGGCCCCTATTGTATCTTGAAGAGTATGAATAGTAGCTAACCAACACTTTCAAAGTCACGTGTCCATAAGGGACAGTAGGGCTTACACCTGGCATGCAAGTATGGTACCTCCCTCCTTACCCATTAGCTGAAAAAACAAATAAACAAACAAACAAAAAACAAAAAAAATAACAACAACAACAAAAACCCTGCAGCTCCCCTGTGGTCACGGGAGGCCCCCAAGGTCTAGCACCCTCATGCATGGGTCTGTCTTAGTGTACAGAGTCATACCTAAAGCATGTGGGCAGGTGTTCCGTATCAGGCACCCCCACTTCCTGCCAAAAGGGTTTCACAGGTGGCAGCATGCAGGGTGTATTTCAGACAGCAATGGATCCCAATTTGTTATTAATACAAACAGTTCAGCAAACCATTTGGCAGCAGGCGGCAGGGCTCTCGTGCTATTTATGAGAAGGGTTTAATGGGAGAAGGCTCAGCTGCAGCAGATGGATGTCGGCGGGGCCTCTCTGCAGTGTCTCACTCTGCTTTCCTTTGTCTGTGAATAAATTCAGAGGGTGCCATGTGCGAGCCTGGCTGGGTGGTTTTGAACCACTGCTCATTAGAGGCCGGCGCTTCCCCTGAGGGTTAACTATAAAGATGGGGAATTGCCAGGACAAATCCCTTTTTGGTTTGTGCTATTCCTTCCTGGAACAAAAAGACCTTTGGTCGGCTCTGGCTCTCTATCGTAGCTGCCAAACCCTCAGAGATTGAGCCAGGGGGTGGCTCCTGAGTCCCCCTGTCCGTCTGTTTGCTAAAGAACTTGGTGTCAGCTTGGCTCACACAGTTTTAGGGGACACGTGGCAGGCAATGAAACCACAGATCAATCTGATAGTTTGAAAGATTTCCCTTTCAAAATATTTATGTCTGTGTGTAGTGTGTCTCTTTATGTGGATGATCACGGGATGCAGGGCAGAAAAGGGTACCTGACTCTCTGAACTTACAGACGGTTGTGAGATACCCTAATGTGGGTGCTGGGAACTGAACTAGGGTCCTCTCCATAAGCAGCCATTGCCTGTAAGTGCAGAGCCATCTCTCTATTCCATCCTTACAATTTCTGAGTTCGGTGGCATCCTGGGGTCCACAGAGTCCATGGGGCCGTGGGTTAGACACCCCTGTTAAGCAGTACATGGGCTGGGCTGCTTTAGTCTGTGCTAGCACAGGCTCTGGTCCCCATTGAGTTGTTCAATGTATCCTTTGAGAAAACCAAGTAGCATCCTGATTCTGAGCAGCCTGAGGTATGCTGATAATACGATCTCCGCAGGAGATTAAACAGTCTGGGGCTTTGTTTGTATATTGGTTTTCTGTTCTTGATCCCATGACAAAATACCGTTAAAGACCACTTTGGTAAGTTCACACAGTTCACCTCTCCCAGTGCCGACCCACATTTGTCTACACCCAATCCCTTACAGAGGATTCTTTGTGGGCCTCCAGGGGGCACAACAGAGGATACATTAGGATCTCTGAGGATCTCACAGAAACACGTATACATTTCCTCCCTTTTGGATGAAGCCTGCCCTACCTCCTTAGCACCTCAGTTTTGCATATGAAAGGCCCAGTAATTGCTACTTTCATCCTTAAAGCTTGCAAGTGACGTGACATGCAGAATTAGCTCTTGAGAGGAGCCACTTTTAGACCTTGTTGTGAAGCAAAACTTATTATTTGAAGATAAATCAATTTCTGTTGCCTGTATTTGCGGTTTCCCCCCAGATGGCTAATTACCAAAGATAAATGTGTATCAACACAAGCCCTATCCCTCTCTATCCATCTTCCCCGCCTGCCTGTTCATCCAGAGGTTAATCATGGCGATCTTGTAGTATATTGCTGTAGTAATGGTCTTGATCTCCCCCTACCCCCGTCCACAAGTTGATGACCTTTTATTGTAAATGGAAGGACATAGGTTTCAAGAAGGGAAGGTCATTTTAGAAGCGAATGTGCAGACGCAGACCACTGGCCTTTCTAAAATGGAGTCAAAAGGGCAGGAGTGGGGGTGGGGGTCGGGGGAGTAGAAAACAATATAAAAAGATGTGGCGGGGGCAGGGAGGAGATCCGTACACAACTGCACAAGATACACAGCATAAATGTCACGGAAATGAGTTTACTGCAAAATTAAATAAGGTTCCTGCAAGCATTAATTTTCATATTCTTCTGTTTATGTATTTGTAGGATTATTCCCTGCCTTTGATTTACGAGAGGGGAGGACCTGGCTTTCTCATTCAGACACTCACCAAATTCAGTTAAGAATGGGAATATCCGTTCAGAGGGAGCTGACTTCCTCTCTGGTCAAAGGGGCAAAGGGAGAAGGCTTGTCTCCATAGGACAGCAGCATACGCCTCTATCAGAAGCTGAGGTTCAGGTACCTCTTAGCATCTTCCCTCCCTCCTTCCCTCCCTCCCTCCTACCCTTCCTCCCTCACCCATTTCCTTCTGTTAGATTATTGGCCAGCTCCTTTGAGGCAGTGATTGTTTTTTTTTTAAATATTACTTCTTCAAGAATATCATAATGAATGTAATAAATTTTGATTATATACATACACGTGCCTCTCCCAAGTCCTCTGCGATCCAGACCTTTTCCCCCAACTCCCCTTCCAAATTAATTTATTTTAAAAAGAAACCATGGAGTCTAATTTGTGCTGCCCATATACTCTTAGGTATGGGAGTCATCCACAGGTCACCTACCAGTGACTGTACCCTTATGGAAAACTAACTGTTCCTCCACCAGGAGCCACTGACTGTCTGTAGGTCCTCAGCTAGGAGTGACAGCACTTACACCTCCAACCCCATCCCCAATGCTAGAATGTTGAATGGCTTGATCTTACACAGGCAACCAGAGCTACTATGAGCTCTTGTGTGAGACAGCTTTGTCATATTTAGAAGACATTATTTAGTCCTGGACCTCTTTGACCTCTGGCCTTTTAAAACTCCCCAGCCCCTTTTCTGAGATGGTCCCTGAGCCTCAGGGGGCTGATGTGGCACGATATTGATGTCCTATTTGTGGCCGAATCCTGGATGCCACAGACCCTTATTCGCTGCTCTTTGATCAGGTATGGGGCTCTACATTGACTGCTGGGACAGTGGTCACTTAAGATTCCAGATCCCATAACCTGAAAGAGCAGGTCATGACCCCTCTCCATCCCGGCTTCTCTGCTTGAGGCAGAGAGTTAAAAGGTGGTTCCATGTTTCAGCCTTTACAGCTCATTTATAGTCCCAACAAATCCCAGGCTCCTCCATGCTCTTTGTCACATAAACTATTTGAATTAAGTCATGTGATATGAAACTTCTTGCTAGCCCCTCAAAACTTATAAAAATCAAGTAGTCCGTGAAGTATTTCTCCAGACTCTCCAGGTGGGTCTCTGAAGAGAGTCTTCAGACCTTATCCCACCATCCCTCCTATGGTTTCTCTCTTCCTCTCCACCTTCTCTCTTACTTTTCTTAGTCTATTTAAAATTCTATTTTACTTATGGTTTTTTTTTTGTGTGTATATGTGTGTGCATAAGTGTGTGTGTGTGTGCATGTGTGTGATATGTGTGTATGTACACACATGTGCAAGTGCTTGTGGAGGCCAGAAGGAAGCATTAGATTCCCAGGATCGGGAATTACTGGTGGTGGGGAGCCTGGAAGAGCAGCACATTTTCTTGAACATTGAGCCATTTCCAGTCCCTCTTATTCTGCCTCTTAATGAAGCTCCCACCCAGCCTCTTCCTTACTTTGGGCTCTCTGTTGTGTGTGGCCTCTGTTTTAGTTAGGGTTACTATTGCTGTGATGAAGCACCATGACCAAAGAAACTCGAGGAGGAAAGGGTTTATTTGGCGTATGCTTTCACATCATGGAAGGAAGTCAGAACAGGAACTCAAAGAGGTCAGGAAGCTGATGCCAAGGCCCTGGGGGCAGGGGTGGTGGTGGTGGTGGTGTGCTGCTTACTGGCTTGCTCCCATAGGCTTGCTCAGCCCACTTTCTTAGAGAACCCAGATCCACTAGCCCAGGATGGCACCACCCTCAATGGGCTGGGCCCTCTCCCATCAATCATCAACCACTAATAAAGAAAAAAAGAAACACACCCTACAGGCTTGCCTTCCATCTTATGGAGATATTTTCTCAATTGAGGTTTCCTTCTTTCAGATCACTCAAGTTGACATAAATCTAGCCAAGACAGCCTCTCCGTAAATGGCACCCCATGCATGTCTAATGCTCTCCCTCCTACTTTGAGGCCTGATTACGATGCGGAGGCCCTCGGAAATCTTCTACCTAAAAGAATTTTGTGTCAGCTTGCTTTCCCAGACCAACTGCTGCCTTCTACCATTATTATATATGACACCTATATATTAGCAGGGTTCTCTAGAGTAACAACTTATAGAGTGAATATCTCTCTCTCTCTCTCTCTCTCTCTCTCTCTCTCTCTCTCTCTCTCTCTCTCTCTGTATATAGGAAGGGGGTTTATAAGAATGATTTTACAAGCTGTGGTCCAGTTAGTCCGATAATATCTACTTATGAATGGAAGGTCTAAGAATCCAGTGTTTGCTCACTCTGCAAGACTGGTCTTCAGTATACACCAGAATCCTGAAGAATTTAATATCAGTAAAGGAATGGACTAGCTAGCAAGACAAAAGCAAGCAGGCAAAGAGCAAAAGCTTGCTTCTTCTGTGCTCTTATACAGACTTCCAGCAGAGGGTGTGGCACAGACTAGAGATGGGTCCTCCCACCTCAAAAGATCTGGATTGAAGGTATGTCTTTTCATCCCAAAGATCCAGATTAGAAGTGGATCTTCTCACTTTGAATTAAGCAGAAATCCTTCACAAATGGAGGTGTGCCCCTCCATTTTGGGTTTTTTTTTAGTTAATCTTAGGTGTAGTTAACACCATGTTAAAACTGAATCTGGCAGTGTATTCCTATCTGAAACCCCAGTGCTGGGGAGGCAAAGACAGGTGCATCTTGGGAACTCACTGGCCAGGCAGTCCATTCAAATAGGTGGTCTCCAGGTTTAGTGAGAGACACTAGCTCAAGAAATAAGGAGTAGTATTACCCCACACCCTCCCTGACATACACATTTTTATATCATCACAGTTTTATATCAGAGGTCAGAGGTCAGATGCTCTCATCAATTACTCTCCACCTTATATTTTGAGACAAGGTCTTGCATTAAAACTGGGGCTCACTGACTTCATAGATGGACTGGCTAGTGAGCTTCTAACTGAACTGTGATGCTGTATTTGTCTATCCTATTTAGGAGCATTCTAGGCACAGACAGAGTAAGACAACCTAAAAAATAATGCACATATGATTCAGAATAAATGCTGCTAAGTATCATTTACTTTTCAGTACTGTAGCCTACTGTATTCTAGGCAGGAGCTCTACCACTGAGCCACACCCCCAGACCCTCATTGGGGGATTCTAGGCAAGTGCTCTACCACTGAGCTACACCCCCAGCCCCTCACTGGGGGATTCTAGGTAGGTGTTCTACCACTGAGCCACGCCCCCAACCCCTCACTGGGGGATTCTAGGCAGGGGCTCTACCACTGAGCCACGCCCCCAGCCCCTCACTGGGGGATTCTAGGCAGGGGCTCTACCACTGAGCCATTCCCCCATCCCTCATTGGGGGATTCTAGGCAAGTGCTCTACCACTGAGCTACACCCCCAGCCCCTCACTGGGGGATTCTAGGTAGGTGTTCTACCACTGAGCCATGTTCCTAGCCCCTCATTAGTGGGTTCCATGCAACTGCTCTACCACTTAAGCTATAACCCCAATCCTTAATTTCATTTTCTAAAAAAATTTGAGACAATGACTCCTTATGTAGCCAGGCTGTCCTTTTTCTCACTCTGTAGCCCAGATAACCATGAACGTGTGATTGGTTTCCTGCCTCAGGCCCCCCAGTATCTGGGGTTATAGGTCTGAGCCACCAGGCTTGGCTTGTTGAATGTCTTAATACTCACTTATTATGCTTCACGGAAGCCAGACTCTCCCCCTCTCTTGTCTCTGCCAGCTTTTGCTAAAAGGATAGGGATTGTGAAAAAGTTACATCCAGGAATCCCTTGACCCAAAGGGCAAACGACCTTATGATTTAGAGGTTCTATTTTGAGACCAGTTAAAAGAGAGCAAATGCAGTCTGTGCCTACTTGTCATTCATAAGGTCTGGGATGTCCCTGGGCAACTTGGAGCTCACACTCAGCAGCGTCAAGATGACACGCGATGTGCCGAAAGGTAGGCATTAAAGACCTTTGACGGCATCAGAAGAGTCTAAAGTGGCCCTCCCAAGAGTGAGAAAAGAGGGAACAAATGTGAACTGAAGATCAAACGTCAGCCTGCTACATAAGACAAGACTGAGATGGGACAACAGGCGGCCTCCTCGGGGGGAAGAAGAAGAGCGATGCAGGATCAGGGCTCTGCGCGAAGGATGTGAGTGATCTTCAAAATAAACAGATGGACGATCACAGCCTAATTTAGGTACTACGTTGAAATGACTGCCGCTGGGACTTGGGGGTTTTCTTCTGTACGTAGTTCATAGCTTTGCCGGAATATAAATAGACTCCATTGAGACATAAGGCTTGAAGGGAAAGAAAAAGGTGGCATGGTTCAGTTGCTTCAGTTTCTTTTGAGCCCAGGGAAGTTAACTGCTCTGCCCAAAGGTGATGCTGTTAGTACCAGTTTAGATGGCTAGGCAACTCTCTTCCATCCAATTGTTCGATGCTTCTGTAGCGAATAGGTTTGATGGCAAATGTTGTCAAATTGACAGAAACTAGGATCACCTGAAGATGGGCCTCTGCCCATGCTTGAGAGTGGTTGTCTTGATTAGGCTGGCTGTTGTTGGAAGGTCTTGCTTGTGTGAAGGATGATTTCCCACATAGAGTATCCTAGACAATTCAAGAAAAGGAGTTGAGAAATGGTATGCACGCACAGCTTCCTGCTTCCAATGGTAGCCATACCCGGAACAGCTGCTTCAAGCTCCTACCATTGTGATTTCCTATCCAAGATGGACTGTAACCTGGGACTGTGTGCTAGATAAATTCTTTCCTTCTGCCAGAATATCTTATCACAGCAGTAGGCTGAATCTAAAGATTTTGAGTCGAGGCCCACTGCTTCTTTTCAGGGAGTTCTCTATCAGATGGGCAGAGACCCATAGGCAAATAAAGAGAAGGCAGCCTGGGAGGTACAATCTGGAAGCATTTCCAGGCTGCTAAACAGTATGGACGAAGGAGCAACAGCTCCTCGCAGATAGCAGGGCAGGTGAAGAAGTGGTAGGGTAGCATTGTAGATTTGTTCTTGCTTATATCGGTGCTGGGGAATGATCCCTTCTGACAGTTAAGAACGCTTTGGGGACTGGAAAGATGGTTTAGTAGTTAAGGGATCCTGCTGCTCTTCCAGGGAACTCGAGTTCAGTTCTTAAAGTTCTTAACACCTATGCTGGGTGGCTCATGCTCTCCTATCATTCTGTCCTTCCAACTTCAGGGACTCTCTTCTGGCATTTATGAATACTTTCTCTCTCCTCCCTCTCCCTCTCCCTCTCCCTC
>NW_021604614.1:3470281-3482987 GCF_004785775.1 Grammomys surdaster
TCCTCCCTCTCCCTCTCCCTTTCCCTCCCCCTCCCCCCTCTCTGTGTCTCTTTGTCTCACTTTCTCTCAGATTCCTCATTATCAATGGCTATAAAGGGCTTAGGCATGGGGGTGTATGAGCAGGAAGGCTTCTTAAACCTTAGCTACTAGTCATGGGCTCTATACCATGCCTTTGTCTGTAGCTACTGAGTTTTGGAAGGCTTCATTTCACAGTTTTGTTGACTGACACTTAACAAAAGTGGACACATTCTGGATGACGAGTTGTTAGAAGATTTTTGTCACGTTGTGAATATTCCAAACTGTGCTTGCCAAATGCGGTGGTGGCTTGAATAGATTTGGCCCCCACAGAGTCATGTGTTTGAATGCTTCACCGTAGGGAGTGGCACTATTAGGAGGTGTTCCCTTGTTGGAGTAGATGTGGCCCAGGTAGAGGAAGTTTCTCATTGTAGGGGTGAGATTTAATGTCTCCTATGCTCAAGCTCCGCCCAGTGTGAATGACAGTCTTCTAGCTGCCTGTGGGACACAGCCCCTTTCTGCTGCCTTCAGATCAAGATGGAGAGCTCTCAGCTCCTTTTCTAGCACTGTATCTGCCTGCATGCTGCCATGCTTTCTGCCATGATAATGGACTGAACCTGTGAAGCTAGGCTAGCCACAATTAAATGTTTCCCTTTGTAAGAGCTGCCTTGCTCATGGTGTCTCTTCACAGTAATAGAAACTCTAGGGCACCAGACTAAGGCAGGTACAATGTCACTAGCTGATGTAATCAGAAGAGAGCATTGTTTCCCCCCTTTTATTTAATTTATTTTTGTAGTAGGGCTTGCATGTACTAGGGAGTGCTCTACTGTTGAACCATGTTCCCAGCACTTGAGGATTCTAGGCAAGCACTCTACCACTGAGATATCCCAGCCGTGCCTTTGGGGATTCTAGACAGATGCGCTAGCACTGAAATTCATCTCCAACCTGAGGCTGCTGTTTTACATTGATTCTGTTCTCAGTTGGGATACTCTGTAGGTAGTTTGCACAAGACACTTTCTTCTCCATTTGTAACTAGACCATTTTGGACTTGCTTACACATCTGTAGCCAAGGCAACTAGAGCAGAACAATATAGCAATCTAGTGGTCTGTAGGTCTATGATATCAGTAACAGAGCAAATGCTATTTTCTAGAGAGTGTCCAGAGACCCTCACCTAAGATCTCTCTCCCTCAACTGTATATTATCCTGGGAGATGCTAGAGAGTACAGGAAGTAGATGGTTAATCGAAATCGAGATTCTAGGATGCAGCCTCCATGAGTGTACTCCCTATAGCAGGTTGGGAACTGGTGATGATACAGCTGTCTGTGGATTACCCACAACCTTGTAAGTGACCCATGCTCTCTATAAGGAGAACCTGAGTTCAGGTCCTAGCACCTACACTGGATGATTCACAATTTCCTTTAAAATCCACCACCAAGAACAAGCGCGTGCACACACACACACACACACACACACACACACACACACTATAAAAACCTCATACATCTTAACACAGTGGTTCTCAACCTCTCCTAATGATGTGGCCCTTTAATATATAATTCCTCATGTGGTGACCCTCAATTGTAAAATTATTTCAGAGCTACTTCATAACTATAATCTTGCTACAGTTATGAATCCTAATGTGAATATCTGATATGCAGGATATCTGATGTGCGAGTCCTAAAATTGTCCGCAACCCGCAGGTTTAAAACTGACATTTTAACCTATCCTTGATCTTTCCAAGAGCTTCTATCATTTAAATCTTCATGGCTTTGTAGCCAACTCTATTATATAGGAAAAAAAAGAAACAAAAGCCCTCAGCAACCTGTGTTATAGTCTAAGCAGGCAACTGCTTGAGTCTGGTTAAGCCTTGTGTATTTTTCCCCTAAGTCATTTGTAAGCATAGTAGAGAAGGGGAACATTATCTACCAACTAGAAGGCTGAATTGTGCAGGAAACGGAGCATGAAAAAGATTTGTGCTGTGATGTAGAGATTAGAAAGAACAGCCCGTGTGTATTAACAAATGGAATGCAAATGCTGAACATCCAAGTGTGACTTCAGTGCGACTTCAAAGGATTTGCTACTTGGAGAAGAACTATGTATTCTCTAAGAAATACTAAATGCTGGTGTGTGTGTTGTGTGGTGTGTGTATAGTGTGTTTGTGTGTGGTGTGTGTGTATGATGTGTGCTGTGTGTTTGTGTGTGGTGTGTGGTGTGTGTGTGTATGATGTCTGCTGTGTGTGGTGTATTGTGTGTGTGTAGTGTATATGGGTGATGTGTGTGGTATGTGTGGGTAGTGTGTGGTGTGTTTGTGTGTGTTGTATGTGTGTGTTGTGTGTGTGTGTGTTATGTGTGTGTACACTATCTCAGTGATTCAGTGATGCAGAAGGCTTTTCAACCCCAAGGTGATGTAAAGTTTATGCCCACTGAAATTTTCTGAAGATATTTCTCTAATAGTCAACCCCTTTGCTCCATCAAGGTCAAGTTCAAATTCTAGCCCCATGACATCATTTAAAACCAAGCCATACATCTACATGCTCTTACTTAAAACATCTTAGGGTTCACCTCCAACCCTCTCTACCCCACTTTTAGTTTATTCAGTGATGAATGCCAATACTTCCCACTGTCAAAGTTCTCCTGGCCTTTTCCTACCAACTTCTTCTATCCTGTTGATCTGACCCTTGACAGACTTCTCTACTTTCACTCTTGGTGAAATGAATCTCTTTGAGGTGTGTGTGTGTGTGTGTGTGTGTGCATGTCCATGTATATGCTTATGTGGGTCACTGAACAACCTTGCAACCTTGGTTTAATTCCTTAGGATAATGTTCATCCCCCCCCCCCCACACACACACAGTGAGAGCAAGGGAATCTCACTGGCTTGGAACTCATCCAAGTGAGCCCTAGGGACTACCTGTTTTTCCCTCCCCAGAGCTGGGGATTACACGTACCCACTACCATGTGCTGCTTTCATATGTGGGTTCTAGGGATCAGATTCAGATTTTCAACAAGCACTTTATTGATGGAGGCATCTCCCCAGCCCACATCAGGATTTCTTATCCCTGGACGTTTTAAAGAATGATTCACTTAAGAAGACAAAAGATAACCACTCGTTGCAAAGGAAAAAAAAAATCCTTGAACCCTATTGGTGGGAATAGAAAGTTAGTACAGCCATTATAGAAAACGACATGGAGGGTCTCAAAAATAGAAAAATTAAATTATATGTACTACCAGATGCTTTGCAACTTCATTATGATTGTTTGCTTATGAATCATCCCCCATAGGTTAGTAATCTTGAGTTCTTAGTGAAGGGACCCACACCCTGTGGGGCTTTCTTCTCTGGACCCCTATTAGCCACAGACCAAACCCAAACACCAATTTCCAACATAAAGAGATCCTTTATTAAGCAAGGCAAAGAGACAAGGTGGCTGAATCTGAAACAGGCAGAAACAGCAGCAAATAGCTTTGTGGAATAATTTTAAGAGGAAAAGAAGGGAGGTCTGTGTGAGACTGAACTAGGATGTGTTGGTAAGTTCTGATTGGGAATGTTAATTAGAGTAGCCAAATGGAGATTTTTGATTGCTGGAACCTGATATTATGATAGTTGGACCTTGGTCATCAGCCTCAGGAGTGAGTCAGGCAAAAGGAGGTGGCCAAATAAGGGAATAGACCTTGGTGGCAGCTTTAGAAATGTGGAAATGTCTGAATAAGGGAATTTTACGGTTTAGCAAAAGTGGGTGAGAGCTGCCAGCGCCATGTTTGCCATGCTGGGGCTTATTAGAACCCTTCACTTGATCTCCAGTAGGTGGCGCTGTTTGGAGAGTTTATGGAACCTCTACAGGGTGGAGCCTTGCTGGAGGATATAAGTCACTGCAAGCTGAGTAAATTCAAAAGAATTCCCTCTTTCAATAATCCAGTTGTTTCCTCAGAATTCACAGCATGAATTTCCAGTGTACTCCCTTTCTGGCTCCAGGACACTACATTTCAGTTGTTATCTTGGGCTAGAGGGGAGCACTCATTTAGCACGGACTCTGGCCAGCTTCCCTAGGAGGAGGTCAGTGTTCCGGAATTAACTCTCCAACTGTAGCTCCCCGTTGCTGGCTTGACCTCTTAAAGGGCTTCTACTTTAAAAAAAATACGGAACTGTGTTCGAAAGGGGAGCTAAGGAGTTCTTTAAATGGACAGAACTTCATTAATAAACGTGGATTTAAAACCTACCACTACGCTTTAGAAAATTTCTTTTTTTTACATTTATGTGTGTGTCCGGGGAGAGGATGGGGGGGGGCACGGGTGTACTTAAGAGCTCTCCTGTGGTATCAGTGACAACTTAGAGAGTCGGTTCTCTCTTTCCATTATGTGGATTCCAGGGATGAAACTAAGGTTATTTAGCTTGATGGCAAGTGCTTTTACAGGGCGAGTTATCTCCCAGGCTCATACTAAACATTTTAATCTTGCGTTATTTTTAAGGGGGTGGCTTTGAGACACTGCATCTGAGTAAGCAGTCCAAAATTCTTAGAATTAGAGAGAATTAGAGTAAGTATCAAACTCTTGGATACTTACAATTCTTTTAAGAAAAGGATTTCTTTTTTAAATTGATGTGTTACATGTCTACACACTTTAAATAGGAGTGTGTGTGCCCAAGGAAGCCAGAGACATTGGATCCCCTGAAGCTGAAATTGCAGGTGCTTATGAACGACATGATGTAGACACTGGGATTGAACTTGAGTCCTTTGGAAGAACAGCATGTGCTCGTAAGTGCTGAGCTGTCCCTCCGGCCACTAATATGCTGTCTACCTTGATCGTACCTCATGCAGCTGTGGAAGGTTCCTGATACAGGATGTAAAATAAACTCCACACCCAAGGTTCATGTATTTCAGGCTCCACTGCAAGTTAATGGGATTTTTGAGAAGAGATCGGACCATGAGTCTCTGACCTAATCAACAGTCAGGCCTATTGGTGGAACTATAATTTGATGGCTTTACTGAGAGGTGCTGAAAACTTCCAGAGAGGTCACTAGAGATGTGTTCTTGCTCTGGGTCTCTAAGCCACTTCCTCAACTGCTTCCTAGCTGGCATGCTGTGAACACTTCTGGTCCACTGTGCCCTTCAGACATGATGCTCTGTCTCTCCTCAGGCCCCAGGCAATACAGCCCGCTGCTCATGAATAACAGCTTCTGAAGCTATGGGTCCAAATAAATGTTTTCTCCTGGAAGATTTCTTTCACAAGTACATGGTCTTAGACACAAGAAATAAACCTACCTATCTCATAAGGTTTAACAAATGACAGAGAGATCTTTGGTCATGGAACCTGGGTTTGGAATGACTAGCCTTGAGAGTTCCTGCTAACATTTATTGATTTATATTGTTATTTTCAATTTATTTGGTGTATGTCTGAGAGTGTATGTGTGTTTGTATGTGGGTAGTGGCTTATCTGGAAAAGGACTTGCCATGCATGCCCAAGGGCTTGAGTTTGATTCACAGAATTCACATATAAAAAGAATAAGCCAGGCATGGTGGTATATACCTTTAATGTCAGTGCTGGGGAGGTGGGGACAGATATATCCCAGGGGCTTGCTAGCTGGGTGACCTAGCCTCTTGGTAAACTCCTGCCAGTGAAAGATTCTGTTTTAAGAAAGAAAGAAAAATGGAAGAAAGAAAGAGCATCTAAAAATGATACCTAAAGTTAGTCTCTAGTCTCCAAGAACATACAAATGTACATATATACATGCACATACTTGGGTTCTTGCTTGCACATGTGCACGCAGGTGAACACACACACACACACACACACTGAACTTTATGTTTAGACTTAGGTTTATTCCCGAA
Organism: Grammomys surdaster; assembly: GCF_004785775.1. Classification (NCBI taxonomy): domain Eukaryota; kingdom Metazoa; phylum Chordata; class Mammalia; order Rodentia; family Muridae; genus Grammomys; species Grammomys surdaster. The sequence continues at coordinate 3,476,117 of NW_021604614.1, forward strand.
GATAGCTCATGCAACTATTTTAAGACCTTTAAAAATTTAAGATCCAGTCATTTTTGGTCTTAAGCATGTTTGATAAGATATATTCAAATCTGCATTAAAAGGTGTGTGTGTGTGTGTGTGTGTGTGTAGACAAAAACCAAAACCAGGGGTTGGAGAGATGGCTCAGTGGTTATGAACACTTGTTACTTTTGCAGAGAACCCAAGGTGAGTTCCCAGCGCTGTGTCAGCTCACAGCCATTTGTAACTCTAGCTCCAGGGTATTTGATATCTTCTTTTGGACTTAACAGTTACTTGAACTCCTGTGCGCGCGTGCGCACACAGACACACAGACACACAGACACACAGACACACAGACACACAGACACACAGACACACAGACACACAGACACACACAGACACAGACACACACACAGACACACACACACACAAACACACACACAGAGAGAGAGAGAGAGAGAGAGAGAGAGAGAGAGAGAGAGAGAGAGAGAGAGAGAGAGAGAGGAAAAACTCTTAAGAGAAAACTCCTCAGGGTTATTCTATGACCTTTTTAGGAGTTAGGTCTCTAACTTCAAAACCCTTTAAATACAGATGGTCTGGTGACATAAGGTCATCTTGTTCTTTGAGTGAAAAAAATTACAGCCACTTACTGTTGCCTATAAAATATTGCTTCATTAACTTGAAGACTGTAATTAACTACATCTCAGCCTTCTGTCTCCAGGCAGATATCCGTAATTTCTTTAGTCTTTCCCCACAGTCTGCTTCTAACCTGTTCATCATTTTCCTTGCCCTCTTCATATTGTCAGTAGAAGGGGAAAACACCCTTTAAATACAAGTTAATCATACCATGGCCTTCTGTTCAGGATTTTATAGAGGTTGTCACAGTAAACAAAATCACATACATGTGAGCACATGCACACACATGCACACACACACATACACATTCACACACACATACACATTCACACACACACACACACACACGGGGGGGATGGAGAGAGAAACAGCAATGTTTTAAAAAAATTAAAGGACGAGAAGGAAGGGCAAAGGGGGAGGAAAATAAGAGGGAAGGAAGGAAGGAAGGAAGGAAGGAAGAGAGGAAGGGATAGAGGGAGGGATAGAGGAAACAGAGGAAGAAAGTAATAGAAAGGCATATAAGGGAGCCAAGAAAGTGTAGAAGGAAGGAAAAGGAAAAGAAAGAGGAAAAGAAAGAGTGGATGTGTTCCTGTGCTTGGAACAAAGGAGATTTAACAAAAACTCAAAAGCGTTGAGAATCTCTCCACGTAGCTCAGGCCAGCCTCAAACTGAAGATCCTCCTGCCTCAGTCTCACAAGAGCTGGAGTGACAGGTGTGTACCGCCACTGCTGCCATCAAATACAGCTTTTGCAGAGATCTGGATTGTAACCGCTGGAATCTGTGGCTCTGGAAGCTGTGGACATAGATAGCTGACTCTAATTACATTAAAGATTGGAACCAGACAAATATTAATATCACTTTTTAAGCAAAAATATTTCACCTCTGACTTCGGGTCCCTGCAAGAACAGGGCACAGTGTTGAGTTCCTGTGATTGTCTCTGTAGGGAGAATTTTGCCTTCACAAATCTGACCTCGAAGAAAGCATAGGTCATCTATTTTGCTGAATGTCTAATAGAAGGTAACAGGATTTCACTGAAGAGAAAAGGCCATCCACTCTTTAAGTCAGGCATCAATTCAGCCTGGGGCTCACGTGATTACTTATGCCTCTCATTTGGGCTTGTTAAGTAATTACTACGTAAATTATTAGGATAATGTAATATGCATGACTTTAAGGAATGACAAATTGTAGCTAACTTTCTTAATTTGTTGCCATAGTGACATTTCTAGAAATTCTAAATTGTTCCTCTCCTATGTATAAATTACTGCCACCCTGCTCTGTGTTTAGGTTTGATTGGTGAGACTGTAATTGCACCATAGCGAAATGACTCCATTTCGAGTACTGAGAAATTTGCTTTGGATTCTTTTATATCCAGTGAATATCTAGTTGGCTCAAGGGTCTGAATCAGGGAGAATATACAGAATTTGAAAGATAATTCACAGCTGTAGGCTTGGTTCAGCAGTATAGCCCCTGTAAAGAATCCTATAATGAGGACATAGAAATGTGGCTTAGCAGTAGAGCACCTGCCTAGAAACCCAGTGAAGGGCTGGGGGCATGGCTCAGTGGTAGAGCCCCTGCCCGGAATCCCCCAGTGAGGGGCTGGGGGCGTGGCTCAGTGGTAGAGCCCCTGCCTAGAATCCCCAGTGAAGGGCTGGGGGGCGTGGCTCAGTGGTAGAGCCACTGCCTAGAATCCCCCAGTGAGAGGCTGGTGTATGTCTTAGATGTAGAATACCTGGCTAGAATTCCCCCAGTGAAGGGGTGGATATGACTCAGTGGCACAATGCTTGTTAGTATGTAAGGGACCTGGCTTCAATCCATACTTTAAAAAGAATCAGCTGAGGCAACCATTTTCCCCTCCCATTACCTTAGAATCCCTTTCTTTTCTTAGTATTCACTAACCACCACCAAGACACTATTATGAAAAGTAGTTCCCTTGGGCTCTCCTCAAAACCAAAAAGACTTTCTCTACTGTACTCAATTCTGTCTAAAGCAAAGGTTCAAATATCCTTTCTCGTTTTCCACTGAGATTGAAAAATATATTATTTACCTCTGTGGTTGGAGGGGAAACCTGCCAGAAGACAAAAGAATGTACTAGAATGGTGTCTTCTCTCTTCCTGTGAATGATGCACCTTTTACACATGTAAGCGTATTCAAGTGTATATGTATGAACGTGGAGCCCTGAGGCTGACGTTAGGAATCATCTTCAATTGCTCTTCCACCTTATTCGTTGAGGTAGAACCTCTTAGTCTGATTAAGAGCTCATTAATATGGCTAGTTTCCCTAATCAATGTGCTTTGGTGACCCCCAGTCTCTGCCTCTGCCTTCGGAGGCTGCAATTTACAGTGGGCCAGCATGCTCACCCCATGTTTATGTGGGTTCTGGAGAATCCAAGCTCTTGGTTCTTATGCATGCAAAAGGCAAACACATTAACATCTAACCTACCTTGTTAACCCCAAGATACATTTTTATCACTTCACTTCCGCAGGTGAAATGGTGCAAATGTAGACAAAAGAAGTAGTAAGCCAGGGCGCTGACTTGTGGCTGCAAAACTCAACATGGATGTCACTGTAAGCCGCAGAGTTTGGGGCAAACCATGCAAATAGACATTCTGTTTTGGCAATGAATGCATAGTCAACAGCATCAAAACATACAAATCAGAGCTATTAACAATAGAAAGTGGCAGGGGAGGTGGCTCAGTAGGAGGTAGCTCAGTTGCTGTGTGAGCAGGAGGACCTGAGTCATAAGTCCCCTCACTTGTTGTGAAAGTATGGCTGCAACTGTGACTCCAGCACCACTGGGAGCAGAGACGGAGTGGCTGGGTCTTGCTGACAGCCAATCTAATTCCAGGTTCGATGAGAGACCCTGTCTTAAGAAATTAAAGGAAGAGACTGATAAACCAGGCTGGTCAACTTCCTTCTGTGGCTTCCATGTGTGTTCGTATGTGTGAACACTTGTATACATACATGCATGCAAGCCACAGACACACAGAAAAAAAGTACCAGCTTGTATGAGAGAGGCTACAACTCCCTAAGCATCATTGTGTTTTCCGTGATTAAATGTCCAAGTACTAAAACCATTAAAGGGGTCAGAGAGATGGCACGGTGTTAGGAGGACTTAATGTTCTTGCAGAATATCTGACCTCAGTTTCCAGAATCCCTGTTATGGGACTTCCAAGCTTCAGGAGATCTGACGCCATCTTTTGGCCTATGTGTGAACCTGCACACATGTGTACTCACACATGTGCACAGAGACACATAGATAAAACTAAAATAATTAAGAGTGGATTCATTGGCCTCTATCCCATCTCTTCTAGCTTAGCTTTGTGAACTTTCCAGTCTAGAGAATTCAGTTCCGTAGTAAGCATCTATCAAAAGAGTTGGCCGTAGACCAGGCTTTGTGGAGAAACATAATAAACTTCAAAAAGCAGAAATTGCAGGGTTCATATTTTCTGATCACAAAGCAAAGCAGGCATAACGACGTCTAAGCATTTGAAATACCCACTTGCTTAGAAATTAAAACAAAAACAATAATAAGTTTTTTTTGAGTCCACGAGGAAATAAGATTCATAATTATAGGGCATTAAAAAAAATCCCAACAGTGAAACAGTTCTTTACCAAGTGTTATGGAATGCAGTTGAAGTGGAAGGGAGGGATAAATGTGCACTTATGCACACTCAAAATTTGAAATGAGAAAGTATGTAAATAAACAAATATTCAGCTCAAGACTCTAGACATCAGGGTTGGGACTAGAGGATGGTAGAAGGAAAGAAACGGAGACTGAACCAGAGTTTGCCAGTCTTACTATAACTGGTATTGAGTGTTTTCGAAGATTGGGAAGAGGGATGCTGGGAAACTCAAGGCTGTTTGTGTCAAATCCTCCTTTCCTGGCACTGGAAGACGCCTCAGCTGGTAACATGCTTGCCACACAGGCATGAGGAAGTGAGCATGGGACTGAAGGTAAGGTCTCATGGCCTTCATTGGCAAAGGTCTCATGGCATAAGAAGTAAACTTCTAGGATAATATAATAGGGTGTGTGTGTGTGTGTGTGTGTGTGTGTGTGTGTGTGTGTGTAACAGGGAGGCTCCTACAATGGTTTAGCCATTTCTGGAAGAAAGCTGTTCATTGGTTCACAAGGGCTCTTCTGACATGAGATGTGGCTCAAACATTTTCCAATAGTTTCTACCTCCTAAGACTCCTTACTGAGGAATTAAAGCTTCAACTCTTGGTGGAGGCATGGTGAGTTACAACAATGAGTGGGAGGTCCGTGAGATTTTGTGTGTGTGTGTGTGTGTATGTGTGTCTGTTTGTGTGGACATCCAAGGTGTGTTTGTGCATATATGTGCATATGAAGGCTAGAGGCCAACTCAGGTGTTTCTTGAGACAATGCCACTCACCTTGGAGTTCACTAATTAGTCTAGGCTCACTGGCCAGTGAGCCCCAAGGATCCTCTATCTCTGTCTCCTTAGGTGAACCCCATCATGCACAGCATTTTCTGTGGGGACTGGAGGGTCTTGACTAATGTCTCATAGTTGCACTGCACACACTTTACCAACTGAGCCACCCCTACAGCTCCTGATAGCAGGGATGGAGAACCTTTCTACAATGAAATGTTCAATACCTCAGTTCATTAATAATCCAAACTTCTTCATGCAAAACATCAAGAACGGAAATGAGGAGATAACAGGAAAAATATTGAGAAGAAAGGGCTATCAGTATTACTTTATTCTAAAAAGATATTTTTTAAGGGACAGTGAGGTAGATTGGTATGTAAGGATGCTTACTGGCAAGCCAGAGACCCAGAGTAAGTGGGGAAGCACTGACTCTGGAGGTTGTTCTCTGACCTCCATGCGTGAGCCATGGTGCTACCTACCGCTCAAGACTAATCAATCAATTAAAACATATAAATTCTTTTAAGCCAGATGTGGTGAGAGTAATCTGAAGTAACAGGTACTTAGGAAGCTCAGGAAGGAATATTGCAATTTCAAGGCCTGCTCTGGGCTACAGAGTAAGTTCAAGGCGAGCCTGGGCAACTCAGTGAGACTCTGTTTCAAAATAAAAAGTCAGAAGAAAGGGCTGGAGATGTAGCTCAATTATAGAGTGCTTGCCTAGTGTGTGTCAGTCACCAGTACTGCAAAAAGTGATCATAAGAGGACCAGGAGGGATGGCTCAGAGGTTAAGAGTGCTTGTGGCTATTGCAGAGGACTGGTGTTTGAGCCTCAGATCCCATGCTGGGCAGCCCACAGCTGCTGGTAACTTCAGTTACAGGGAATCCAATGCCTTCTGCTGACCTCCAGGGAGACTGAATTCACATGTACACACACACACACACACACACACACACACACACACACACACCCTTTTTACAAAAAGAGTACTTCCCTTTGTGAGACTTAACTGTTGGATCCCAGAATCCATGTAACAAAGCAGCCATCCCATGTGTGGTAGTTTAAATGAAAATGGCCCCAGGCACACACACATACACACATTTGTACGTGCATGCTGGCGCACGCACACATGTATGCATGGTGGCACATGGGCATTTGCACCCCTCATACAATTATAAAATTAAAAAAAGTTAAAACCTCTCAACCTACTGAGTAAATAAATGGTTGGGAAAAAAAGTCAAGCAACACAAAAGATAGCTTTTTATCCTATCAAGTGTGTAAAGAAATAAATTCTAGAGTATAATGCTGAACTGCGAAAGAAGAGATTGAAGTTCTCCTCCAAGTAGTTGATGGGAATATGAATTGATTCCAATTCTGAAAAGCTTTGTGGCAATATACATGATGGTCTTTTAAATTGTTTATGTCTTTGACACAGTGATTTAATGCCGAGGAATCTGTCTTGCAAAAATAATCAGAGAGGTGGACAAAGACGTATGAATAAGGCTATTCATATTTCTCTATTATTAATAAGCCAGTGGGGAAAATTAGAGGGAGAGCGTTCAACAATAGACAAATGGTTGGTTAAGTCAAGGCGTACTCATACAATGGATTATCATACAGCCACTTGAAACCAGATTTTTAACCACTAAGAATAAAGAAGGAAAGTGCTCACAATAAAACAGCATGTTCCACAGCTTGAGATGTAGCTCAGCGGTAGAGAATCTCCTGCTGAGAATCCCCTAGTAAGAAATGAAGGATGGGGCTCAGGGGTAGAGCATCTGCCTGGGGGCGTGGCTCAGTGGTAGAGCATCTGCCTAGAATCCCCCAGTGAGGGGCTGGGGGCGTGGCTCAGTGGTA
>NW_021604614.1:3482997-3484619 GCF_004785775.1 Grammomys surdaster
TGGCTCAGTGGTAGAGCCCCTGCCTAGAATCCCCCAGTGAGGGGCTGAGGGCGTGGCTCAGTGGTAGAGTGCTCTCCTTAGTGAGAGGCTGAAGGCAAGACCTAGCTTATGGTGTGTTACTTCTGTACCGCGGTTGAGGCCCTGGATTCTGCGTCCAGTACTGTCCTAATAACAGTGACAACAACAGTTTAAGAAAACAAGAGGATAAAAGATGACAGATGACTTATTCAGACCCACCTAGCCTCACCCACGTGCTACAACGATCATGCCTCTAGCTAAAATTTGTGTTTTGAAATTTAATTCTTTATGCAGTGGTATCAAAGACGGAGTTCCTTTGGGGAATGATACAGGGGCTTTTCCATCACCATTGGTATAGTGTTCTTGTAGGATCTCCAAGGGGCATGTCCTATGAGGATGGAGTCGGAAGGTATGGTGGGAGCCTCTGACCCTTCCATACCCAACTTAGTGCACTTCTCACATAGCCTTACCCTCTGCTCAAGGATTTGTTGGCAGTTGCGTGAAGAGACAGCGGTATGTATGACTCAACCTGTTGGTTAGGGGGGAAACTATTAGCTCGGTTAAAGAGAAAAAAATGGCTCGATGACCACTTTAATACTAGCGATAAAGAAAGTCTTTGGAGCTGGGTCTGCAGAAGGCATGATTTTGGAAGCTCCTGCTGCATCGATTTCGCCAGTCATTTGTAAAGGTGGGATCAATTCCAACCTTGACTCCCAGTCACTTCAGTTTATAAAAACAAAGCAGAAAGAGCTCAAAGTTGTCTGGTCTGGAGCAGAGAAGTGAAGCGTCTCATCTCAGCTGTAAAATTGAGTCTTCCTGACCTTGAGGCAGTGCGGGGGGTGGAGGGGGGAACGACACAGGAGCCGGAGAAGGAAAAACGGAGCAGGAAGTGGAGCCTTACTTTATGTCACAAGCAATCTGTCTAGTAGTCCTTTCTCTCTCCTTCTCTCTGTCCTTCCTTCCTGTTATTTACTCTCTCTTCCCTCTCCCTCCTTTCCAGCTCCCCTTGCCTCCACCCCCACCTCCAGTCCTGGCTCTCTCCTCTCCTTCCCTCTGCACCTAATTCACCATTCCTGTTAGAGCCCTAGAGTCATTTGCTTAAGACCCCGTTCCACTCAGCACTGCAAAAAGCAGAACAAAAGCCATAAACCACACACACAGACACACACACACACACACACACACACACACACAGAGAGAGAGAGAGAGAGAGAGAGAGGCACAATTGCTCTCAGGAAGAATTAGAATTCTTGGATGCTGTAGTCAAGAGGTCTGTCCTGGTGATGTAAAAGTGTCTGATGTGCTTTCTCTCAAGGGAAGGGGCTCAGGCCGTCCCTGTCCCTTCCATTTAAACCTAGGCACACCTCTGATGTCACATCTCTGAACAGAGAGTTGCGGAAAGACATAGCTTCATTAAAATAATGAGAAGAGGGAGGGAGGTTGGGTGGTGAATATGCCACATGTATACTGCTCTATTCTCTTGGGATGTTCTTTTGAAATAATCATGTCCTTATTTGTCAAGGAAGATGTTGGACTACTGAAAGTGTCCACTCTGGAGTGAGAGAGAGAGAGAGAGAGAGAGAGAGAGAGAGAGAGAGAGAGAG
>NW_021604614.1:3484629-3497215 GCF_004785775.1 Grammomys surdaster
GAGAGAGAGAGAGAGAGAGAGAGAGAGAGAGAGAGAGAGAGAGAGAGAAACAGACAAAGACAGACACAGAGACAGAGAGAAACAGAGACAGACAGACAGAGACAGCCAAAGACTTTGACTCAGGTAAGTGGGCAGACAGACAAAAGCGTAGTGCAGGCTTAGAGGACAATTCAGGTTGCAGTATCAGAAAGACTGTATGGTAAGATCTCTGAGGAGAGGAGTCAGAGCCCCTGCCGCAGAGGAGGGCACCTCTTCCACAGCTGAGAAGTAGCCTGTAGCCAGGCTCTCAGGTTCCTAGGCAGGGGAACATCTAGGCAACAGGATTTATGGTTCTGATGCAAACCCACTTTCCAGGTGAGAGATTCTGACACTCTGTTAACTAGGAGGCTGCTACAGATATTGTGGCACAAACAGAGCCTAGATCTTAACATTGCATTCTTACAGTGGACACACCGAATAAATCTCTATTTTCTGCTTTTTATTCTTTGTTTTTGTTGGTGTCTGGAGGATGTGGGCTACTGAACTTGGCCTTCTTGGGGTACAGATTGTTATTCCAAGTTCAGTGACAATGTCAGCTCTTTGCTGTGAGCTGCCTGCAGTGGGACACCAGTGTGCTTCCTCTGGAGGACTCCCCTGCTTAATCTTCTGTGTCCTCTCTTAAACATACAGGCAGAGGTTAGGAAAAGAGAAGACTCACAAAGAGGATGGGAGCTTGTGTCGGTTTCCTTTCTGTTGCTGTGATAAAACACTGTGACCAAGGCAATTTATAAAAGATAGAGTTTATTCCGGCCCATGATCCTAGAGCAGTGGTTCTCAACCTGCAGGTCAAGACTCCATTGGGGTCACATATCAGATATCCTGCATATCAGACATTTACATTACAATTCATAACATTAGCAAAATTATATAGTTATGAAGTAGCAAAAATATTTTTTTTGTGGTTAAGGTCATCACAATATGAGGAACTGTAGTAAAGGGTCACAGCACTAGGAAGGTTGAGAGCCACTGTTGTTGAGGGATAAGAGCTTATCATGGCAGGGAGGTATGGCAGCAAGTGGTTGGCATAGCAACTGGAGCAGGATGCTGGGAACTCACATCCTTTACCATGAGCATGAAGCAGAGAGAGCAAACTGGCAGAGCCTTAAGTCCCAAAGCCAGCCCCTGATGACATATTTCCTCCATCAAGGCACATCACCTAAACCTCCCCCAAACAGTGCCACCAACTGGGAACAAAGTGTGCAAATGCCCAAGACTATGTGGGACATTTTTCATTCAAACCGCCATACTTGTGGGCTTTTATTAGTTACTCTGTCGCCAAAATTAGGGTTGTAGAGTGTGCTCTAAGAATCTGGAGTCAGCCAGTTGCCCTCCATAAGGCATTTAGAACAGTGAAGTTAATAGCAAAAAGCAGAATAAGGGGATTTATTCAACATGTCTGAATTGGGAAGAGGGGCCTAAAGAGATCCAGCAGTCCCCTATAGTCCATCCTCAGGGTCTTGAGATGGTATTAAAGTTTAAATAGAGGACCACACATTTAGGTCAAAGTGTGGTACTACTCACCATACCCATTATGATGTTGGTTCCAATCTCTTCATATAAGGTGACAATTTAGGGGAGGCAAGTTCCCCTTCTGCAGGGAGCCAGGCTTCAGTCTTTTCTTTCTCAAAGCATAAACTTCTTTGAAGGGGGATTCCAGTTTCTTGGGGTTCATTGTTTCCGTGGTTTGACAGAATGAGGGATACAAGTGTTTCTTTAGAATATATTCATTTCTGCCAGCTAGGTTATAAGTCAATGCTAATCCCAGTCCTGATTCACCACGTTTTCACAGAACAGCAAGTAGGGTAGCTATTTCTCTCCTTTACTTTGCCTTTACCTTGTAGCAGATGCAGCTCTCTGAGTCTGGAGATGGTGATGGGTTTTCAATCCTTGTGTGGTAATGCTGCTCTCAGTTGGGTGGAGTCTGGCTACACAGGTCCTTGAGTTGAGAGTGATGATAATAGAAGAAAGTCAAACTGCCGAGGCAGACCTTGAAGCACACACACTCCTTTTTTCTTTCTGCTGTTCTTTCTGAGCTTGGTTCATGTTTCAGGTTTAGTGAATACTATTTGCAAGATGAGGCCAGAGGTTGTAGCTGCCTATTAGCCCTCCTGTCGAAGGGTGTCCCCTCTTCTATTTTTCATGCCTTGGGTTCATTTCTTCAGGTTTTGGAAAGAGGGACATTCATCTGCTGTCTTCCTTATCTTCCTCTCCCCCCCTTGCTACTGCCCTTGAGTTTGACCCTCTCCCCTTTCTCAACGGTTCTAACAAAAAGGAGACTCTAGCCAAAATCAAAGTGTGGGGTGAGCTCACAGTTTGCATACTGTATCTTTCCTGAAGACCAGTGATATCCAGAAGCAGGTAAGACTAATAGCTGATTCAGAGTTTTTTCTTTCTGGTGTGTATGTGTGTGTGTGTGTGTATGTGTGTGTGTGTGTGTTTGATATTTCTTCTCTTACTTTCTGTTTTATTTTTTGGGACAGGGTATTATACTGGCTTTGGGCTTACTAATTCAGCTACTGACTACCTAGCAAGTCTCAGGAATTCTCCTGCCTTTATCTCCCTAGCTTGCATTACAAGCCCAGCTTTTATGTGACTCCCTGGAGATCAAACCCAGGTCTTAATGCTTGCACGGCCAACATTTTATCAAACTTAGTTATCTTCCTAGCCCTGCAGTTAATTTGTCTTAAACGTGTCCAGTGGCTTGTTTTCCTGTTTTTGATATGCTCTAAGAATATAAAGAGAGTTGGGTACATTAAATCGTATTCTTCAGAGACAGCATTCTGTAAGCAACTTTGGTGTGCAAGGAATTGAATGACAGGTAGAGAATAGGGAAAAATTGTAGGGTTGATGAGGTCCTGCATCTGCTCTGTCACAGGGCTTAGGAAGGCAGGATGTAGGAAGTTTGAACTTACCCCACACTGTCACTGGGCTGGTATAGGGAGGCCCAGGACATTACTCCAGGGGTGGGGAAGCACAGTCTGAGGTGTGGGACAGCCAGAGCTGGCTTGGGGGTTCCTGGGCCTGTGACACAGCCGAGGACGTCTGGTTCTCAGGCTCTTGGACATCCAGGCATTTCTGGGAGCCGCAGAAGAGCTGAGAACAGGGTGGGGGCCTGCGGGCTGGATCTTGCCTAGTACTGGGGAAAAAGGGGGGAGCTCTGGCTGGTTCCATAGGGGAGAGTCTTTGGCTTGACGGTGGGCGAAGGCCTTCTCCATGGCTCCCCACAGCGGATCCCAATGAAAAGAGAAAGTCTGTGTTTTTGAGATGTTTATTATCATGGCAGAAAGTGGATGAGTAAAACCATACCCCACTTCTCAGGGCATCCCTTAGGTTAAATACCTTTTGCAGGGAGGAGTGTCTGGGAAGGAGAGTTTATTTGCTAAGTCGTCCAGGTCTTTAGATACCTCATTAAAATGGAGATCTGTCTTGAGCCTATGTGACCACAGGTCACATGCTCTACCGGAGGGGTTTGGCGCATTGCCCTTATGTGACTGATGGCCATAAATCTATGGAGGGCTGTGGCTAGTGACAGGGGTCTGATGCCTGGGAATCAGGTGAAGGGCTTACTATCCCTTTAGGCTCACTGGGGTTTCTAGCCTTCTTTCAACCAGGAACCAGGCTACCTTTCACGGTTCCACAAAAAATTGTTCTGGGAAGGGAAAGTAGGGGCAGAGTTGCAGAGGTCAGATTAAAGGCAAGACCTTGAAAGGGGACTTATTACTACAGAACAACTGTGCAGTAGGCTGGAGAGATGGCTCAGTGGGTAGGAGCACTTGCTGTCAAAAATACAAGGACCTGAGCTCAAATCTCCAGAAGGTGTGGAAAAGCCCAATGCTGAGTATGAGTGTATGTAATCTCAGTACAGAGCAGATGTGGGGCAGAGATAGGAGAAACCTTGGAAGCCAGAGGGTCAGCCAACTTGATGTGCACAGTAACAAGACAAGAAGAGATCCTGTCTCAAGCAAGATGGAATATAGATTCGGACACCTGAGATTGTCTTCTGACCTTCACATGTGAGATGACACATGTGTACCTCAGTCACAGGCAAACACAAAATATAAACATACACGTGTAACTGTGTAGTGTATCAGTCTCTTGGCAGTGCTGATAGGTCTTCATCTTTCAATCCTATGAACTAATGTTTGCCTAGAATGTCTATAATTTTCAGACACAATTCCTTTGATTCAGCTGTGCAGATGCCCCAGTGAATATCTTCCTGGCCTGCTTCAGGAGATAACAGGTTCACAGAGAGTCTTAGGTGACCAAAATATTTTAACTTGATCTAAGACTTGGAAAAACCTCTGGCCTCGAAAGACAGGGATCCTACCCATGGTTCATATGGCAAGTTACAGACTTTACAATGAGCTTTCATTATGACAAATCAATGTGACACAAACACTTTATTACTGTGTATGGCTCCCTCCTCCTTTGGAGTCCTGTCCTAAAAACCTGGCTGGCTTTAGACCAACTGGCTAATTACTTGTGCTGTAATGATCAACCTGCCTAATTTATCACTTCTTTGAACATTTAATTAGCCAGCAGTGCAAGACAATTAGGTTCTGAATTAGGATAAATTAAACTGCTAGCTTAGCAGCTCTAAGGACATGGAAACTATAACCAATTACATCTGCAAAAAGATTTGACAGAACCACCAAAGAACAAGAGTTTGACATGGGCCCAAGAGCAAGATGTGAAGATATTCTGGGGAGTCACATCGAGATGGTTCTTTTAGACCAGAAAAATAGGGAAATGGGGTACAAACTTGGAGAACAGGGTCTGACTTTAGATTCTGTGTGTGTGTGTGCGTGCGCGTGAGAGAGAGAGAGAGAGAGAGAGAGAGAGAGAGAGAGAGAGAGAGAGAGAGAGAGAGAGGTATATGATGTATTTACACCATACATGTATGCACATACAACATACATTCATGTACAGAAGCCAGAAGTACATGTTGCATGTCCTACTCTATCACCCTCCACATCATTCTTTGAGGCAGGGTCTCTCACTGAACTTAGAACTAGGGTGGCATTCAGCCAGCCCAGAAATGTCCCTGTCTCTGTATCCCACAGTGCTGGGACTACAGGTACAACAGATCACTTCTGGCTCTTTGCACAAATTCTGGAATTCATCCAGTGCTCTTACCCACTAAGCCATCTCCCCAGATCTGGATCTTTACGTCTGGTTAGAGGACCCTTAGAACTCTTCTGACAATCAACCATATTATTTTCCATAACCAGAGCTAGAAATTTACATACTGGTATTTGCAAGAATGACACTTTAACACTGGGTGGTACTTTAAAGAGGAATGGATAAGTCTACATTAGAAACAAAGTAATTTCTCATCTAAGATTAGTTAGCTTCTTTCTTTTTTTTAAAATTGGAAATAATATTTGATATCACATGTTCTGATCATGGTTTACCCTCTCTCATCTCCTCCAAGGTCTTCTCCATCTCCCCACTCATTCAACTCCATGCCTTTTTGTCTCTTTCTTTAGAAAACAAACAGGCAAAACCGAAGCAAAACAGAATCGAACAAATAACAAAATAATAAAGAATAAAAACAAAACAAAAATAAAAAACAAGCAAACAACAGAAACAAAGAAAAAGTACGAAAAATACATGCATACACGTGGCACACAAAACCCCTACAACCTGAAAACCAGAAGCCATAATATACAAGCTAAAGACCAGTAAATTAAAAAAAAAATGCCTAAACAAACCAATATGAGACCAAAATAAAAATCTAAAAATCTGTGATTGAGTTTGTTTTGTGTTGGCCATCTACTGTTGGGCATGGAGCCTACTCTGAAATGTGGCTAATATACCCAGTGAAACTCCACTGGAGGAAGCTAAGTTTTCCTTTACAAGTGGTTATCAATTGGAGATAGCTTCTTAGTAGGGACAGACGTTTGTCTCCACTCCCCCCTCAGCGCTGGGACAACCCTCTCTGGCTTGAACCCGTGCAGGCCCTGTGCATGCTTCCACAGTCTCTGTGAGTTCATATGTGCATCATTCCTGTTGTGTCTGGAAGACAGTTTCCTTGGTGTCATCCATCCCCTCTTGCTCTTACAAACTTTCTGCTTCCTTTATTGAAGAGTTTTCCTTGAGCCCAGAGGGAAGGGATTTGATGAAGACATTTTGGACTGAGTTATCCTGAATCTCTCACTCTCAGCACATTGTTCAGTTGTGGGTCTCTGTGTTAGTTCCTTTCTATCTTTAGATGAAGCTTCTCTGATGATTGCCGAGTGAGACACTGATCTTTTAAAAGAACAACAGTATTTTTTTTTTTTTTTTTTTTTTTTTATCTAGGCCATGACTTACTTATCTAGTCTCAGGTTCTTGGCCACCAGAGCAATAGCAGGGATGGGTTCCACCTTGTAGAGTGAGCTTTAAATCCAATTAGGGAGTAGTTGGTTACTCCCAGCATTTGTGCCACTATTACACTAGCATATCAGGCAGGCGAGTCACCATTGTAGATCACAGGGTTTGGAGCTTGGCTGGTGGTTACCTTTCTCCTCTGATACATGAACACTAGTCAGTATGCGTGAAGGACCTAGTTTGATACCAGCTTGACTTCTTCATGTTCAATAAGATATATAGGTATTGTCTTCAGGAATAAGGACTTAGTACCAGTTTGTGGAGAGCAAGCAATAGCCGTGGTAATAGCCAGAGTTGTTTGCGGATTTCCATGGGGCTCCACTGAGCAACAACTCAACTAGTTGTAACTCATTTCCTGCACTGGAAGTTTCACTTGCTGGTGGAAGATGTCTAGTTGGGGCATTATCTCCTCCATAATTGGTGACTTCATTTAGACTTCTTTCATATATGCATATAGTTCAAGAAGCTTCTATAGTAGTGAGTCCATATGACCCCTCAAATGGCCCTTAGTGTTTTTTGTTCCTCCCTTATCCCCTTTCTTCCCTCCTTTCCTTTTAAGCTTAGTTAACTCTTGAGTTTGCAGTGTTTGAGAAGGACTTACTTAAGGATAACGTATTGTGGTAAGGGAATGCCAAATTACATTGCCTTAGCTTTATAATGGATCATAAATTAATCTTTTAATTATCAATTTGTGGTTTTTATCTTTTAAAAATGTTTGCCTGGAGCTGGGAAAGGCTGAGTGGTTACTATTGCTTACTGATCTTGCAGAGGACCTGTTTGGTTCCTAGCACCCATGTCAAGTGTCTCACAGCCATCTATCTGTGACTCCAGCTGCAGGAGTTACAGCTTCTGGTGTCCTCCTCTGAATTCTATGGCCGTTTCACTAATGTGTGCATGTGCTCCTGCACATCTACGTCTAAACACACACACACACACACACACACACACACACACACACACACACACACGAAAAGCAGAAGTCCTTCATAGTAGAGAGAGTTTTTACAGTAAATTGGCATACAGCTTCTAGCTTGTTCTTACTAATATTGTTTTTTTATATGAGCTATTGGAGCTCAGGGCCCAATTATCTGTCAAGAGGAAGAAAGTAGCTGGTCTTCAATCTATGCTTCACCCCAAATTCACACAGAAAGGTTTTCAGGCTCAGAAAGGCCTCTCACCACCACATCACCCAGGTCAGAATCTTACAGGCTCCCTGACCTCTGTGAATCCCCATGAGTCCCAGTTAGTTGATTCTGTGGACTGTGTTCTCCTGGTGTGTCCCTGACCACTCTGGTTCCTCTAATCCCTCCTCTCCCTCCTCCATAGGACTCCCCAAGCTCCACCTAATGTTTGGCTGTGGGACTCTGCATCTGTTCCCATCAATTCCTGCATGACGTCTCTCTGGTCTCTTTGATGATGATTATGCTTGGTTTCAGTCCCAGAACACTCTGCAGACAGGACAAACGAGGTTGAAGGTTTTGTGCCTGGATTGGTGTCCTTGTCTGCTTACAGAAGATAGCTACTTCTGGCTCCATGTCCTCCATTACTAGGAGTTTTTGCTAGGGTTAGTCATGTAGATTCCATGGAGTTTCATTGCACTAGGTTTTCATCTTGCCCCTGAATGCCCCCCACCTGCCCCAGATTCCATTCCAGTCATTTCTCCAAGTATTTTTCTCCCTCCTCCCATTCCCGATCCCTTCTGTTTCTAGCCCCACCCACTTCCAGTCCACTCATGAAATCTATTCTATTTCACCTTCCCAGGGATATCCTTGCTTCTCTCCCTTAAGCCCTCCTTGTTACTTAGCCTCTCCCAGATCTGTGGACTGTAGCATGATTGTCTTTTACTTTACAGTTAATATCCACTTATAAGTAACTACCTACAGTGTTTGTCTTTCTGGGTCTGGGTCTTCTTCATTTTATAGATTATCATGAACTCTTTAAACTATCTTACCTCCTGGTTTCTCAGCCCTTCCTTGTCTATCCCCTGCATTTAAGATAGAGCAAGTGGGAAAGTGAATTGCTCCTGATCCACTCTCTTGACAGGAAGAAGGGGGCAGCTGCTCCATCTCCTGTAGCATTCCTTATACTTTCTTGCCCTGATAATCAATAGAGTTCTCTCTGGGTGGAGGCAAGCCTGTGGCCCAGTAGCAAAATAACGGGAAGAGTTTACGAAGGCAGTTGTTCTCTGAGTTAATAATTTGAACAGTCAGAGAAGCACTGTGGTTCTCATGGTAACAGAGACCTCTGGCTTAGTCTCTAATTGGAATCTATCAGACTAATATGTAGAGATGAATATCCTAGGCAACTTTTTCCCTTCCCTTAATTGGAGCATTTTTAATAAAGCAATGATATGATGCAATTTGGAGGCACAAGGCCAAATTGACTAATTTGTTCTAAATATGTCAATGGGATACTTACTTGCAGATTTCTTAATGACATGCAATGGGTCTGTCAGTTGCAGCGGAGCTTGGGTAGGAGCCTTTGCTCCTTGTGTGACTTTTGCAATGTTAAATCTGCTGCTTACTTCTGAGTTCTCAGGCACATTCTCTTCATCCTCTTATACAAGAGTCTGGGAAATTCTGCTGCAGTTAATGTCTGAGATAGGGTTTGCCTTCTAATGAGTTTAATGAAAGAATAAGATAGTTTATTCTTACTCTGTCAGATGTGATCTCATAGGCTTATAAGCCTAGTACTTGGGAAACTGAGGCAGAAGAGTTGCTTGTTTGAGGGGGAGATTTTACATTTAAACTTCAACCATATAAGCATCAGAAAATATTGTTTTAAATCTTGTGTGTGTGTGTGGGCGTGTGTGTGTGTGTGTGTGTAGGTGTGTGCAGGTGCATACATGTGTATACATGTGTATGCCAGAAGTCAACTCCAGCTATCATTTTTTAGGCACCATCTAGCTTGTTTTTTGAGAAAGGGTCTCTCACTAACCTGGAGCTTGCCAACTAGGCTAGGCTGACAGGTCCGTTAGTCCCAGAGATTCACCTGTCTGCATCACTTTGTTGCTGGGATAACAAGCACATGATGCCCTGTTTGGATTTTTTTTTTAAACCATGGCTTCAAGGGGATCAAAGCCAAGTCCTCATGCTTACTAGGCATTTTGCCAATTGAGCCATCTCCCAATGCCAATTTATCCTTTTCCATAACTAACTCTTAATCTACCAGGAAGCATGCATTATCCACATTTCATAGAAAAGGAAACAAAAATGTAACTTGATAAAAAAAAAAGCCAGGTTATCAGGGATGTAAGAGACCCTAAAGAAGGTGAGATATCAAAATGACAATGGAGTATTTGGAACAGGCAAGCATAAGGCTGAGGGGTAAGAGGGAGGGCGTGGATTAATTTAAAGAGAAAAAGAAATCAGCTGGGGGTAACGGGAGAGAAAAGATGGGCTGTAGGGGAAGAAAATAAATAAGGATGAAGAACCAGATATATATGTGAGGATATATCATGATGAAACCTATTAATTATATCATTAATAATAATATCTATGAGAATGCCATTAATATTAATAGTAACCTAAAATTAATTTTAAAACGGAAGATAAGGGTCTGGGAAAGCCAGGCGGTGGTGGCGCATGCCTTTAATCCCAGCACTTGGGAGGCAGAGACAGGTGGATTTCTGAGTTTGAGGCCAGCCTGGTCTACAGAGTGAGTTCCAGGACAGCCAGGGCTACACAGAGAAACCCTGTCTCGAAAAAACCAAAAAAAAAAAAAAAAAAGGGAGGTGGGAGTGCTGGGAAGATGGCTTATTGGTAAAGAGTGCTTACTGCTCTATCAGAGGACCTGAGTTTGGTTTGCAGCACCCAAGTGGGGCAATTTATAATTACCTCTAACTCCTGCTCCAGGAGATCTGACACCCCTTCTGTCCTGGGGTCTCCATGTATGTGCACATAAGTACACAGGGACAACACAAGTGTATACATTTTAAAAAGGAAGATAAGAGATAAGGGAAACAGAATCTCAAAGCGAGATACTGTTTCCAGATCTCTTATTCTTTACATAACATCCCACACGTAGATGTTTATAGCAGTCTAATTTATAGTTCACCTCATAGAAGCTGCATCATGGAGTCCTCTTTTCAGTCAGCCATCCACTGCCTATGTTGTATAGCATCTCTCAGGATCACTTGTAGCTGGGATATGTGAGACTGTCTCCATAAGGTCACCATTCATGGTGGGGTAGGATATTGAAGTGATACAGCTATTTGGGGTCCCTTCAGCTCCTATTAGTAACCCATCATCCATGTCCTATAAGTCTTCATAATAAACTTATTGGCTTATCAAGTTGGACTTTGATAGTATTGTTACTTTGGTTATTTGTGAGTCCTGTACGGGGGCTGAATAGACATTTGTCACATCTCCAAGTTAGTGCAGAAAATTTGTTCCTGAATGTGGGGTAGAACAGAACTTCCTCTCATGGCAGGAGAGCTTCACTACCTTCACTTGTACTTATATTATTGACTTCATCTTTCAGTACTTTGAAAGAAATTGGAACCAGACATCTTTGCATCAAGATATTTATGTGAGGGACCAAACTGTAGACACTCGTCAACTTGACCAACATAGATGGTGCTTTCCCCATACTAAGCACCACCTTCTAGTAAACACAGAACAGACACAGCCTTCATGATTGCTTATGGGTTTATTTTCTGCTAGCCTAAAGTACATGGCATCTAATTTGGCACTAGGCATTTTTTAATACAGACATATATTGCATGTGCTTCATAATTGATACTTGTTTCTCAGCTTTTTGATCATGGAATGAATGTATGAATGCAGGTGGGGGTGTGTTGGAGAAAGAACAATCATTGTTTTATCTGAGGAGGCCAGGACCAGCCAGCCAAGCCTGTTTGTTCCCAAGCACTTTCAATATCTAGAGGGCTGAAGATAATTAAATGGAAACCATCTATTCAACCATTCTCCATGACAACTGCCCTTGATTGATGAGCCCTGAGGAATAGCCTGGCAAGATTTCAATCTATCTGAGAGGATCACTACCAACCAGGGATTTTTTTCCTGAGCTGATTTTTCTTAAGATCTGCAGATAATGTTGTCACTAAGTTTGACGGAATGACAATTTCCAATTCATCCCTCTGGTACCGCTCGCTTTTATCTGGCAGCTCGTGTGCTGACTAAATGGCATCTTAGTGTGGTTGCAGTGGCATCATGTCCTGAGCATCTCTCTCCTCTCATCTAGTTTAAGGACATCTTTTTAAAGAACAAAGCAAGATAAGAAACAGTTGGGTCCACACATGATAATATTTGTGGTAGGGAACTGCAGACTTATCCAGTGTCATGAAAAATCCCACAATGCATCTGAAGGATGTGACTCTTATTATACGTTTGTTGAATACGACACATAGGACCACATTTCACTAGTTTGATTTCTTTATAATTCCTGCTTTACTGTAGACAGAAATACTTGGATTTCTGGATCTAGCTGTGAATGTAGTCCCATCCTTCCCTCTACTTCCAAATTCTATCCTGATCCCAGTGATGTTTAAGTTAGGAATGACCAGAGTGGGCCATTCTTCTTGAAGTTTATGGGTCAAACGTAAACAGTCCTCTTCAGAGCTATCTGAAGAATGCAGACATTATTAGCTTGTTAGGCATGGATCTTCAGAATAACAGGTTATCTATGTGTCTGTCTATCATCTCTATATACATATCTATAATCTTTCTATTAATCTATCTGTATATATCACATATATGTATAATATATGCATATATCTATCCATCTACACAGGTAATGGTCATCTACACAAATAATGGTTTATCAACCTTATCTTACCTATCTATCTACCTATCTATCTATCCATCTATCATCTATCTAGATAATTTCTTGCCTATTTGCCTGTTTATGCACATAAAAGCTTGCCCTTCTATCATCTATATCTATCCATCTATCTATCTCTCTATCTCTCTTATACCGATAATGGCTTGTATAATTATGATGTGTAAGTCCACTGATCTGCTTCTATTTTCACATTGGAATCTGTAATAAGATTCAGTCCAGGTTCATAGTAATGAAAAACAGATGAGTAGATGTTGTGATTATGCTATGGAGATGAGGGAAGATGAGAGGAATTGCTTAGTGAAGCAGGATAAATGACATGCATTCCTCTTTGCCCTCTCCTCTCCTCTCCTCTCCTCTCCTCTCCTCTCCT
>NW_021604614.1:3497315-3516728 GCF_004785775.1 Grammomys surdaster
CCTCCCCTCCCCTCCCCTCCTTTCTCCTCCCCTCTCCTCCCTTCCCCTCTCCTCTCGTCCCCTCCCCACTAACCTCTTTTCTCCCCTCTCTTCTTCTTCTTCTTCTTCTTCTTCTTCTTCTTCTTCTTCTTCTTCTTCTTCTTCTTCTTCTTCTTCTTCTTCTTCTCTTCCTCCTCCTCCTCCTCCTCCTCCTCCTCCTCCTCCTCCTCCTCTTTCTCCTCTCTCTCCCTCTCTCTCTCTCTCTCTCATTCACCTTTCGGTAAGTTGGAAGATTCTCTTCCACATTAATAAGGGACACATATACCACCATTTTATAGACTAATCTTGTCCGAAACCACCCTTACAAAATCACCCCAAAATGATGTTTTGTCAATTAACTGACCAACCCATGGACCACTCCAATCACCCTATAAAATTAGCACTGACAAAGGGTTTGCTAAATATGTCTCCTGGTCATTACATAATTGAACTTCCTGGGTTCTTCTTGCTTTCTCTTCTGTAGCCCTTAGATGCTCTGACAGCTTACTGAAGGACCCCCATTACTGAGGGTATCCACAGTGTGTATGATGTAAGTGGCTACACCTTTCTCCTAAGATAAATCAACTTCTCCATCCAACCCTGAATGGGAGTCCCACTCCTAACCTTGGTGACTATCTATCTCAAAGTTCTAATCTGACCCTACACTGTGGCATATCTTCCTGGAAATCCACATTCTTTTTCCCTTTCCAGCTCTGAGAACAGTAGTAGTGTGGAACGGGTTCTTACCTGCCTTTCTCTTGGGTAGCTAAGGTTTCCCTAACTTATCAGGCATTTCTTACAAACCAGAAATTCAGTGGTTGCTTTAAAAATTCAAGGGTAATCTCACTTCAGCCAATAACATATCTGAAGGAGATCAGATCCAAGCTCTTGGCTGGATATAACAGCTGGATACAAAGGCATACTTTTCTTTCCAATCATACTTTCTTCAGACAGAAAGCTGGGAGGGCCTGGGAAATAGAACCTCGAATGAATTCTTCCTCTTTTGGGGAGGTGAGATTATGGTTTCATTCTGGAGGTGACTTAGATGCCATTGTAATGTGAAAAGGTGAAACCAGGAGGCATTTGAGTTGCACAGGGCTTTAGGACACATCTCTCACTATTAATGGAATTTTGATATTTTAAGGAAACGTCAAGTTTATGGCTAGGAAGAAAGAAAGGCAAACATTGTTGACTGTGTTGGAATTCTTGCCTCTTGGCTGGTGAGAGGATTCAGCTAGACTCCAACATCAGGGGCTCCTTTCTCACTCATGGCCTCTCTATACTCCCTTTTAGTCTACCCACGTTACCAAGGTAAGTACAACACACACACACACACACACACACACACACACACACACACACACACAGAGAGAGAGAGAGAGAGAGAGAGAGAGAGAGAGAGAGAGAGAGAGAGCGCTGTGTTCACCGATACATGCATATGGCATATGTAGAGGTCAGAGGTCAGTGGTGTTGGTGTATTACCCTCAACTATATTTTTTGAGACAGAATCTCTCACTCACTGAACCTGGAGATCACCATTTTGGCTAGGCAGGCTCAATATCTACCTGTATGAGGATAGAGATTTATCTTCAGAATTAGGGCTACAGACACACGCCACCACACACAGATTTTATGTGGGTTCTGGGGATCTGAATTTGGGTCCCCATGTTTGTGTAGCAAGCACTTTACACACTGAGCCATCTTCCCAGACTTAGAAAAAGCATATCTCCCTGACTCAGACAACTACAATGCCTGGGAAGAAGAACTTAGACACAGAGTGAGATTTGTTATCCAGAGTTCCCTAAAGGAGGAAGGAAGCAAGACTAAATAGAAGTCTTTTGAATTCCAGACCTGGTGCTCTTCGCTTAGTGCCATGAAATCACCATCAATTCAACCATCTGTCTGGGGGACTGGCTTGCAAGGATGCTTCAGACTGCCAAACACACCATTAGCAATGATGTACGCTTCTATTTTTACTGTGGTGGGCTGCTAAGGCAACAGATTTAACTTCCTGATTCTGTTTTGCTTAGGTTAAAGTAAAAATTAATTCCCATTCCCCAAACAGCCATCCACTACCGGGAAGAGGAGATAACTCAGATGAGCGAGTGTCATGTATTAAACTCATCACATGCCAGCGCTGTCTATGTATTGAAACCATGGCCTTCTGTGTTACCTGAGATTTCTGGGATGCACTATGTGCTGTGTGCAAATTCTATGAGGTATACTTTCAGTGTATACACATGTGTGCACATGCAGGTTTACATATGCAGTGGCACACATGTGGAGGTCAGAGAACAACCTTGGGTCCTCAGTCTTCACCTTCCACATTGTTAAGGACAAGATCTCTTGCTTCCTGCCAGGCTAGCTGGAATACAAGCTTCGAGTGAGTCTCCTCTCTCTGCTTCCCATCTCTTCATAGGAGCACTGGATGGCAGATGTGTCTACCTTGTCTGAGTTTATGGGAGATTCTTACTCCTGCATGGCAAGTGCCTTACCCACTGAGCCATTTCCCCAGCCTCTATGAGGTGTACTTCAATGTTTCCATTCTAAGGTTGATAAAATACAAGCCTTATACAATGACTTGCTCAATCCTGCATATGAAATAACCCAGTGGGCAGATCAGTCCTTATCTACCTGGGTCCACGTTTCTTATTCTCTTATGCAGATTTGTGTAGTCTCTCTTCTTGTGTTTTGTTAGCACTGCCCAGGAGACATCAGCAAAGCAGTTAAGAAAGGGAAGCCAGGAACATCCGCTTTGCAGACTTGCTTCTGTGGTCTCATTGTTTCAGTGAGTCATAGGAAGACGGATTTATACTGACTAAGCTCACAAGAGACTTAGGTAGAAGACTGAATGGCATTCTAGTCCCTTTTAGAGGAGTGCCCTGAATTCTCATGGTCGCCTTCTAAGCCATCTGCTTCTCTAGAGCCCAACAGGTTGAATGGTTGAACATAAGGCTTCTTGCTAAATACAAAATCAGAACCAAAATAACAGAGGGCTGGGGCTTGAGGACTCCTACAATCTGCAGCTGATCCTGCATGATTTCCAGTTTCTTGGGAGCATCACAGTGCTTTTTCACCCCTTTCTACTTCTCCATCCCTTCCTTTTCCTTCCTTCTCTTCTTTCCTCTTTCAGATAGGGTATGCTTATGTGACCCAGGCTCACCTTATGAGCCTCTTGCCAGAACTCTGCTGTACTAAGATTCCAGGTGGGCACTACCATACTCTACTGTCTTGTTTTTAATAAAACACAACTAGGTTTCAACAGCACACTTTATTCATTGTTTTATTAGCATGTTTCATATTCTCCATTTCCTTAGGCATATCTTCTTCAAATTTATCATTATGACTACTTACAGAATAAGCTACTTTGACATACCTGTATAGTTGATTTTAGGATCACATCTTACTAATTCATCTTTGAGACCCTGTGTCCTCCAGTGTGATACCACACACCACTAACCTTATACATTATGTATATTTTTCCTTCCAAAGGCATGTATGTATATATGTATGTAAGTACATATGTATGTATGCATTTATCATCTATCATTACCTAAAATCTATCAATCATCTATCTACTATATCTACCATCTATCTATCATCTATTTCTGTCTGTCTATCATCTATCAATCATCTACCTCTTTTTCTATCTGTCATCTACCTACCTACTTATTATACCTTTCTAACATTTATCTACTATCTATCTATCTATCTATCTATCTATCTATCTATCTATCTATCATCATCATCATTATCATCTGGTACATTTTGTCTCTGCAAGACTTCTTTCTAGAGTCCTAAGTATTACTTGACCCCTAAGCCCTCTTGTTCAGAGGGACAGAGTGTATTGATTTTAAGCGCAGAGGATGGAACCCACAGCCTTATGTTGCTGGGGAACTTCTCTACCATGGAGCCACATTTCCAGCCTCTTAAAATCTGTTTTACATCCCAGATAACCAAGACAGCACTGAGGTCATATGCTGGTCACATGATACGTGCATATAATCTCAGAACTGGGGGAGCTGAGGCAAGAAGATGTTAAGGCTCAGGGAAGCTCAGCCTATGTGACAAGAAGAAAATAAAAAGGAAACTAAAAATTAAAGAAGCATAGTTACTTTTTATATACATCTAGGATGAAATGTGAAATAACAAATGAAGTATCAGTGTGACTGTTCAGTAGGTAAAGGTGTTTGCCACCACGTCCAAAGAGGTGAGTATGAATCTGGAGGCCAACCCAATGGAGGGATGGTAGTAACTCCCATGAGTTGTTCTCTTACTTCCACACGTGTCAAGTCGTTAACCTGCACATTCCCCGACAGAGATCTGTGCTGACGTTCTTCTTTCTTAGCAACTACGTGTGTTTTACAATAATGGATCCAAGTAGACTTCATTTAAGTCACGAGATCATTCAAGTGCTCCCTGGAAGTGACCAGAGCCATTGTCCTAGTATCAAGACTGTTACCAGACATCTGAAGAGACAGAGTCCTGTTGCAATTGTAACATTTGCCAGAGGTTATCTGCATGGCCCTAGGCTTCAACCCCTCTATCTGTCAAACATGGGGGTCTTCCTGTCTATAAGATTCTATGACTTTTTCAAAGCAGATCAACTAAGCCACACCAGGCCCTCCAATAGGCAGCCTTAAATATGCACTTAAGAGAATCCACTAAGGGAGGAATTGTGTGCTTGTAAGTGAGAGTTTATTACTTAACACTCTGGGAAGCAGACCAGAATCTCTTCCCTAAAGTGAGATTTACTTTAAGCTTAAGCTATTTTTAAAAGGTAGACAAAAACCCATGATATCACCCCTCTATTAATTTGCAGATATGAAAGAGTCCCACCAGTTCTGAGTCTTGGATAAATACAAAACTATAATCACAGCCTCTGCAGAAAGGTATTGGATGTGAGACAGCTCCTAAAAGCGGACGTGGTACATTCTGAGGAAGCAGTACGTTGGATCTTTTGATGCTCTGTGTAAGCTGCCAGAGTTGGCAATTATAGGTTTTTTTTTTTTTTTCTATTTTTGGTCTCAGAGTACTTTAGAATTCCTTCCATGATGGTCCTACTGTCAGGAAGAGCAGCCCAGCAGAGAACTGATAAAGTTTCCACATTAGGATCTTTTCAGCTATTCATGAGAGGAGCTTGCCCATGGTAACTGAGTCTCCTCTGCGTTGTGTTAACTCTAAGTGTGATGTCCTTTGCAGACATATTCATAAGCATTATCTCAGCCTTTTAGTTAATTTCAGTTGACACAGGTAGATAATTTCGGGGCAGTACTGTTTCTGTAAAGGAGATATCTAATACTAGGGAACAGTCTGAGTGGATTATATAGTACATCTACTGAATTGAATACTACCTATCCATTAGATGCTATTTTGTTGAAGGTTACTTAATAGGGTTCATTTTTTATTCCCTAGTGAGTGTTGAGTGAAAAGAAGCAGGATATAAAATTCTACGAGGTATAAATTTGCTGAATAGTGGAAATTTCCTTTGAATGGAAAGAATCCTTCCTGGGTAGGGGTGGGAAATAAAGGGGGCTTTATAAGATCCAGGAAGTAAAGAGAACTTATAAAGTCGTGGAAGTAATCCACCCACAGGACTTAGTAAGCTTCTGAAGCTTACTTACAAGGTTCACAAGCACACACCCCACCCCAAATTTTATAAGCAAGGGAGAGGAGACTGACCAGCTAAGCTGTCTGCAGCAAGTCATGAATGGAGCTTCAGCAATGCAGCTGTGATGAATTCTCAGTAGTGCAGAGGTGGGATTTTTCTTTTGGCGGGGAAGGGTCATCCATATTCCCTGTAAGTCATCCCTCATCCATGCTCTGTAGATAATGCTGTTGTACCAGGCTGCCTACCAAGTGTTGCTGCCATCATCTTCCAGCATTTGACTGGACCTATTATCAAAAGCTAGCCAAGCTTATTTACTATTGACATTCTATCATAGAAGGAGAGAGTGGAATGGGTCATAGAACCCTCACCTGAGTATCTAACGACCTCGCCCAACCTCACATTGTACATGGCCTTGGGGTCTTGAAAGAGCTGGAGTACGTAGGTGGGGAAGGACTTGGGAAGGAGTTTCATCTGCACAACCATAGGGGAGTCATCATTCACTGCATGCAGACCTTCCTGCAGGGGTGCTATAATGTCCCCCATGGTCTTGTATCCATTCTTTTATAAGGGAATCTAATAACTCATTGTCTCCCAGCAGTTAGTTTGGTGGAATTTTCCCTTGGTTTGTTTGGGAGACCATAGTAGGAGGGCTTGTTTATATCTCCTACAGGGGAGGAATTTTAGCAACAAGCTTCAATAAACTTATTGGTTTGTCAAATTATACTTTGGTGGAATCATAATTTTGTCTGTTGTTGATTCTTTATCTGGTATGAGTAGATATGTGCATGGTGTCTCCCTAGGAAAGGCCACACACCAAAACCTACCTTATACATGTTATATTCTCTATATAGTAGTTATCATATTTGCATACTTACAAATATGGCATATAATCCTTCATAATTTATGGTTATGAAAATGTATACATACTACCACATAAAAGATAACAACTAATGGTGAGTATTTTTACTATAAGATACTTTATTCTAAATACAATGTTAATTAATTATTATTCATACCATTTGCATAATAATATAATAATTAATTCTGATTAGCATCTTGATTGTTCTGAGAGACACCTGGGAGGTTTGTAAAGCACGCTTTTTAGTAAGTCTCTGGTGGCATTTTCAGGGGCCATTAGATGATGAATGTTCTGACCTCAGTAATATAGTTCAAGTCATTGATTTATTCAACTTTATTTAAAATTTGAATAGACTTGGTAGGTGGTGAAACTGTGTAAACGGAAACTTTTTGAGAGGAAGTAGGCCACTAAATGTGATGGCTAACCTTGGTTATCAATCTGGATACATCCTAAATCAACATCCCAAATTTTAAAACCTAAAAATGCTTGGCATATCTATGAGGTATTTTCGTAATCAAATTATTTGAAGAAGAAAGACCCACTTTAAATCAGGGCCACACCTTATGGTGACAGTTTGCTTGCTTTCCCTCTTTCTTCTATCCTATTGCTAAAGCGTTACTTCATTGATATTGGAACTAAGTGCTTTGGGATTCCAACAAAGACAGAAGATCAGAAACTCCACAGGAATTCTCTGGAGTGCCTGTGTCCTATTGGGAATGCCAAGACCGGCAGTTCCATGAACTGAACGCTTTTGAGGTGCTTTCCAGAATGAAGGAACAGTTGCTAGACCACCAATAAACTCATTGGCTCTGGAAAGTAAACTCTCTGTGTGTATGTGTATGTATGTGTGTATTTGTGTGTTTGTGTGTGTGATTGTGTGTGTTTGTGTATGTATTTGTGTGTTTGTGTACGTGTATATTCCTGTGTGTATTTGTATGTGTATGGTTGTGTGTTTGAATGTTTGTGTGTGTGTTTGCGCATGTGTGTGTTGTGTTTTGCCCATTCTATTAGTTTTGCTCATTTTGAGAGTCCTGGTCTTCTTGTTGCTTCCCTGTGGGAAAAATTGCCGTGGCAGTGGTGGTGCCAGAGGTGTTCCACGCTGGTGGGCCCCACATACAGGAGAAAGGTCTGGGGTTCTAAAGGCTGGAGGCTTTGGTGGTAGCAGGCCCCAATGGTACAAGAAAGTCCTTGGTTCCAAAAGGGTTTATTTTCATGGCAGATGGTAGATGCATCTGGATGTAACCCCCGTGAAACTCAGGGCAGACCTGAGCTAAATAGGGAGGGAGAAAGGGGGAGGGTCTGGGGAAGAATGCTTAATTTGCTCCACCCTCTGACCTTCATTAGTATGTAAATCCCTAGGGCCTGAGGCCTGTAGCCACACCCTCTACCTGTGCACTTTGGGAGGGGCTGTAATGGCCTATATGACTGAACAATGTAGGTCTATGGAGACTAGACTGCCTGTAAGAATCCTGGGTTCTGAGGACATGGCTGAACGCCTACTGTTTCTCCCTTGGAGTCTTGGGGTTCCAGGCCCATGCCCAGCCATGAACCAAGATACCCTTATGCAGTCCCACACTTCCCTTCTCTGTTTCCTGTTTTCCATGAAAGATCAAACTCCCTAAAACCACGAGCAAAATAAATCTTCCTTCCTTTAAATTTATGTCAGGCATTTTGTCACAACAATGAACAAATGTCGCCAACACAGTAAGAAATCTAGATCTTAAATTCAAATTAAATACAAAAAGGCTGGCTCTAAAATGTGTATATGTGAAAAATAAAAATAAATAGAAATTCCATGCACCCTTCCCTGCAGCTTTCGACTGGGATACAAAACTGTTCTCTGATCGTGAGTCAGCATCTGCTTAGAGTTTTCATTTTTTAATTGTGCTTTAAAAAAAAAACATAATGTCTACCCTTTTCCCCTACCTACAAAATCTTCCACCTAAAATTGCTCCTGTCTTAAAGAAGTACAGGGACAAAATGGAGGAGAGACTGAAAGAATGGCCAATCAGTGTCCAGCCAAACTTGGGATCCAGCTCATGAGTGAACACCAAACCCTGACACTGTTACTGATGCTATGTTGTGCTTGCAGAGCCTAGCATGGCCGTCCTCTGAGAGACTCTACCAGCAGCTGACTGAAACAGATGTAGATACCTACAGCCAAGTATTAGACTGAGGTAGGGGGATCTCTATGGAAGAGTTAGAGGAAGATCTGAAAGAACAGAAGGGGATGGGAACTCCATAGGTAGACCAACAGTGTCAAGTGTCCTGGACCCCTGGGAGCTCCCCAAGACTGAGCCACCAACCAAAGAGCATACACAGGCTGGACAGAAGCCACTGCCACATACATAGCAGAGGGCTGACTTGTTTGGTCTCAGTGGGAGAGGATGAACCTAATCCTGTAGAAATTTGATGCCCCAGAATAGAGAGATACAGTGGGAGGATGGCACCCTCTCATTGAAGAAGGGAAGTGAGGATGAGGAGTAGACTCTCTAGGGGGGACTGGGGGAAGGCAGCGTTTGGGATGTAAATAAATAAAATAATTAATTAATAACAAACAAACACACAAACAAACAACACCTTTCAAGGCACATCACAATGTTGATACCTCCAAGCATGGCTTTATATGGCAGACCTATAGAATGTTTTTCTAGTGTAATTGCTTTAAAAAATATTAATTAATTAATTAATTAATTAATGTGTGTGTGTGTGTGTTTGTGTCCACTCATGATTGCAAAGGGGTGGGTATCTGCATGCCTGGTTTGAGGATGCCGTATCTTTCTTGTTCTGCAAATGTATTGTGTACTTCAGGGTAGCTGGCTTGCAAGCGTCTGGATGGGTTGGCTGCTCCGTCTGCCATCTTACTGCAGGAATGCTAGACATGAATGTAGTGGCTTCTCTAATTTTTGTTTTGCTTAAACGTTTCTTTATTTCCTTCTTTTAAAGGCTGAGTAATATTCCATTGTAAACATCTTATCCGTGTATCTTTCCATAGACATTTAGGTTACTCAGACATGTGGGAAAGATAAAAGACATGTATTGTCTTGTCATCTATCTAGAGAAGACATTAAAAAATGTAACAAAGCCGCTTGGCAGAAATTCAAGTTCCTTCGAAGTCCCCTCCTAATGTCAGAACGTGTGCTCAGGGCTGCTCTGCAAGTGCATTCCTCTCAGGGGCTTCACAGCTAAGGGTGTGAGACCCACCTCTGACCACTCAGAGCAGCAGTTCTCAACCTTCCTAGTGCTGCCACCATTTAACACAGTCCCTCATGTTGTGGTGACCCCCATAAAATTATTTTGTTGCTACTTTATAATTATAAGTTTGCTACTATTATAAATTGTAATGTAAATATCTGATATGCAGAATATCTGATATTCGACCCCTTAAAGGGGTCAAGACCCACATGTTGAGAACAACTACCTTGGAGTGAGGCACAGGACCCCTCTCCATTATGAATTAAAAAGCAGCAGGCCCCCAACCCCACTGCTTTATTTGCATAGCTACCGCCCTTCTGCAGGAGTGTAACTTTTTGCTTTGCCAAAATACTTGGGATTGTATGGTCATTTTTTCCCAACCCTAGATACATTTCTTACATCTCTCCAATTCTTTAGACCTACATTTTTAAAAAAATATTTATTTATTTATTTTATTGATGAGTACACTGTCGCTGTCTTCGGACACACCAGAAGAGGGCATACAATCTCATTACGGATGGTTGTGAGCCACCATGTGATTGCTGGGATTTGAACTCAGGACCTCTGGAAGAGCAGCCAGTGCTCTTAACCACTGAGCCATCTCTCCAGCCCCCTACCTACATTTTAAGGGACATGATCATCCTGATTTTAAATTATTTGGGGTAAAAACCCCCAAGTCCCAGTGTTGGGTGGGACACTTCTATGATGGTTCTTTTTTAATATTTTGAGCAACTAATTCACTGCTCTCCTCAGCAGCTGCTCTAGTTTACTTCCCCACTGATAGGGCACTGGGGTTCCCGTTTCTCTAAATCTTCAGTCACACTTGTTAATTGATTCATTCATTAATCAACTCCCTAATTATTTGTGATAATAGTGGCAGGCACTTCTCAGGAGCATCGCAATATTGGGAAGCGGGCGGGAGAAGGGAGCTTGAAGGACAGCTAGCTGTTTGTGCCAAGCAGGGTCAAGCAAGAGCGTTCCAGATTCCCTGTGACCATTTAAATGCCCACAAGCAGCGCTTAAGAATTTCCCGAGGCCTCACATCGCTGCCAGTAGTTGGTGTTGCTTCATTTCAAATGTTTTGACAGTATGACATCTCTCTGATTATTGTTTAGAATCTTTCTGTGGCTTCGTGGGCTGTTCACGCTGTGTTGTTTTCCTGTGAGATATCTGCTTCTAATTTTTGCCATTTTCTGGCAAGCTGCTCTTTCCTCTCTGAATTGTTAAAAGTTCTGTATTGCTCTGAATATTAGCTGTCTTTTTTTCTAAATTATGTACCTCTTTCTTTGTGTTTTTCTTTTATATTATATTAGGACTTTTAAAAAAAAATCGACACAGGGTATCATTGCACTCCAGGCTGGCCTTGAACTTTCCATGTAACAGAATAATTCCCGTAGGCTTAGATTTTTCAAAATCTACTTTAATAAGGGCTCTCATATGCCTTGATTCCTCCTTCTAGCCCACCATCCAAAGGTAGGGGAGAAACGATGGTAAATAGGACAAGGGGATGTGGATCTGTTTAGAAATAGTTCTTTGGGGGTGGGGGTGGGGCGCGATTCCAATCTCCGTATGTCAGGATAACAAAAGTTCAGTTTAAGTGTTCCTGAGCATGAATCAGGACTGGTGGCACTTTCCAGCAGAAACCACCAGGCCTCCACTGAGTCAGCACTAGTCAGCAGGAACGATCAGGACTAGTCAGAATGCCAGGAGTTCTCTGTCATGCCTCTCTCAATGAAATGAAGCTCATCGAAGATTCCAGGACAACTAAGTGTTGTATAGCTAGCTATGCAAGCTTCCAGTTACTGTCCCTTGAGTCCTATTTATCATTTCTCCAAATATCATGTATCTTCCCACAGGTCTTGCCTCAGCAAAAACACCATGTGAGTCACATGATACAACCAGAAGCTTCCACTTCATTTCCCCTCCTCCTACCTCCTCCCAGGGCCTGGGATTGTAGGTGTGCATCCTCAAGCCCAGTTTATGCAGTGGTTGGATTGAACCCAGGATCTTTGTGTATTCTGGGTGAGCATGCTGTCAACTGAATTACAGCCCCAGCTCCAGATCACAGCCTTAACACAGCAATTCCACCATTAGAAACGTTTACCTGTGTGATGTGTCCATTTCAGCCCTGGAAAAAATTACTCCCTGCTGTGAAACAATCCAGATGGTCTTCTAAAATTTTTCAAAGCTTTTCCCTTTTCATAGAAGTTTGTCATCGTACATGTAACAGTTAAAATGCAGGGACAGTTTAATCCCGTTAGAGGTGGAGAAACGTCCTAAAGGAGGTTTAATTGGGGAAAACTCAGGGTGTGTCCCATTCTGGCTTCTTCCTGTTGCTACCCTGTTTCAATTTTTGTCTGGCAGGATAGACAGGTGCCTCTAACACCAGGATCAAAGTCATCTTTCCTCCCTTAGTTGCTTCTGTAGGCATGTGTATATGGTATGAGGTCCAGTCTTACTGTTTCCCACAATGATACAATATTGCCATTTTCAATCACGAAGGCAGACTTTTCCTTATTGCTTGGCAACTGTAGCTTTTGTTACTTTAACACTGAGATGCTTGGATAGCTCATGAGTCTGTTTGCTTCTCTGTGCTAATGTCATCCATTCTTAATTGCAGCTTCATAGTAAACTTCGTTTTTTTTTTTTTAAAGTTTCAATTTTCTAGAACACATATGATTGAATTATGGGTTGGCCCTCATTACATATTTTGCATTAGAGATTCTCAGGCTTTCTTTCTTTCTTTCTTTCTTTCTTTCTTTCTCTCTCTCTCTCTCTCTTTTTCTTTCTTTCTTTCTTTCTTTTTTTTCCTCATTCAATCAGGTTGGGGGATGTCTTAGTCACTGTTCTGCTGCTGTGAAGAACCATCATGATCAGGGCAACTTATAGAAAAAATATCTAATTAGGGGCTTACTCGCAGTTTCAGAGACTTGGCCCATCATTACCCTGGTGGGGAACATGGACAGATAGAAAGTATGGTGCTGGAGAAGTAGCTGAGAACTACATCATAATATGGAGAAAGAGAGAGAGAGACAGAGAGACAGAGAGAGAGAGAGACAGAGACATAGAGAGACAGAGAGAGAGACAGAGAGAGACAGAGTGGAAACAGAGAGACAGAGAGAGACAGAAAGTAGGTAGAGAAACACTGGGCTTAGTGTGGGCTTTTGGAATGTCAGAGACCACCCTCAGTGACACACTTCTTTCAACAAAACCAATCCCCTTAATCCTCCCTAAACAGTCCACCAACTGGAGTCTAAGCATTCAAATGTATGAGCCTATAAGGGCCATTCTCATTCAAACCAGCACAGAGAGGAAGAGAAACCTAGAAACTATTCAACCTTCTTGCCTCTTTCCTTTCCTTCCATCCTCCCTCAGTTTTTTTCTTGAGATACTGAATAGAACCTGGGGGTTCATACATGTTGGTCAAGCATGCTACCACTGAGCTACACCGTAACTCTCTACACGGCTGATCCTCAACCATGTTTCCATCACGTTGGGATTCTCTGTAAATGCTTCATGTGTGCATTCTATTAACACACTTGTTAGGCTGACATTTACCCTTAAAATAATAAAAGCCAGCTTTAGGCTAAGATTAATTTTGGCTCATTTGCACCCAGCCTAATAAAACAATACACCTTAAGCATATTCTTTAGCATTTTAAAGCAACATATACTAGGAGAGGAGAGTGTGTGTTTGGCGGGGCGGGTGTGGGTATAATATGAAGACTGACTCTACAGGTTGTCCTTTGGCCATAGGTGTGCAACAAAACAAAACAAAACAAAACCAAAACAAAATTAAAAAAAAAAAACCCTCTGATTGTGAAGTTGGACTGCATTACAGCCAAACGGTAGATATATTTTTGTTCTCCATTCAAGTATATAAAATATTTCAATAGATAAAAATCCACTATCCTACATTCTGGCAACTGCATTGTGTATCATTGTGGTCAATAGCATTCATCAAGTAGGTGGTGTGTGTTGGGCCTTGTCACCACAAGAGAGGCCAGGCTTATATGACCAGAGACCCTTGAGTTGCAAACAGTTTTTCTGGGGATTAGAAAACATGGATAATATCCATCAGGAATTCATGAGTTATTAGAAGCAAACTTGAGGTGGATGAACTCTCCCATATAATTCTCAGAGCTGTGAATTCTAACCTCAGGTATACCTGGATGGAAAGTCATTGGTCGTAGAGCCAGATGGTTGCCATGGTGGTGGAAATGTAAGAGACAGTTTTAAAACCATGAGAGACAAAGAACTGTACTTCATAATATGAGCTCTGGGGACTCAGAGTATCAAAAGCAGGTAGGTTATCTTATAGCTATAGAACAGAAGGTGGGCCACTGACTGTGTATAGATAACACAGTCTTTATAAACCCAACATACAGGACCCTTCCCCCTTCTCCTGTTTAAAAGGAGATTTTTAAATGTATTTTATTTGTCTTTATATCTATTTATTTTTATCTATTTTATCTATTTATTTACATATATTACCTTTATTTATTTGTCTTCTCTTTTGTGTTCGTGTACGCTGTGTGCGCAGGTGCCTAAAGAAGCCAGTGTAGAGTGAAAAATTATAGATACTGGGTATATAGAATCCTTTTTAGACATATAAAATATCCTTTAGGCTTTCTTTATAAAGACATGGAGAAACCAAGGCATGAAGCAAGTTAGGAATGTGGAAAGACCAGTCACCATTACTGGAACTGGCCTATCGCAAAGAGAAAGGAAAGAATGCAAGTGAACTAGGTGGAACCAAGCTGGGAACCAAGCTGAGAACCAAGCTGAGAACCACAGTGACATGGCAAGGCCGAAGTGACAGGGCAGGACCACATTCTTGAGAAAGATAAGCGTACAGAGAGTTTTCACCTGACCCTGACTCATGTGGGTTGGGTTCCTTTGGAATGTTCCACTATTTTTATGTTATGCCACCCTAACAACCCCTCATCCCCCTCCCCATTCCTTGGTTTGTGGTTTTTCCCCTTAAAACCCCCTCTTAAACTGGCTGTTGGGGTCAATTCAGCTCCTGTGTGGGTATATGAATTGACCGGCAGCTAGCTGTCATATGCCCTAATAAACCTCGCTATTGCTCCAGTACACGGTGTCTAGAGCAGATTATTGGGTGGTCGCAACTTTCTGAGACTTGAGTGAGGGTCTCCCCTCTGCAGAGGTCTTCACCAGAAGAGGGTGTCAGATCCCCTAGAGTGGAAATTGTGTGTGGTATTGAACCATCCAATGTGAGTACTGGGAACCCAACTTGTTTCCTCTGGAAAAGCAGTGTGCACTTACTGAACCATCACCCTAGAAGTCTTCATCTTTATTGTACACTTGCTAATGGGGGGCATGCTCATGCCATTGTACACATGTGGAAATAACAGGGCATCTTGCTGGAAGTTGTCTTGGTTTCTAACATATGGGTTCCTGTTGTTCTGTTCTTTTGTTTCTTCCCTTGGGAGGTTCAGGTGCTGCTGCACAACATGCAGGAAAAGATGGAGCAGAGGCGAGTTCCAAGGTCCACATCTTCCCTCAGGGTGTCCAAGCCCCAATGCATACAGAGTGAGAAAGGATGAAGGGTCCGTGGGATCTTAGTCTGGCAGTGAATGCCAGAGGTGAGGGTATTGGGGGGGGGTGTGGTGTGGGGTGGGGGCTATGGGTGCATAGGTGTCTCCTCAGAAGATCTCTTCAGTATGATGATTCTTTTAAAGAACAGTACTGTTTAGACAATAGTTATGGAAATTGTTTGTGTGCATGCAGTTTATTGGGGGTGAATCAAGGGCTATATATATGAAGCCTGGAAGGGGTTCTTCATAGGTTAAAGCTTCATTGGGTGAGGTTTAAGATTCTGGGGATACCTCATTTGCATGGAGAAGCATTCCAGGAAGTTGAACTGATAATCTCACCGAGGATTACCTGACATTCCTTAGGTAGAAGATTCAGGTTGGGCTCCCCAGATCAGGCAGAGAAGAGGAAGCCCTGCTAGGAAAGGGACTCCTTCAGTTTGCACAGAGTTCAGGAAGGCTATCTGGACATGGTAGACTTCAACTTTAACAGCAAGGTGCAGCAGGTTCCTGAGACTGAACTCTGAGTATCCACCTTGGGAATAGGGGCCTTTACCTGTGCAGCCATCTCACCAGGCCAGAAATCTGCGTTTAAACAAATTACTCTGTGTGTGTTTGTGTGTGTGTGTGTGTGTGTGTGTGTGTGCATGAACATATACCTATATGTATCTATGTGCTCAAGGAGGCCAGAAGAGGGAGCAGATCTCCTGAAGCTGCAGTTACAGACAGTTCTGAGCCACCTGACATGAGGGTAGAGAACCAAACCCAGGTCCCCTGGGAGGGAAGCAAATGTTCTTCACTGCTGAACCATCTCTACAGCCCTAAGCTTTTCACAGCAGTATTTTGCACACTTGCAGGTCCAGGTGTGATTTTTTTTTTTTTTTTTTTTTTTTTGGTAACAGGGTCTCATGTAGCTCAAGCTGGCCTTGAACTTGCTATGTGGCATTCTGGGATTATTGGTATGCACCATCACACCAACTTGTCTTTATTAATTAAAAATTTTACATTTATTTATTTTATTATGTATGTATTTATTAGTGTGTCTGGGGTGGGGTGCACATGCACAGCACGTGTGTGAAGACCAGAGGACAATTTGTCAGTGTTGGTTCTGTCCCCCACAACTCAGGTTATCAGGCTTATTAGCAAGTATTCTCTCCCACTAAGCCATCTTGCTGGCCCCAACACCTTATTTTATGTGGTGATAGAGATGGAACTTGAAGTTTTATGCATATTAGGTGAGCACTCTATCAACTAGGCTTTATCTTTAAGCTGTTTGTTTGGAGGACAAGGTCTTGCTGTGAAATACAGATTAGTCTGGTCTCATATGCCTCTTGAGTGCTGGCTTTATAGGTGCATATACTTCCAGTTCCGTTTGTGGCTGATGTAAATTAAGAAAACCAAAGCAAATTCAAAATAGAAAATGAAACTTAAGAGACCAGGCTGGAGATATGGCTCAGTGGTTAAGAGCAGTTGTTGCTCTTTCCAGAGGACCTGAGTTCAATTCCCAGCACCCACATCAGACAGCTTACAACCATCTCTAACTCCTGTTCCAAGGTATCTGATACCCTCCTGAAACTTCTGTGAGTACACACACACACACACACACACACACACACACACACACACACGTGCACATACTCATACAGACATGTACATAAAAATAAAGGAAGTCTTTAAAAAGAACTCTAAACACTGAGTGAATATGTCTTTTATGTTTGAACTTTTTTTGAAAGCAAGATATATGACTGTGCAATTGGGAACAAATTTAGACACAATAAAAGTATTTATGATAATGGGAGAGAAAGCCATTAAGAATTTTTTATTAGATAAGGTTGGCAAAATGAACTTTCCCTGTTTTCATTTTGGAATCACTGAGCACTTGTGATTCTATAATAAAAATAGCAACGAGAAGAAAATTGGACACAGGGCATTACTCTTCTCCCTCTGTGGGGTGGAAGAGGATGATTCCTTCTCCCTTGGAAGATGAGAGAGACCCACTGTGGGCTTAATTAAGGAGGAAAGCGTTCACTGAAACAGTAAAACTTGCAGCAACTGCCTGGCACTGAATTCTCTCTCCATGCTGGGTAGGATTTAACATGTCTGGGCTCTGGTGTGTGCAGCTCCATGACTTTGAATTCTACCTTTATATCAAGGATGTAGATGCTATTGAAATTTTTAATCCCAAACCAGGGTTTCTACATCAGCTTTAATCATTCAGCTCCCAGATAAAGACTTTTATTATTTACAATAAGTCTTAATCAGCACAAGAGCTGGGCAAATATCTACCTTTCATGCTATGTGAATCTGCTTTCCCATCGATAACCCCGAGTTATTACTTACTATGTTTCATCTGGGGTGCTCTTAACTCCAATTGGCCAGCCCTCAGGACCATATTTTCTTGACTATTAACCCGTGATATCTTTCTCCCCACTCCACCTTGTTCCCTACCTCATGGTTCTCCTCTGACCTCCAGTGGGAATCCTAAACCCCGCCTATGTCTCGTCTGCCCAGCTGTTGGCTGCTGGCATTTTTATTTACAAATCAGAAATAACTTGGGGACAAGGTCACATAGCATCACTTGGGTCTATGTGAAGACTCTCTGGGGCAACCAGGTCTTAAGAAACCAGTATTAACATTAGAATACAAGCAGCATCAGGCCCACCCACTATGTGTGCAGAAAGAGACCAAGGTAGGTATGAGAAAGAGAGCAAAGCCAGAGAAAGACAGGACACTGTTAGAACAGAGGCTAGATCATTTAAGATAGTGATCATGCTAGTTTGCTAGAGCTCACAATCCACACCTCTGCAGCTCTCTCCCAGGCACAGAGATGGGCTGTTCTGTGCTGTGGTTCTATGGCCTCTAATGCACCCTATCCACCACTTGGGTACTCCATACTCTTTGTCATGTAGGCTACCCCAAACTAAATCACCTAGTATAAAACTTCCTATGAGCCTCCTAAACCTTAACATATATGCAAACATCATTATATATATCATTATAATATATATCGTATATTATATATATGGTTATATAATTATTATTTTTCTTTGTCAAGGGATTTCTATGAAGGCTCCTTTAGATCCACCTCCATCCCTCGCTTCATAGTTGTATTTCTCTTGAAGATATTCCTTTTAATGAAGTTCTCTAGATTTGAAGAGAAACTTCTCTTTCCCTCGGCTTCTGTTTCCATTGGCTTTTTCCCTCTGTTTCCCTCAAAATCGGCTTCTGTTGTGTCAATATTGAGTATGTTGTATTGTTTTTTTTTTTTCTAATGCTCCCTCCTGTTAAGGCCCAGTCATAGTCTGATGCCCTTTCTCCTAAACCTCACTCCTAAAGAGCAATCACATGTCAGTTCCTTCCCTGAATCAGCCACTGCTGCTTCAATCTTACATTGAATAGAAAGTCCACCCCAGCATGGCTCCCTGTAAGGGACAAAACATACTCAAGAGAAGCTGTGCACTTGACAAACATGGGAGGAGCCAGGTGCTACTACCTAGGCCAAAAAGGGTCACAATGGTCTGAAGCTTCTGAGGAAGTTACCAATTTCAAGACTCTCTGTCTTTCTGTCTCTGTGTCTCTGGGTCTCTCTTACCCTTCCTCCCTTTGTCTCTACCCTCTGTGGCAACCTGGGCGTTGGTCCTAGAGTTTCCTGCCCTTGAAGTGAGTCTTCTGCTTCTGAGCTACAGTTCCACTTGTTTTTTTGTCTTTCTTAATAAATGCCTTCGTAGGCAGTGGTTCTCAACTGCTGTGTAGGTCACAACTCCATGGGAATCAAATGACCCTTTCACAGGGGCCAAATGTCAGCCATCCTTTATATCAGATATTTACATGATTCAAGACAGTAACAAAATTACAGCTATGAAGGGAACAAGGAAATAATTGTATGGTTCGGGTTCCCCATGACATGAGGTCGTGTATTAAGGATCACAGCATTAGGAAGTTTGAAAACTGATGCTCTAAGAGATAGACAGATGTCTCAGCAGTTGAGAGAACTTACTGTTCTTCTAGAGGACTCAAGTACAATTCTTAACACCCATGCTGGGTGTTTCATAACCACCTGTAACTAATGCCAGCTCCCAGGGATTCAATACCTTATGGCCTGGAGGAAGGGCCATGTATATAAACACTCTCTCTCTCTCTCTCTCTCTCTCTCTCTCTCTCTCTCTCTCTCTC
>NW_021604614.1:3516738-3528080 GCF_004785775.1 Grammomys surdaster
CTCTCTCTCTCTCTCTCTCTCTCTCTCTCTCTCTCTCTCTCTCTCTCTCCCTCCCTCCCTCCCTCCCTCCCTCCCCCCCTCTCTTTCACACACACATAAAAATAAAAATATATCTTTAAATATAAAACTGTCTCTGTGACTGTGTACATGCCTCTGGTTCAAATTTTCAGGAAACAGGAACCTGGAATCCAAGCAGGGTCCCAGTGGACTCCAATTCAACTGGTAGCATCTTTGTTACTATTCTCAACATATTTTGAATGGGAAGCTTCCATCCTTCCATTTTCCTTTCTTGGAGTGGTTGTACTATGAATACCTACCACCCAGGAGCTATAAAATGAGACACCCCATTTTTTAGATTGGCACATGGTGCATGCTGAAGGAACACTAAATTCTAGTCAATATTATCAGTTCTTGGCACAAATTAACAAGGGTTCAGCCACATGTGGAAAAGTGGCTATATTGGTTTCATTTTCTCATTACTCAAAATGCTTGACAGAGGTAACTTAAGGAAGGAACAATTTATTAGTATTGACAGTCCTAGTCTGTCTTGGTGTGGAAGACATGGTGGGGTTTACTGTGGTGGTGGGGAAGTGAGGGAGGCACCACACACCTTAGTGGACCAGAAAACAGAGGGCTTGGGCACAAACTAGAAGTGGATAGCATCATCTCCCAGGATTTCTATTTCTTGGGGAGACCCCCCTCCCACAATCTACTCATTTGAGATAGGGAACCTAAGACAGAACCAAGAAAATTTCAATTCAGAGGAAATTGTTATCCAACACCCAGTGACCCATTACTACTAGCTAGGCCAGAGTCCTAAAGGCTCCACAACCTCACCAAACAAAACCACCTGCTGGGAAAGAAGCGCTCAAATATATGAGCCCTTGGGAGACATTTCACATTTGCATTCACAAGAATGAGTTAAACATTAGAAAGGATCGTGTTTGCTCATCTCTTTGTTTTTTCAGCTTGGCACCCAAAAATATGTCTGGAATTCCGTACTGATCACATCTGGCGGTAGAACAGAATCCAGCCCCAGTCACTTGCCATAGACCTTATATTTGCTGCCTCAGGGAGAGATCTTCTGATTGGGGTGGCTATAGTTTTGAAAAGATTCTGGGAGCCATCTGTTAGATGGAAAACAAACTAAAGCTCCAAATAAACAGTAGTTTCAGAGAGAAGCAATACAAAGAAAGAAAAAAAGATAATCACTGAATTGGTCAGGGCTCTCTAGAGGAACAGAATGAGGCAATAGCTATATTCTATAAAGAGAGATTCATTCAATTGTCTTATACAGTGGAGCCTGAGTCGTTCCAACAATGGTTGTCTAAACACTAGAGAGGCTCTGAACCTGGTTGCTATTTGTCATTTTCTTTAAATGGAAACATTCCACCCTAGAAGGAGGCTCCTTACTACCCAGGAAGTAAATGAAACTTTCTAAGACACAAGAAATAGGCAACTCACAAGTCTCAGTAAACCTCTGAAACTTACAAGTCTCCAGGCCCCTCTCTAATATTGTATAAGCAGTAATAACTCTACCAGTTAAGCTGACTTCAAGTTCTGAAGGGAGCTCTGGGGATGGGGCTTTCATGAATCTCTAGCCAGGCTAGTGTAGGCTTTTTGGTAATGGAGCTGCCTTTGAGTAGTCTGTGTTTCTATTAGGAAGCCTTCTCACCCATACTCTTGAAAGTAACCCCAATAAACCCATAGGTTTACAAGTTGCATTTTGCTAGAATCATTATTTTGGTCTATTTTTGGATCCTTGTCTAGAATACACAGACATTTGCTTGCATCTCTTGAGAAAAAGTCAGAAAGCACTGCTCAGTCTATGAAACTGGATGCCTCAATAGTCCCAATCTTGTTATGAAAGCCTAGAAAGATTCTTGGAGAGTTGATGTTGTTCAGTCCTTCTTGAAAAGCCAAAAGGTTGCATTCTGATGCCAGTGAAGGCTAGCAGCTCCAGCCACTACCACAAGGCAGGGGCTAGTTTCACCTGCTGGTTCCTTAGTTGTCTTTCTTTCTGGGCTCCCCACTGGAAGGCGCATCTATTCTAGCAGACAATCTTCCTACTGTCCTTGTTTAATCCTTCCTAGACATTCCCTCACAGGTATACCTAGAGTTATGATTCATAGATGTTTCCATATTCAATCAATTTATAAGAGAGATTTACCATCACATGTATAGAAAAAAAACCAAAGCTGAAATCAGTAAACCTTTTTTTTTGTTTTTTTTTTGTTTTTGTTTTTTTTTTGTTTTGTTTTGTTTTAGTTTGCCTTAGTACAGTTAAGAATATACTAAGGGGTCAGTTTGTAGAAAGCTAATTTCAGGTGACCCTAAGACAAAGCTGTGTGATTGGGGCTCCTGTCCCCAAGCTTGTTATGTATTACACTTGATGAACAAAGTGAATTGTTGATTTGTTGTTCATTTTGTGAGGCAAAAAGCAAGCAGTGCTCTGTACATGGTTTCCTTCAGGAATGCTGGGGGGTGGGTATGGAAAACCCAAAGTCATAAATATGCTAGTTCATCTACCTGCCCCCAGAGACAAAAGCAGGTACACAAGAGGTGTCCTGGATGTGGTCAGAATCCAAACTTTCAGTGATGGGAATTAAGGCGCAAGAAAGCTTTGGGGGCTGGTTTCACAATACCCACAGCTGCTCACCTCACCCCATACTGTGACACAGATCCAGGGGATAGTTTTGCCCAATTGAGAAACAAGATTGAGTCTCACATCCAGAACACTTTAAATATATTCATCAATAGCCTATCTGTGGGCTGGTGAGATGGCTCAGCTGTTACAGGTACTTGCGGTTAAGTCTGGTGACCTGAGTTCTAGCTTCAGGGTCTATATAATGAAAGGAGAAAATAAACTCCTACAGGTTGTCCTCCAGCCTCCACATGCATCCTGTGGTA
This sequence comes from Grammomys surdaster, assembly GCF_004785775.1. Classification (NCBI taxonomy): domain Eukaryota; kingdom Metazoa; phylum Chordata; class Mammalia; order Rodentia; family Muridae; genus Grammomys; species Grammomys surdaster. The sequence goes on from NW_021604614.1 coordinate 3,519,649, forward strand.
CACACACACACACACACACACACACACACACACACACACGCACACACACACACACTGAAAAATTAAAATTGTTCCACTATATGCCTGCCATTTGAGTCCATTTCTACATTCTTTTGTACTTGTTGCCAGGAGAGAGCACAAGTATTCTTCCTTCTGAAGTAGTCAACAATAAGCTGATTACAGATGTGCTTACCTTCTGTATCAGCAGTCAAGACCATGAATTAAGCAACTGTTGGGGTCCATCTAGTAATATGAAAAGAGAGAGTGAAACATTGGAGGGGGGCAGGGAGGGGAGGAGGGAGAAAGACAGACAGAGAGAGAGAGAGAGAGAGAGAGAGAGAGAGAGAGAGAGAGAGAGAGAGAGGATCAAGTGTTTGTTAGCATCTTCCACAGTAGACTCTCAGCTCCTAGCCAACATTTTTCCTTCCTCATTTGGACCATTTTCTTACGATTGCCCATTCTGGGCCCTGGAGAGATGTCTCAGAAGTTAAGGGCATGTGCCGCTATTGCAGATGACGGGAGTTGGTTCCCAGCACCCTTGTAGGGTAGATTATAAACCCACAGTAATTCTGCTCTGGGTGATCAGATGCCCTTTTCTGGATTCTGCAAGTTCAGTCTCCTCCCACACACATACCTATCCCGTATATGCTCATAAAAAAGTGAAATAAATCTTTAAAATAAAGATTTTTAAAATGCCTATTTTTATTTTCAGAAAGAGTCTCAGTATGTTTCCCAGGTTGGCCTGGAACTCTTTCTGTGACAGTCTTCCTGCTTCAGCCTTCCAAGGATTGGAATTATAGGAACGAAGAACCGAAACCAGGTGGTTAAAATTGCTTTTCAGAACATTCCCATTGGTCTGTAACAACCAATAAGGTAACCAAATATCTTTCACAGAGCTTCATACTACAAAGAAGTACAAAAATTAGGATTTGGATTAAGACTCTGGGTGAAGGATTTTGTTTTAAGTGCTTGGGCATGTATTCTGGCTCTCTCTTCTCTCAAACACAACCGTCTGTTGCTCGTTTTCTGTGGCTCATTCTATTAAATATCCTTAGAATTATTCTTTAAGTCAGAGTCTAAAAATGGTCTCCTAGGTAACCCAGCACAGCCTGGCTCTTTCTACTAAAGCTAATTAAGTTAGTTACTTTACAAGCGACCAAATTACCTGAGGAGAAGCAAGTCAAAGAAGGAAAGGTTTGCTTTGGCTTACAGTTTTAGGGGTTCCAGTCTATCCTAGAAGGAAGTCATGGTGTCAGGAGAGCAAGGCAGATGGCTCACATTGTATCTTAATTCAGAAAGTAGAGATGAATGCTTCCACTCAGTGCTCCCTCTGCTCCAAGCTTTTCTCTTTGTGTTTTTAGTCTGGGACCCAAGCCCAGGGAATGGCATTACTTGGATTCAGGGTGGGTCTTCCATCTGCAATTAAACCTCCCTGGAAGCACCTTCATAGACACATGCAGAAGTGCAACTCCTCTGTGATTCTAAATCTGGACAACTTAACAATGAAAGTTAACTGTTAGCAGAGTCATCCATCTTGAGGGTTTGCAACCAGGGGGATACTTGCAAATACCAACCACTGCTGTTTCGATGTTTAGCTGTGATGGCCTTTTCTTTTGTAACAGCCGGTTATGCTACTTTGTAGTGGCTCCGGTCCACTAGAGATGCAAAAGATGGTTACAAGACAGAGTCTGGTCAAGTCTCTTCACGTCTCTTCTTTATTCTCCTTTATTCTCTTGAAGGTCCTGGATATTTATACCCTTTACCACGTGACTTGCCCTTGTGGACAAGCTCAACTGAAGGCACTACGTCATGTGCCTTGTAGCCGTGGATACCAGGTGCACCTTGCAGCTGGGGCCACTAAACAGTGTAACAGGATGTTTATCAGAGTGCGCTCAGCTGTTGTGGGCTGTTGAAAACAAGTCTCTTGTCAGGGTATATGGCTCGAGATGGCTGTAAAGATGATAGCCACTTTCGGCTAAGAGTCGGCTCCCGACATTTAGCCTTTAGCAGTCTAAGCTAAATTAATATCTTTTCTCTATAAGCACCCAGCCTCATGTATTTCATTACAATAACAGAAAATGCCACCAGTTCCCCCTACCCCTCTTGTCTGGCTGACCCACGGTCATGCTGCTGGACCCCCCAACAGTGGTGCTCCCATACTACATTTTCCTAACATTTCCTTAGAAACTATTTCTTGTTTAAAAATATTTTTTTTTGCCTGATTCTTAGAGTCAAATAGTTGCTTCCTTTTCTTCAACAAAAATACACACACACACACACACACACACACACAAATATGTGTGTGTAGATGTCGATATATAAATATAGCTAGTTGATATTGGTATAGATATAGATAGATTTGGGGCTGAACAGTTTTTTGAAACACATTGTGTAACATGATATATATGTATATGTATATATACATATGTATGTACACACACGCATATATATGTATATATATATTTATATTTATTTATTTATTTATTTACTTATATGAACAACAACAAAAAATCCAGGGTAGGATAATTTGTCTCCAAAGCTCAGTGTAGTGTAATTACTAGACACTGAGAAAACATTTGATTCTCATGTGGCCAAATTGTAAATCTGTAAATGACCAAGAGATAAGATGTTAATCCAGGCAGTATAGGCGAATGACTCAGGGGCTCAGTTGTTTTAGGCCCTGAGGAGTTCCCTTGGATATTGATGTGTGCGTGTGTGTGCGTGTGTGTGTGTGTGTGTGCGTGTGTGTGTGCGTGTGCGCGTGTGTGTGTGTGCGTGTGTGTGCGTGTGTGCGTGCGTGTGTGTGTGTGTGTGCATTTGTGTGTGTGTGCGTGTGTGTGTGTGTGTGCGTGTGTGTGTGCGTGTGTGTGTGTGTGCGTTTGTGTGTGTGTGTGCGTGTGTGTGTGTGTGCGTGTGTGTGTGTGCGTGTGTGTGTGTGCGTGTGTGTGTGTACTTCGCATGTTCAGAGATACTCATGCAGAGAGGCTGGAAATCAATTGCAGGTGCCATTTCTCAGGTGTTATCCACCTTGTTTTTTGAGACAGGGTCTCTCATTGGCCTGGAGCTTGTTAACTAGGCAAGCCTTAGGGATCCTGTCTCTCCCTCCTTTGTACTGGGTTTACTGGTGTGCACCACCACAGCTGGCTCATGCTGGAGTTTTACTATGAGAATGAAGAGAGTGAACTGCGAAGAATTGATTACTTTAACGCAGGATATGGCTGATTAGGGAGAGGTGTGATCCCTGTGTGTTGCAGTCATCAGACTGTGATCCCTGTGTTTTGTTTTGTTTTGTTTTAGGGGAGCAGAGGTGACAGTATGACTTGCAGAAACCTCGGAGTCACGGAGGAGGTGATACGAAACCTCTGCTCCTTGTTAGTCATCCAAGACTGTCACTCCCCATGAATGGCTTTTGCAGTTAGGGGCTCAAGCACAGCTCCCTTCACTGAGCTGTAAATAATAGCCTTGGACTTCCAACACTGCTCAGACGAGCTGTGATTGGAAACACAGCCTATGCCAACAGAACTTGTTTCTCTTCCAGTGACAGGCTGTTGTAGCAGGACGTGTGAGGTGCAGGATGCATGATGACTACCAGGCCACTGACACAACAACTAAATCAGCGCAAGATTGGTTTCAAGCATCAATGGCCACAGCTGCCGCTGTGTCTCAGCTGTTCCTGTCAAGTATGTCCCACAAGGGCTGAGTGGGAGGCTGAAGGACCAGGGCAAGATAAGTTTAGAGATGAATAGATCCGAGGCTTAGGCCGAAGCTCAGGCCCACATTTCCGTAAGCCTTTGGGTATGAGATGCATTGCCCCATCCTGAATATTGTCAAAGGAGGCTTCTTGGGGTTTCACAGCACAGCCAAGCTGCAGTCCACAAGCTATAAAAAGAAAATAGAAACTTCTCATTTCCTAGAATGATTCCACCAGACTCTGGCCTGCCAAGGTCTTATTTGTTTTTGGATCCCATCCTGGCCATTTACCTCTCGGCTATTTCTGGACAATGTTGACATGGCTCCAGTAGCTTCCAGAGCAGCCAAGATTGACTCAGACTCTGTGGACCAGAGAAAGTGGGTGGCTTGTCCTGATGGGCCATTTGCAAGCCATATAGACATCCTCTGGTGACTACTTTTGTTGCCTGTCTGTAGCAGGAACTGTCCACACATGATAGTAGCCTAGAACAGTGTAAATCCAGCTTGCTATGGTTCTGCAGGTCAGGGATCCAATATACACTGGTTTAGTAGCAAGGTCATCAACAGGAGGCTGGGGGACAATCTGTTTCCACTTCCGCAACTAATGTCTCATGTCCAAAGTCTGTGATGTCACATCTGACTCTTCTTGTTGAATCACAGCTTCAGCTCTGATTTTGATCCCCTGTCAGATACTTAGGAAGAGCTTTCTTACAACAAGCACTGATCCTCCCTTGGGCCCCCAAGGGGACCATGAATGGGGGAAACAGCCTAGACCTGTGCCTTCATCTTGCTTCTCTCTCTGTTACTTTACAACTGGCTTCTGCAAGTAAGGTGTCTCAAAACCATGGGTATTCAACCCAGCTCATGCCGTGTGATAGTTAATCTTGTTTTTTTTTTTTTTTTCAGCTTGAGTGGGTGTGGAACAAACAGAGACACTCCTGTAGGCATTCGTGAGAGATTACCAAGATTAAGTCAGTGTCTGGGGCGTGCCTGTGAGGAATTTTCTTGATTAGGTTAATTGAAGTGGAACGGCCCCAGTCTAAATGTAGCACACACTTTCTTGTGGAGGTCCAAGGGAAAAGTGTTTGCTGATTTTTGACTTCTGGCCTTTGTCTCTTAGTAGCAAGTGTAGCATCTGCTGCTGGTGGCATCAAAGGACGATGTCAGATTCTAGCACCATTGGCTTTTCCACCATGGACTGAAGACCCATGGTTCTCTAGCAATCTTCCAGGCCTTCAGCAACAGATTGAGATTACTGAGGCACCCAGCCTCATGGTCTGAGAAGCTAGGGTCCCAGCCTTTCTAGAGCCCTGGCAGCCAATGCTGGGCTACTTGGGGAGTATCATATAAGCCAATCTAATTAATATCCTTTTTATTTATATGCCTCCTATTGGTTCTGTGCCTTTATAGAACCCTGATTGATCCATACTCTCTGAAGGCTAAAAACTCAAATGTGAGCGAAACTGAGGCCTTTACCATGTCCTGTTTCAGACTTTCCCCAAAGGTGCCTGGAGGGCTCCATTTATTATTCTAAACCTTTAGTCATCTTGCATTCCAGAATATACTGGGTCACTCCCTACTTCCAAGGTAAGGCTGAGAAAGTTAAAAAGTATAAGTGTTCTTGCTAGTCTAGGAATAATCCCGTGACTACAAACCATGTTCATCATGATGCAACTGTATGCATGTGTGTAAAAACATGTATAATGCATATAGAAATGTGCATACATACATGTACGTGCCTTGTCTATCTGTGCATAGACAGAATCTGTTTGTATTTCGTATAGCCTATCATCTGTCTCTCATCTGCCTTTTACTTTGTTATCTATCAAGATACCATCAATTTATGATATCTCTTATGTCTATCTATCATATGTTACCTATATATCAACTGTTTGTATATCATATCTTTCTATAACATCCATATAATTACCTAAATATCTATATAATCTACAAACTCTGTCTTCTATTTCTATATTTCTCTATCATGTCACTTATGCAATTACCTATTTTCTATCTAACATCTATTTATCCATATACCCACCATCGTTCTTACTTAACTGTCCACAGCAAGTCTTGTGTTATTTATGTTTTATTGCTCCCAACAACCCTCTGAGTGATGAACCTTCATTGCTTCAGTTCTCCAAGGAAGCAAATATACTGAGAAACTAAGCAACCGAGTAGCCTTTTTCCATTTTAGAATGAATCTTCTGCAAGTCTAGAGTTACATCTCTTATCAGCCTATTCCACAGATAGCCTAACACAATGCCTGTTCATTATATGGATAAACACATGCTAGATGAATAACTGCCATCAGATGCTGTTGTCGGATCATCTTTTATATGCATTATCCATTTTCTTTGGATAATGTCAGGGTTGAATTTCTTGGCTACGCACACACATTTCACTGAGGAATCATTTGAAAGTACGACCATGAGATGGCATGTCACCCCGACTCTAGGCTAGCCAGTGTTTCTAATTAAGCCCCAGTGAGCAGTGCTTACAGCTAAATACCGAGTGGCTTCAGCGATAACTCAGCAAATAGGCTGTTGTCTCCATTATCTCATTCACTGGCATCTCCCTGATGAGTGTATAAATCCCTGTGGAATTGTGTCCTCGATCACTTTAATGAGGCCTTTAAGAACTGGGGGGAAATTATAGCCGCAGATAAGATTGGCTTTACTGTACACCTACTTTGTAAATATTTCATCTCCTCTGCCTCCTGGGAAAGCAAATGCCACGTGACAGACCTGGGAGTTTAATTTGGCGTGAATAGGCTGAGGAACATGATTGAGCTGATGAGTTTAAATAGCAAGGGCATATTAAAAGTAGCTGTCTCTTGTGATTCAATGGGCAACAGACATGAAAATAATTCTATTCTTTCCTATAAAAATGAGGGCAGATGCTAGAACTTAGTTTTCAAGAGCATACACCCAGCTAATAAACTCACCATGTCAAATGCTCACGAAGGTTCCACTGTTGTGGCCTTGCTCATTATTGTGTGTCTTTCTTCCTGGGGGAAATGTAAACAATGCTCACCCTTTCCTCATAAGGTACCAATGACAAACAGGAATGCAATCCCATCATAGTTCACTGTCCAGAGCCAATGAGATTACTGGGCTACTTCACAGGGCATGGTGAAGAGTTACTGACAGGATCAGGGGGTGACATTCAAGCAGCCACACTAGGAAGTTGTCACCCAGCATGGGTGAGGATTCCCCCAAAGCTGCATAAATAGAGCTCTATTCAATTAACTTCCCCAGGCCTATATGTTATAGCACTCCCTGAGACCTCCATGACCACTTGAAATTAGGATATAATTGCATATTGTGAGGAGTGGCTGGGGTCACAGGTGATAGCCCAGTTATCCTTTGTTGTGTGACATTGTTCTTGGGGAAACTTGAACAAATGTCTACTCATGTCGGATAGAAACCTGATGGCAGAGTAGAACACAGATACTACTAAAGCCAACTTGGTGAACCATGAGTTTTATTGGGGTACAGGAATATAGGTGAGCGCTCCCAGTGGGACTCAACAGCACAGACCACCGGTGAACGGAGGGTGTGGGGAAAGAGCTCGAGCCAGGTGCCTCGGTGACGGCAGGGTCCCAGGAACAGGGGTGCAGGGACATTGTGCGCCCTGCGGTCTTGGCTGAGTCTCCCAGGAGCCCCGTGAAGGCGGTGCACGGACCGCTGTTGTAAGGGGAGAGTGTGCACTGCTAGAGTGCAGAGAGTGCAGGGGCGGCGAAGAAGGACCCCCACCCCCCGCGAGTTTTCCACTTACACAAAGAGTCCAAAATTTCAAGAGACACGTGGAGTTGAAGACATGTAGATTTATTTACATGATGATGAGTCTGAATGATGGTGTGCTCTCCCAAAAAATGCCAGGAGAGGTCCCCTTATATTGAGGAGAGGAGGGGTTTGGGAGGTGACTACGCTTTGGCCTTTAGGTAATATGTAAATCTTGAGGCAGAGACCTGTTCCCCTGCCCTCTACCTGGGCTTTACGTGACTCACTGCATGTTACATGGAGACCTCGTGTCAGGTCTCTGGGTTCTGGGGGCATGGCCAAACACCCCAGGATTTCCACAGCCCCACACTGAAGCACAATGCACAGCATGAAGGCAGCTCAACATGCTGGAGAATGACCTCTCTTGGTAGTGCACTTGGTCTGAGACTTTTTCAGGCATCTTGGCAGGTCTCTGTTTCTTACAGGCATCTCAGCTGGTCTGAGGGCATCTCTTAGCAGTCCTTACTCTGTATATGTTCTCAGGGAGGAAGGGATCTAGTGAATCTGCTCAGTTTCAGGAACTTCCTGAAGCTATTTTAAATAGTTTCTTTCCTGAGTTTCAGGAGCTTCCCTGAAGGATGGAATGTTCCACCCTTTCTTAGACTATCTTGTTTTACTTCCCATTTTAAAATCCCATGTCTTAACAAGCTTCTTCCTTTGAACATTCTAATGTTTCATCCCCGTTTAACATCCCATGTTTTAATGAGCTTCCCTTTAAGATCCAAGGTTTTAATCTCAGAGGAAACCTATATACAGCAGCAGCTTAAGGGAGAAAGGATTCATTTTAACTTATAGTTCCAGGGTGGACACAACCATCATTGCAGGGAAGGTACAACAATAGGAGCAGGAAGATAGATTATTATAGTTTACTCACACAGGAAGAAGAGAGAGAGAGAAACAGAGAGAGAGAGAGAGAGAGAGAGAGAGAGAGAGAGAGAGAGAGAGAGAGAGAGAGAG
>NW_021604614.1:3528090-3584966 GCF_004785775.1 Grammomys surdaster
GAGAGAGAGAGAGAGAGAGAGAGAGAGAGAGAGAGAGAGAGAGAGAGGAGAGAGAGAGAGAGAGAGAGAGAGAGAGAGAGAGACAGAGGGGGAGAATAGGAAGTGGAACCAGGCTACTTCCTTCAGCAAGATTCTATAACCTTCCCAAACAGTAACCAACTGTAGACCAAGTTTCAAATACATGAACCTATGGGCGACAATTGCTAGTCAAAACATGATATTCAGACTATTTTATCACAGTATTATGGAAGGTTTGGGTCAGAGGTGTAACTTGTCATAGCAATACCTCTGAGTAGAGTGTGGAAACTGTAGCTGTTTGACCTCTCTCAGTCACTGTTGGGACTAGATGTCTTTCCTTTTAACAGAGAGAAAGCACTCCATGTTATACAGCAAAGATCCATATCTTGTTAAACGACAGCATGATATTACTTTTTTTTCTTTCTGGGAACAAAGCACTTTATAGACTGATCCTTTTCTGTAGGTGTTATATAATTTTGCAGGTCTCCTTAATATCACTAAAATTGATATTTTAGGCAAGTTACTGTCCTTTCTTTTCGTATAAGAAGAAGGAATATATGTCTCAAATCTTCTCATGAGAGATGGCTCACTGGTTAAGAAGACATACTACCCTTTCAGAGGACCAGGGTTTGGTTCCAGTATCCCCTCTCCCCCCGAACCTTTGTCTCTGGCTAGAGAGGATTTTATGCCCTTCCATCTGTCCTTCACAGCCCCTGAACTCACAGAGACATATACATACACAGACACATTAATAAATAATAAATTAAATCTTTTTAAAAAGTATAAATATCTTGACATTTCTGTCCTTTGATATTAAGCATCTACTTGACAGCAGTATACTGGGATATTTCTCCATGAATACATGAATTACACTAAAACTTGGGGAACTCTCTTGATTAGCAGAGCAAATTAAAGTTGTGAATAAATTGCTTGAATATTTGCTCATAAATGGAATATATGCAAAATTAAATGAGTAAGTAAGCAATTATGATGTAAAGTTGTAAGTGACATATTTAATAAGTTTTAAAAGGAATTACACCTCAAAAGAATTAACAATATAAGAATTTTAAAAATATGTGAACAATTATTTCACTTCTTGATTGCATAATTTCAGCTCTTTACAAAACTTCAGCTTGAACTGAAGTGGTCATTAAGTATAGAAAACCCATTTAAGTATGCCAATTGAGTTAAATATTGTTAAATGGAAAGAATATTACCAAAAAATAACAAAACAAAAAATTAAGAACTCAATGTAGGGGAAAACTATAGCAAATGAAGTAATGAAATTGATAGTCTAAATTTAAAAATGTCATTTCTGAAATGATTGTCATGTAAGCCAAAAGCAATTTTCTTAAGTGAATATAAACCATATTGTTTTAATCTTCCTGAACTGGTGTGTGTGTGCATGTATATGTGTGTGTGTGTGTGTTTATCATGCTATATAAGTACATGTGACATGTAGGGGTAGGAGCACAATCTTGGTCATCAGTCCTTGCAGCTTTTTTGTTATTTTTTTATTTCCTTTTAATTTGAATATTTGATTTTAAATGGAATATATGCCAAATTAAATTGCCACATGGTCCAAGGTAGCTGGTCCACAGGCTCCTGGGGATTCTCCTGTCTCAGTCTCCCATCTCACTGTAAGAGTACTGGCTACAACCTCAGGCTACTGCACTGGGTTTTACTCGGGTTCTGGGGATCCAGACTCAAGTCCTTATGTTTATGTGGAAAGCACTTTACCGGTTGAGCCATTCCCAGAACAACAAACCACATTAAAATACAAACAAACAAACAAACATAAACCTCATTGAATTGGTGCTTACAGAACTGACCACTTTCCAACTTAGGAAACCCGTTAGTGCTAGAAGCCATATCATTTACTCTGACTTTAATTCAAGGTGAGAGAGACAAATGAAGTGGAAGGGTTCTCTGTGGGATGCGTAGCAACTGAAAAGAAATTGCAGAAATCTTGTCAAATCTTCTACTCAGTGACTTTCCCCTCAAATACAGGTGTCTGCAAATCTCCAGGAGCAATACTAAGCCACCTTTCAAATGTGTCTGTGGTAGAACTGATATCTGCCCTGGCGGGTTCTTGGTCATGGATGCTAGAAACAAGGTACATGAGTGGCTAGGCACTTTGCACTCACGCTCCAAGGCTTTCACCAGTTATAGCATATAGTTAAAGCATTACAGACAACTGTGTCCATGAGAAAATGGGAAGGGGCCTTATCCCACCAACCAAGTATGTCAGATCCATGTGTACCCTAGGACGGCTGGGAATGTGAGCAAATCCAAAACTGAGAACTTCCTTAAAACATGAGATTTTTGTTGTAGCTAATGCTCCCCTTATAATTCAATTGCCTAGTTCTTGAGGAGGACATGGTATTACAAGTCCAGAAGGTTGAATCTGGGGCTGGAGAAATGGCTCAGTGTTTAAGAGTGCTTGCTGCCCTTGCAGAGGATTGGGATTGAGTTCTTTTTTTTTTTTTTATTAAAAATTTTTTTTGAACATGAAATGCTTTTTTATAGCATGTTTTACAAGGGGAGGGGGTAAGAGGGGTCAGGTGGTGGAAAAGTACAGAATCTTCTTGGCCTGTGCCTTGAAACATGTCATGGTCTATACGGTACACTGCCTTGAATTATGATCTACCTGCTGTTCTTCAGAAGATATGGTACACTGCTTGAGTTATGGTCTCCCTGATATTCTTCAGAAGATATGGTACACTTCTTTGAGTCTATCTGCAGTTGCCAAGCAAGATCTTGCAGTTGCCAAGCTTCAGGGGACATTGTGCAGGTGGGGAAAGGTAGGGGGTGAGGGTAAGGGCAAGGGTCCTGGCTTCTGGCATCTCCCCCTTCTCTGTTTAGTTAGAGAAGGCGTCTTATGATCAATCCCAACTATGTGAGTTTTGAATTTGGATGTCTAATTATGGGGAGTCTTAGACAAGTTCACAACCCCAAAACATTGATGTGAGACGAGTCACATCGATGGTCGGAGGCTTTAGGCTGTCGACGATGGGCAACATCAAGGGACCCTGAGGTGGGTGAAAGGAGGGTGCCTCAGGGATTGAGTTCTTGCAGTCAGGATGAACAGCTCACAAGCCTCTGTAACTCCAGCTCCAGTGGTTCTGATGCCCTCTGGTGGCCTCTGAGGGCACTGGACTCATGTGCACTGCCCCTTCAACATTAAAAAAAACAAAAACAAAAACAAAATGAAACAAAATGAAATAAAACACCTTCCAACCATAAGTAAACCTTTCAAAAAGAGCAATTGCAATCACAAGAATGAATAAAGTTAATTTGCATGTCTGTCTCACCCTACCCACTCTACGCTCCAGAAACTGGAGCCAAGAACTATGAACCAGAATCTCTGACACTGGTCTAAAAGGAAATGTTCTCTTTTGAATTATTTATGCCAAGTATTTTGTCACATCGATAAGAAAATTAACTATGACAGAAGGTTCTGGAATAAATAATCCACAGGTTAGAATCAAAGGCAACCAGAGAAGGAAGCAGGCACAAGGAGGAGGATTATCAATTAGGTGACAACTGAGGGCACATGTCATGGTGTGGGCTGTCACCAGGGGCTCTCCATGCCAGCACTTATTTCTTGATATAAAAATATCTAGTACTGCCTGCTAGAAGGAAAGGATTCATCATAAAGGCACAAGTACAGCATCTCTATCAGACACTCAGTCCACTCCAGAGCTCCCCTGTAGAAGTTCCCAAGTGGCCAGTGTCACAGACACTTCTTGTTGAAAAAAAACATGAAGGCAAAGTTTCTTCCAGGAAATTTCCTTGTCTTTTCACTGTAAGGGAATGAAAATGGGGCCCAGAAGAGCTGGTTCAGTAGGTAAAGTGCTTGCCATGCAAGAGTGAGGCTCTGAGTTCAGATCTCCCGAACCCATCTTAAAGCCATGTATGGAAATGCAAGCCTGTCATCCCAGTGTTGGAGTGTCTGAAATAGGAGGATTTCTACAGGGGAGCATCCTCGGGGCTCACTGGACAGTGGCTTTAGCCTCATTGGAGAGTTTCATGGTCACTGAAAGACTGTCTTAAAAATTAAGATGTAGGGTGATAGAGGAAGACACCTGACCTTGACCTCTGCCCTCCTACACACACACGCACACACACACACACACACACACCACGAGGAGGTGTCAGATACCTACCTTTGGAGGCCAGGAGAGGGTGTATGAGCCACCCAACATGGGCACTAGGAAGTAAACCTAGGTCCTTAAAAAGAGCAGTATGTGCTCTGAACTGCGGAGACATCTCCAGTCCCAAAGCTAGGCTTTCCAAAACATTTGGAAGTTTCATATTTCAGAACACATGGTATGATACAGTTAGGCATCTATCTCTGTTGATCACTTGAATTCCCTCTCTGTATTAATATGATGCAAATTTAATAATTAGGGAACCAGTTGTGATCTATTCCCTTAACTCAAGTGCACACTTTGTTTAGATGATCATGGATTTTGTTTTTTTTTAGAAAAACCAGATTCCCTTGTCAGATAGAAGGCTCCCAGTGGCTACTAAATTATCACACTTACTCTGGTTATCACACTTACTCTCTCGCCCAAGGCTGAGTCTCAGACTTGCTTTGTCATTGGTGACCTTGGCAATTTTGCAAAGAACCTGTCAAATCTTTAACAGGGCTCTCCTCCATGGTAATTTGTCTGATGGTCTTCTCATGACTAGACTTGAGTGATGCATTAAAAAAAAAAAAAAGGGCCAGGGAGGTCAAGTGTCATGTCCCAGCATCATGATTGAAGGCACATGCTATTGATGATGAATGACTGTTCACCTTGGTTTTGACCACCCAGCTGAGGTGAAGCCTCACGTGTTTCTCCTCTATGAAGTTCCTTTTGTCCGGCCTTCTTTACGTTTAAGGAGGGGGAGTCGTGAGTGCTCCTCCTCATGGAGGACAGACTACCTGCACAAAATATTTGAAATTCGGCACCAGAGAGTCCCTCCTCTGGTTTGGGGTGACAAGGTGGCAGACGTTGAGGCAGCTTTTAAATGGTGCTAAGAATTGTTGAGGTCTGACTCTATGCAGCCTCACCACCAAGTTGGATTCCCACCCATTTCATAGGTGCTTCCTTTGCCTTCATTAGTTTATTTGATTACTTGCATTAGTAGGTCCCGATGGATCACATGTAAGAGTCATATGTAAGCATATATAGCAGTATCTATATTATTAGAGCGTATGGTCATCATGTGGTTACATATGTGAATATCTGTGACTATATTAGTATTTCATATTTTAAGTTATAATTGAATATTGCTATTTATTTGTTTGCTCAAATTGTCCAATTCTAGCCCCAGGAAGTACATTCAATTGAATATTTCTCCTTTGGGTTCTTTTGCCATACTCTATTGTGCGTGTACTGAGTGGGTGTGTGGTGTGTGTGTGTGTGTGTGTGTGTGCCTGTGAGATTGTGGGAATATGTGCCATTGATGAGTATGGAGGTCAGAGGACAACTTTTAAGAATTGGCTTTTGCTGGAGTTTTGGTGATCCATTCAGGCTTGCTTGGTGGCAAATGCCTTTAGTCTCCGAGCTATCTCACAACCCTCTTTTGAATTCTTTGAAATTAGCTAAACAACCCTCAGTTGAATGGCCTTACAATGGAAGCTGAGCCCCAAAACCAAAGCCAAAATTGGACTAAATTCCTTAAAGTGGTCCAATGATAGCTGTGTAGGTGGTAGATTGGAAATCAATAGTTTCTATCTAATGTGGTGATTTCCTAACCAGGGAACCATTTGAGTGCCACCTGTGCCAGGAACTTAGAACTGAACATACAGGGCATGCAGACCAGATTCTCACTGAGTGACCACCACTTTGTTACCTCAGAGTCAGCTGTGGTACTTGGAGTGACAGTTGACCCTTGGTGGGCCATTTCTGTTAGATCTTTCTCAATATAAAATTGCAATTTCTCCCTCTGACCCCTGACTCAAAAAAAAAAAAAAAACACACACACACACACAGGGTATAGAGGTGGAAGAGAAAGGGACCTATGGAAATTCCATGATACACACACACACACACACATATCCCACATGTGCATATAGCTCCTTTGAAATAGCTTTTATATGGGGGATGGGGAAATGGTATGGGGGGTAGAGTGCTTGCCTATTGTGCATGAAACCCAGGGTTTCATCCCCTGTACCACATAAACCATGCGTAGTAGTTCACATCCTGTCCTTTCATTCCAGCATTTGAAAGGTAGAGGCAGAAAGATCAGGAGTTCAAAGTCATCCTCAGCTATATTCAGGGCCAGCCTGAGCTACAGGAGACTCTGTCTCTAAACAACCAATCAATCAAACAAACAAACAAACATAAATATAGTGAACCTATTGCAAAAGAAGTATCCTCCATCCCTGCCCCTGCCCCCTGCTTACTCTCAAGTCACCTTACATGGGATCTGCAGGTTGACCAGTTGGTGTCTAGTAACAGGTAATTATGATGACTGTGACAGCTGCATGTGAATTCCACATTGGACATTTGGGGGCATTTAACATCATATGGAACCAAGTGGCGTCTCTTTTTCTCCCATAGTGCTCTAAATAAACAGTCTTAACAACGTGTCATGCAAAGATGTCTGTGTATTAGAAAATGTTACAAAACAGAAAAAGAGGAGTGAAACAGATGGAGTGACCCACAGATGTCCTTTTCTTAGCAGCGTCTCAGATTTATAGTTTAAGGAAACATACTGTTTAGCTTATACGTCTGTATATATAAATACACATAGCACACATTTGTATATATATTTAAGGTCTGAATTTTGTTTATACTATTAATTCTTATGCAATATATGTATCCTATATATATGTATAGTATATATGTTGTATATGTAATATTCTTTACAAACCACTGACTGTATATTCAATATACTACAGAATCTATGTTACGTATGTATACTTTGTATATCATATTTGTCATAGTCTTCCTTACCCAGGAGGAATATGTTCCAAATCCCCCAGTGGATTCCTGAACTTTTAGATTTTACAGAGCATAATATTCAAGCACAACCATTGAACTGATAATTAAGATGGCAATGATTTGTATGTTTGGCTTAGAGATTGGCTTTATTAGGAGGTGTGGCCTTGTTGGAATAGGTATGTCACTGTAGGTATGGGCTTTAAGACCCTTTTCCTAGCTGTCTTGTAAGAGTCTTCTCCTACCAGCCTTCTGATGAAGATGTAGAACTCTCAGTTCCTTCTATACCATGCCTGCCTGGATCCTGCCATGCTCCTGCCTTGATGATAATGGACTGAACCTCTGAACCTCTAAGCCAGCCCCAATTAAATGTTGTCTTTATAAGCATTGCCTTGGTCATGGGGTCTGTTCACAGCAGTAAAATCCTAAGACAGAGTGACACTTGCTAGTAGCACATAACTAATGGGTACAGTGGGCAGAGATTCTTCATGGAATGGGGATAACGGGGCAGAACAGGAACTCAATCAGGGTAAGAACCTTGAGCCAGAAGCTAATAGAGAAGTCATGGAGAGGTGCTACCGAATGACTTACTTTAACATGGCTTGCTCAGCCTGATTTTCTACAGAACCCAGGGCCACCAGCTCAGGGATGGTACCACATACAATAGGCTGGGCCCTCCCCCATCAGTCACTAATTAAGAAAATGCTCCACAGCTGGATTTATGATATCACCACACTGTTCAGAATGTCATTCAATATAAAAGGTATGATTGCCTCTTCCTGAAGTTTCCCACTTAATGTTTTCACCCCTTCGTTAATGTCTAATAACTAAGCTTATGAAAAGTGAAACCTCAGGTACCCAAGGAATATTGTATGTGTGTTCTACACACACACACACACACACACACACACACACGCAACAACTGGAGATGGCTTGGTCGATAAGGCTCATTAGTTAAAACTCTTGCCAGGTAAATGCAAAGACTTGAGTTTGACTCCTAGAAATCCCACTTTAATATGTGCCTATAACCAGAGAACTAATGTGTGCCTATAATCAGAGCATTGGGAGGTAGAGATGGAAGGATCCCTGGGGCTCACTGGCCAGCTAGCCCAGCCTTACCCATGCGCTCCACTTTCAGTGAAACACCTGTCTCTCAGGAAGTACTTGGCATTCCTGAGTATGACGTCTGACTTGTTCTTGGGCTTATGCATGTGCACATGTGCACACACATGCACACATACAACCATGCATAAAATTTGGTTAATTTAAGTGTAAGTAGCCACACTTGGCTAAAGAGATGCATATTGGATGTTGTGGTTCTCTGGGATTGCCTGGCCTGGCAAAGGAGTGTCTAGCTAAATCGTATGTGATCCAGGGCCTCTATTCTCTGATTCCCTTTTCAGACACCATCCTGATTTTTCCTTGCCCCTGTTTCTCCACCAACAATATCAAACTCCTCGTAACTCTATTACTCTCTATCAGGTCTTGATGCTATGATGTCTTTGAAAATCTTATTTCCCTTGGGCCCCTGTGTCTCCTTCTGACCCTGTAAAACTGCCATGTACTCTGTTCTTGCTTTGGCTTATTTTGATTCTTTGAGACAAGATCTTCCCATGTATCCCTGGTTGGTCTCAAACTCAGAGAGATCTACTTGTCTCTGTCTCCTGAGTGCTGACATTAAGGGTGAGCACTAACATGTCCCGGCTCTAAAATGCCAGTCTCTTTGAGAACTTTTAAAACAGACTTGAGATGCTGGAGAGATGACTCAGCATTAAGAGTACATACTGCCCTGGAGGATCCAACTTCAGTTCTCAGCACACCTTTTGGGTGGCTCACACCTGCCTATATCTCTGGCTCCAGGGAATCTAAAACCCTTTTTTCTGGCTCGCATAGGTACCTGCATTCTTGTGTATCACCCTTCCTGTCTCCTAGTCCCATCCTGCTGCATCATAATTAAAAAATATTTAAAGAATATTTTCTTTTAAATATTTAAAGAAGAATAATACAACAGACTGGGAGTGAATCCCTCTAGGGATTCTTCTCTGCCTAGCTCAGAAAAATCAGTCAGTTCTTTTATCAGTTTATTTTTCCCTTCTGCATATGGTCTCATCATTTGATGAATGGTATTAAGTCATAATTACTTATTGCACTATCAGTGACTTGAATGTGAATTAGTAATTATTTTTGCATATTTCTCTAGTATCTGGCCATATTACCTGGTGTAAAATGGTCACTGAAATGCTTGTTCATTAATTTCATTTCTGTTGCTGTGATAAAACACCGTGACAAAAGGCAATTTTGGGAAGAAAGAGTTTATGTGGCTTGTAACTCCAACTTATAGCCTACCACTTTAGGGAAGTTAAATCAGGAACTTAAAGCATCTAGTTATATCACATCTGCAGTCAAGAACAGACAGAGAGCAAATGCACAGATCTCTGCTTGCTCTCTACCTCAGCTGTTTTTCTTTATTCCTATACACTTCAAGGTCCAGCCTAGGGAATGGTGCCTCCCACAGTGGGCTGGATCATCCTATCTATCCTTATCTTAATGAAGACACCCAACCATGGACACACCCACATACCAACCCAATGTAGACAATCCCTCATTGAGACTTTCTTCTCAGGTGACTCTAGGTTGTGTCATGGTGACAAATACAGCTTTCTATCACATTTTGCATTGAATTATTTAACTGGCATCATGTATTATCTAATGTTGCTTCCCCATGATCAAAATCTATAACAGAAACAGAGGAAAAATTTATTCTTGCTCATGATATCAGAGTGTTTTAAGTCCATCCTAGCTGACAGAGCATGGCAAAGTAGAAGCCAGTGTTCACATGCTAGTCTTCCAGGAAGCAGAGAGAAAGAGTCTAGAAAAGAGGTGGGACTATAAAGTTTGTAGGCTGGACCCTCCAGTGACCTACTCCCATCACCTAGGCTCTTCCTCTGAGGTTCCTCTGCTTTCCAAATCAGCATCTCTAACTCAGTACCAAACACTAAAACCTGATGTCTGTGGGGTATTTCACATTTAGACATGAGTTAGGGAATAAAGCTAATTGTTTAACTAATTTCTTTTTAAAAATAGATTTATTTTATTTGTATTCTTCTGCATGTGTGTGTGTGTGTGTCTCTCTCCCTCTGTGTGTGTGTGTATGTATGTATGTATGTATGTATGTGTCTCACTCCCTCTGTATGTGTGTGTCTCTGTGTGTGTGAGTCTAGTGTATGTAGTCTGCGTGTTGGATTCTGTGGACCTGGAGTTACAGATGATCATGACCTGCCCAGTGTGAGCACTGGAAACTGAACTGGAGTCCTCTGTGAATGTAGCAAGCACTCTTCCCTACTGAGCTATCTCTCAGGTTCCCATTTAACTGAGTGTCCCCCTGATTCTATGAGTATCCTTTGCATTCGGTGTTACCATGACTTTTCATTTCCTTGGCCACAGAAAAAGAGCAGAGAGACAGGACTGAATGAATCTGTTGCAAGTCTGTAATATCCAGTTTCAGCTATTCACTCCAGTAGACAGGCTGGGATTCAAAAGCCATTAGAAGCACATAGCTTCTTTCGTTTGGTTGTGAGAGTGTTTCTCTTGCAACCTTTTAGCTGTTTTTTCAAAATTATATCTATATTTCTCGTGTTCTCAAAAATCCCACATACATTACATTTGCCTTTTGCACAGTTTAAAATGCTCCTCTATGTGGAGGGAAATTGTCTTTTTTTTTTTTTAAATTGAGTTCATGGGGTGGTCAAATGGCTCAGCTAGAAAAGGTGCTTGCTATCAAGCCTGATGACCTGAGTTTGATCCCTGGCACCAACATGGTGGATGGAGATGACTGACTCCAGCAAGTTGTTTTCTGACTCATACACACAAACACACACACACACACACACACACACACACACACACCCCACAACCAACCAAATAAATTAATACAAGAACAATTCTAGCAAAAGTTGGACTCATTTGTTTTCCAGATGTTTATACAATGTCCATACAGCACTCCCTGTAGGTGGGCATCTCTGCCCTTTAACTGGGAAGCTCCACGAATTTCTCTCTCATTTTTCTCTGGCTGCTCTTAAGTTTAGCACACAATATCAGTTGGCTTGGTTTTGGTACACTCCTCAGTTTTATTTTCTGGTGCTAAAATAATATTGGACACCATAGTCCAAATGATCCAACAGCCCCTGAGAGGATGCAACTCAAAGGTGAGAAATGAAAACAAAGTCACCTACTTGTATAGGATTTCACAGTTTACCAAGCATGCTTTCACCTGGTCGGTTCATTGAGCATCACGAGAGTCTTTGAGGTAATCGAGCAAAGAGCAGGGTTAGGGTTAGGGTTTTCTCCTGCTAGAGAAAGGAATTGATGACCCCACTACTGATCTGACACACCCAAGTCCTTATGGCAAGGTAGAGATGCTCTCTGTAGTCTGGCCACACATCTAGCACAATTATCTTACTCACTCTGGTACTAAGATGATGGGCCCTATCGGCCATACTCTCATGAGACCAGGGTCTTGTGTTCAACAGTAGATGTCTTTCCAGAAATTGCAGTTTCAACGTGAGAGTGTGCTCTCACTGTGGCATCCTGTTATTTCCTCTCTGGGATGTTGCTTCTATCAAATGAGCAGGAAAATTGCCCGTGACAGCTTAACAACTACCCCCAGCCATAGTCGACAGAGGTTACCTTCAGCCACAAGGTGGGAAGCTGTCGTCATGGAAACCCAGAAAGCACCAAACCATTTCGCAAACACAGCTCAACAGTGAGGGCGCAATTATAAACTTTGTCAGGAGTTGGGATGTGCTAAATGTTGATTGAGACTGGGGGTGCACATGTGAACAGGGAAAAGAGTTATAGGTAATCAAAACCATATTTGTAAATGTCTTCCAGTCAATGGGATGTGTGTATGTGTGTGTGCATGCATACAAACTGGTCGAGCGTCTCTCACCCCAAATCTCAAATTCCCAAATCTGCTCAAATGGAAAACTTAATTTTAAGTTTGTCATGATGTTATTAAAATAGAGAATTCTACTTCTGATCTCACAGGGTGGGCTGCAGACAACATCTGGATGCATACTGTCCTAGAAATATTGTATAAAATTTCTTTCAGGCTGTAACAGGTAAGTGTGGAACACACAAATGAAACATGAAGACTCTCATGTAGAGATTTGGGCCCCATACCTGAGATACTGTATTATATAGATACAAATATTCAAAAACTAAAAAAGAAAGAAAAAAGAAATATAAAACACTTCTAGTACTTAGCAAGCATGTGAGATGTGGTTTTATATATCTATACATGTATGTATCTATACATACATATACTATACATACATGTATACATACATGTATATATACATAATATATTTATATGCATATAGATCTACACATATATGTTTAGGAATATATGTATGTGTATTATATAAACATATAAATTCCTTATATAGACATATGTATTACAATATATATAGGTATATGTATACACATGATATAAATTTAGATCTCTATGCATATATGCACATATAAAATATATGTATGTGCACATAACTGTAAATACAATACATATTTACATATAACTATATATAAGTATATATATATAGTTATAAACTATAAATCTATAGATATCTATAGACATATGT
Source organism: Grammomys surdaster (assembly GCF_004785775.1). NCBI lineage: Eukaryota > Metazoa > Chordata > Mammalia > Rodentia > Muridae > Grammomys > Grammomys surdaster. The sequence continues at coordinate 3,540,686 of NW_021604614.1, forward strand.
AGGTATTGTGTATGCATATATATGCACATATACAACTTATATGTAGGTCTTTGTACAAACCCTTATATATTTGTAGATATACAGACATATATATGTAATTATAATATATGTGTATATTACATAAACACTGTATAAATATGTTTGCGTACACACATTTATATGTGCTCTCAAGGATTGAACTCAGTTTTCATTCCTCTTGGCAGCAAGTTCCTCTGCCCACTGAGTCTTCTTGCCAGCCCACAAACAAGGTTTTTGTTAGAGAATTTTTCTATTAACCCTATTACAACACTCATATATGTGCCATATACATATCTATACCTACATATGCATATACATATATATGGGCATTTCTTTTCAGTCTCATTTCCTGCTGATACTATATTAGTCAGGGTTATCTAGTAGAATAGAACAGAAATGATAGTGTGTTTGTTTAAAAAAGGTTTATTACATTGTCTAACATGTAGCAGCTGGGCCCAACAATGGTTGCTTTCACATTGAAGAGGTTGTTCAATAGACTGCTGTTGAAGGACTGGAGGCTCTTGGAGAGATGCTGGTCCTAGTGCACATTGGAAGACAAGAAGCTGGGTCCCAATATGAGTGCAAGATAGCAACAGGAGCAGTAACTGAGCAGATGAACTCGCCAGCAAGACAGGAAGGAAGACAGGCAAAAATTAAGTTTTCTCACTTGTGTCCCTTTTATCTGGCTGCTACTGGAAGGTTCCATTTACATATAGGATAAGTTTTCCCATTTGAATGAAAGAAATGGAAATTTCACACAGATGTGCCTAGCAACATATTGTAGAATTATGAAAGGACAGCATGGTTTCTGGTCAAGCACTGGCTAGAGATGGCTGGAGACCCAGCAGGTTTCCCTGCAAGGGATGACGTGCATTTCGCCATGCTCCCAGACTCTAGGCTCCTGACATGAGGCCATAAACCTCGATCAATCCTTGCCTTTCAGGCAGGTAGGACAACGCCCCTATAGCCTTTCCCAAAGAGCGGTTTGTGGCCTTCTGTCATGTAGCACAGGTAGAGGGCATGATTATAGGCCACAGAGCCTCAAGAAATCTCCATATTCATGAGTTATCTTAAGGCCAGAGGGCGTGGCCAATTAGGCATTCCTTCCAAGACCCTCCTCCTATTTGCAAAAGGTATTTAACCTCAGGTCTGCCCTGAGAACATGGGGTACAGCTTCATCTGCTTTCTTCCATGACAATAAACCTTTTAAAACAATGGACTACCTCTTGTCCTTGAGGCCTGCTGTGGGAAACTGTGGAGAAGGTCTTCAACTACTGAGCCACCATCTAACTCTTGCCAAAGACCACTGTAGTCGGCTCTTAGTGGCACCTGGGAGCCCAAGGGCTGAGACCAGCTGGTCTCTGGACAGCTGCTTCGGCCTGGGGACCTCGAACCCAAGAGCTCCAGCCCATGTGGGATCTCAGACTGTAATCTCCCCATGCCCAAAGTGGAGCCCATTGGCTCCTCACAGCCCGACGTCTGCCCGGTGGTGCACATGGAGTGAACTCAGTCAACTTCCCGTGCTTCTGCCCCCTGAGCCTCGGCTCCTGGGGAGGCAGACATGCGGGATCTCCAACTCAGCTCAACAGAACCCAAGCCTGCATGCAAGCTACAGCCCCACAACATATCTTAACCCCAAATCCGGTTAAGCTGACTGCTGAGATGAACCATCACAAATGCCTTTAGTTTTTCATCACCCCAATTCAGGATCCTAGCAAACCCTCAAAGTTGAAAGCTCATTGTAATGAGGTTTTTAGAAAAATTCTCTAGCAAAACCTTGTTGGTGGTCTGGCAAGAAGGCTCAGTGGTAGGTGATCTTGTTGCCAAGAGTGAGGATCTGAGTGTGATCCCTGGGATGCACATGGTGGAAGGAGTGAACTGACTCACACAGGTTGTTCTCAGTTAAGTTGTGTTCGGTGTGAGGTCTGGCATTCACACTGATGATTCAGTGATACCACAATCTACTTCAGTGTATTCTTTTTGCCAGGCACCCTCCATAAAGAAGAAACATGTATTTTCTTGGTATTTCCAGACTCAGAGAATACTCTTTTTGCAAAGGCTGGCAGTGATTGAAGAGAATAAATGGTTGTTGAGTGCTCAGCCCTAAACAGGACATTTGTAGCACCCCCTTTAAGGCTCTTGGAACATTGCAGGAGATGGGAGGAGAAAGATCATAGGAGCTGGAAGACAGGGAGGACAGTCATGACCACAGAAGTCGTGGCTGCCCACAATGGGCCTGCACAAGACAGGACTCCTCGGCTGTCAATCATGGATTGGGGAGGGGCTCATGGGGCTACTGATGGGCTTTGGGAAGAGCACAGTTACTGGGTTTCAAACCCATCATCTCATACCTGTTCCTGGCTAAGCTCAGTGGGTCTCAAATCCAAGAGCCCAGCAAGAGGACTTGTTGGGAGGCCACAGGTGTTGGTGTCAGGGATGAGAGGAAGACGAGAGAGAGGATGAGGGTGAAGAGAATCAGGATGCATTACATATATAGAAACCATTGAAGAACAAATTCAATGTAAAAATTTTATCATGGCCTGGCTCTGGGGGGGGGGGGGAGAATTCTGCTGTGGTGTTGGCGAGAGGGCTCAGAGGTTAAGAGGACATGTTCTTGCAGGGGTCCTGAGTTTTGTTCCAAGCACCATATCAGGCACCTTACTATCATCTGCAACGCATGTTCTGGCCTCCAAGCCCCCCCCATCCTCCACCCCATACACACACACACACACACACACACACACACACACACTCCACATATGAAGCAGTTGAATTCTTCCACACTCAGGAAAAAATTAGCACAATGACTACAATCATTTTGTGTCTCTCCACTTAAGAATAGCTGTTCCTTTGTCTTCCATGATGGTCACGACTCCAGGCTGGAGGCTACATCAGGTATGACTCAGAGAGATAGCCAGGATGCTTAGCAAACAAAACAGAGGTTGCAAGAGGGTGCAATGCCACGAAATAAAACAGAATGAACATCCCTTTGTTATCTCCGTGGCCGTCAGCCTACTCCATTCTCACAGGCTAGCTTCCAATGCTTAACAGCAGTTGGAGAGCTGAATAGGCAGATACGAGGAATGATTTAATGGAATGAGAAGGGAAAGGAAGTAGAGAAACACATTTTGGTTGTTAATCCAGACCCAGTAAAATAGTCATGTCTATAGCAAGCAAATAGAACTAGGGTGGCTCAGAAGTTTGCCATCGAGATGACGGTCCTGGGCTGGAGAGATGGCTCAGCCATTAAGAGTGCTTACTGCTCTTACAGAGGACCGGAGTTTGGTTCTTAGCACCTACATTGCCTGTAATTTCAGCTTCAGGGGATCTGATCACCTCTTCGGACCACCACAGGCCTCTGTACTCACACACCACACACACACACACACACACACACTCCACTTCCAACTCACCATGTACACATACTTTAAAATAATGTGTTTTTATCATCATCCTTTCTCTATTTCCAAACCCTCTCTGCTTGTATCTTCCGTGTTCCCTAAACAGCCTCTGGAAACCCATATTATGTTCATTTATTTGTGTGTGTGTGTTTCCATTTGGAGGATAGATTGGTGTTGGCTGTCTTCCTCTTACTGAACCTGGAGCTTCACTGATTGGCTAGTCCAGTTGGCTAACGAGTCCCAGCCACCCTCTTTTCTCGGCTGCATCAGTGCTGGAACTGCAAGCACAGACCACACCATACCTGGGTTTTTAATGTGGGCATTGCAGATCCAAAGTCAGGTCCCATGTGGGTGCAGCAAGGACTTTGTCCACATTGACCCATCTCCCCATTCCCTGTTGTATATTTATTTACTGAAGAGAGATCCTCAGCTCAGGCTGAACTATTGAACTCAAACTCAGGAGCCTCCCGCCCTGGCCTCTGAGTGCTGGGATTACAGGTGTCTATCACTGAGGCTTGCTCTGCAAGTGTCTATGGAGACATTCCATTGGTTGCTTTCAGGGGACTGTCCACTGGGAGTGGTGGAGTCCTGTGACTTGAGATCACCTGGTGTAGAGAGAACACGGTCTTCCTTCCCCCTAGCTTGAACCTCCTCCTGTTCACAAGTCCCTCTTGTCTTACAGATTGGGTAGCTTCATAGAGAAAGCATAATGCCTCCTGATGGGCAGGGAGCCAAGCTCTGAGATTGCATGAGAAAAATGCCCAGTTTCAATGGTAGATTCTGTCCATTAAAACCTATTACTGCTCCCCTCCCAGAACCCAGCTGGTTCCATTATAGAAAATTGGAGGGAAATGGTGTCAGCGTTAGTGCCATAAAAATGAATAGGAATCTCGCTTTCCATTATTCTAAATTACAGATTGTTGCGTTGATATGTATTTATTTTTGGCATTTCTCTCTGGCCTTGGTGGAGGGTTTGACCCCTGAATAATGTATAAACAGAAAGACACATGTCAGTGCTTGAGCCTTGCCTCTCTCACCTTTGTTTAGTTTTTCCCTCTTGTTTGTGATACATTTTTTAAAATGAAACATTCTTAAGTGGATTTGGTAGTCTCAACTCTTTTACATTCAATTGCTGTCTGGGCAAATGGCCATTGGAAGGAAATAGGAGGAGATGGTTCATAGAGAGACAACGTGGCAAGCTTGCTCCCTGGCCTTGCTGCAGGACTTGCATAGCTTGAGGGAAAGTTCTCTTTCCTATTTGATTATGTGTATTTGGGAGTGTGTGTGTGTGTGTGTGTGTGTGTGTGTGTGTGTGTTGGCCTAGTGAATATGTGCATGCAGTATCCACGGAGCCCAGAAGAAGGTTTTAGAGCCCCCTGGACCTGGAGTTTCAGGTGATTGTGAACCAGCTGCCCTCATGGTTTCTTAAAAACCAAACTTGAGTCCCCTTGAAAAAATGGCAAGTGCTCTTCACTCCCGAGCTATCACTTCATTCCTCTTTGGTAGCTTTGAAACGAGAGTAAGAATTCAGAGAAATCAAGGTTCATGGCAATAAAGTCACTTCATTTTAGCGTGCTTCAAAACAGTGACATGTTTTGTTTGGGCACACTCAAGTTTAGACTTTTTTTTTTTTTCATTCAGACCTGGGTATTTACCAGGAGGAATTGTAAAAGTGAGCAGCTGAAGGACAAAGCCACAGTGACTGAAACAGAAATGGCTGCGGGTGCATTGTAAAGTCATCTATTGTTGAAAACAGTTTGCATCTTGCTGGTCTAGCACTTAAGTAGCTACTGAGAGTATAAAGACAAAAATGCAATAAATCCTGGAACTGCTAGAGAATTGAGAGGCAGTTGAATCACTATAGAGACAAGACAAGATATCCCAGAGCACTGGCTCTCTTCCCTCTTCCTTACCCATGCTCCCTCCCTCTATCCTACAGACTCCCCCGCCCCCTTTTTTCTCTTTGTTTCTTTCTGGGTCTCATGTATCCCAGGCTGGCCTATGCATCTGAAGATGACCTTGTATTAAGATCCTCCTGTGTCTACCTTTCCACTGCTGGCATTTCCATTACTGACATGCACCACATCTGCTTTCTGCAGCTCCAGGAATGGAGCCCAGGGTTTCAGGCATGCTAGGCAATCGTTCTACTCACTGAGCCACATCCCAGCCCTACCACAGAGAAGTTTTGAATTTGAGGAACATGTATCACCCCTTTGGGGAATCTTCAAATGATAAAGCAATATATTGACGAAAAGCAACGATAGCTTATTGACCTTAGCATTTAAAAATGTAGACTGCATGTGCTGTTGCTTACTCACAGTTCTTGAGACTCTGTGGGCAGAGGCATGACAAAATTGTGGACAGTCTGAACTACAAAATAAGGTTGTAGCCACCCTGAGTCATGCTAGTATCCTAGGTCAAGAAAAAAAAAAAAAGCTGGTTATAGTGGTAGATGGTTGTCATTCTAGCATTCATGAATTCATGGTGCCAAAGTAGGAAGACCAATCAAATTCAAGTCCAGTCTGCCTTCTGTAGCAAGTTCTACATAATGTGACCTTGTCTAAGGTAAGAGAAAGAGTTCCAAATTTCAACTTCACGACTGTGTGAGAGAAACACCCATGGTTTCACAAAGGTTGGAACATCTATAAATGCTTCTAAATGATGGTATATGCATTATAAAAAAACTCTTATAAAGAAAACTGTTTCATTGGGTCTGGCTTACAGTTTCAGAGGTTTAGTTAATTATCGTCAGGGCAGGAAGCATGGTGGCATGCAGGTAGACATGGTGTGGGAGAAGGAACTGAGAGCTTTACAACTTAATCCGCAGGGAGCAGAAGGAGACTGTTGACCACTGGCCTGCCTTGAGCATTTGAAAGCTCAAAGCCTGCTCCCAGTGAGTGATGTGCTTCCTCCAGCAAAGCAACACTTATACCACCAAGGCCACAGAACCTAATAGCGCCACTTCTGGTGAGCCTGAGAGCCATTTTCTTTCAAACCACCATACATGTCATCTTCCTCTTCCCTTCTTTCCCCTCTTCACTTTCTGTTGCTGTGAGAGATTCTGACCAAAAGCAATTTAGGGGAGAAAAGGGTTCCTTTGGCTAACATTTCCAGGTCACAGTCCATCACTGAGGGAAGTCAGGGCAGGAACCTAAGCAGAAGCATGGAGCAGAAAACGTGGAGGAATGCTGCTTGCCAGCTCAAAGCCTCATGCATAGTTGACTTTTTAATGCAGCCCAGTAGCACCTGCCCAGGGAATGGTGCCACCCACAGTGGGATAGTCCCTTCTACATCAAAGAACAATCAAAACAACCCCACTCCCCACAGGCTAATACAAATTCTTCAGCTGAGACACCCTTCTTGGGTGACCCTAGGCTGTGTCAAGTTGACAGTTAAAGCTGATTAGGTTGCTTGTTTTTATTTTTTTCTTTTATAGAGAGACAAGTTTCACTCCGTATTTCTGGCTTGCCTGGAACTTACTATATAACTCAGGCAGGCTTCCAACTCACAATCCTCCTGCTTCATTCAGCCTTTGGAGTGTTGAATTACCAATATTTGTTGATTTATTGCTTTATCTCCCTGCCTCCATCTTCTGCCATGATGTCCTTGTGTCCACCTTCCCCAGAGCTGGGGTTGCATATATGTCATAGTTACTGTTGCATTGCTGTGAAGAGACGCCACAACAACCAAGGCAACTCTTAGAAAATAAAGCACTTAATTGGGCCTGGCTTACCGTTTCAGAGGACAAATCCATTATCCTCATGATGAGAGGCAGACAGGCATGGTACTGTAGCTGAGAGCTTTATATCTTCGTCCACAGGCAGCTGGCAGCAGGAAAAGTGAGAGAGGGGGGAGGGGAGAGGGAGAGAGGAGAGACAGACTGGACCTAGTGTGGGCTTTTGAAACCTCAAAGCCCACTCCCAGATGAACAGCTTCTCTAACAAGGACACAAGTCCTCCAATAGTCACGCCTCTGAATCCTTCTCAAACACTTCATCAGATGGTGATTTAGCATGTAGCTATATGAGTGTGTATGAGGCCATTCTCATTTAAAGTACCACACATAGGATGTTTGCCTTGCTAAATGGCTGCTGGGATCCAATTTCAATTCTCATGATTACACACTAAGTACTCTTTTTAAAAAGCTGTGTGTGTGTGTGTTTGTGCACGTGCACACGTGCATGTTCCTATATGTGAATGCAGTGCCTCTAGAGGCCAGAAGAGGGTTTTGGATCTCCTGAAGCTAGAGTTACAGGTGACTGTGAGTCACCAGACATGGGTGCTGGGAAACAACCTCAGGTTCCCTGAAAGAAGAGCAAGCACTCATAACAGTAAGAGCTATCTATCTGAGGAGAGAAATTTCCCATTCACAGGATATATGCATCCTCATATTTTCTATTAAAAATTGTTTCATAAAGTGTTTTGAATCAATTTAAACTACTACAAGTTGTGGATAGCAGCCCATATACATATGTGTGTGTGTGTATATATATTATATATTTATATATATTTTATACATTTGTATAATACATATATATATATATATGTATATATATACATATATATATATATATGTATTATACACTAAATCAGCTAATAGTCGATCCTCCTGTCTCTGCTTCCTCAGTGCTGGGATTATAGGCCTGTGTGTTGAGTTTGAATCCCCAGTATCCATGTAAAGAGGTAGGTCTCTCAGACTGAGAGATTAATTCTTGAACAGCAAGCATGAAGCAAGGAGACAGCAACCTAGAAATAGAGCCAGTGTTTAAACTCCCAAAGCTTGCCCAGTGACATACTTCCTCCAGCAAAGTCACATCTAAATCTTCCCCCAAACAGTGACATCAGCTGGGAGGCAAGTGCTCAAATACATGAGCCCATGGGGAATGCCCTTGTTCAAACTACTACACTGGGTTACCTGAGATCTTGTCTCAAAAAAAGAAAGGGGATCTGGGAAGATGGCTCAGTCAGCAAAGTGCTTGCCATACTCTCATGAGAACCTTAGTTCAGATCCCCAACACCCACAGACACCACCAACATATGGATATATGTGTATAATACATACATATATACACATATATATGTATATATGTGTATATATGTATGTATTATACAAATGATACAAAAATTCTTCAAGGTCGAGCAGTTTTAATGTCTGGTATCCTCTTAGTTTTTGCCTAGTCTGCATATTGCATAAGTTTATGGGAAAGTATCTGCCCATAAAGTTCTTAGTATTCGTGTGTTTTGTTCTTATATGGTTTAAAATAAACCCGAGAAGAAGGCATATGTGATAGCTAATCTTGACTGTTGCATTACTGGGAGTTAGAATCACCTAGAAGACAGATCCTTGTTGGCTGTATCTATGAGAACATTTCTGGAGAGGTTTAGCTGAGGAGGGAAGACTCATCTTGGATACATGTCATCCATGAGCTGAATTTTAAAAAGTTAAAAAAAAAAATGGAAGCTAAGCACCAGCATTTATCTCTCTCTGCTTCCTGACTGTGGATGCAGTGTGACCATCTGCCTCACGCTCCTGCCACCGTGCCTTCTCCACCATGATGGAGTGTGTCCTTGAACTGTGAGCTCAAATATACTTTTCCTTCTTATCTCGTTTACATCAGGCGTTTGGTCAAAATGATGAAAAAATAACCAATATAACATCATGCTCTGTGTTCACTCTGTTGGATTCTGGTTTGTGTGAAGGTGCCAATCCACAGTTCTTATTGATATACTGTAGATAATGTAGAAATAAAATTAGTGGGTATGGACAATAATTACGGTGTTCATGTTTAAACCAATTATAACTACATCTGTAAACGTAATAGCAGGTTAGAGACTGATATTATGGCACCAGATCAATGAACAAGTAGGGTGATTTTTTTAATGCTCAGGAAGAATGTTCAAGTAGTATTGTAGGATATTCGATCACACTGTGAACCTAAAGATTGTGTTATTTACTGAAAACAAAAGCCTGTTTCTAGTCGTAGGGTAGCTCAACCTTAGCACACACCTTTAATTCATCTTGCTGAAATATAGACTCACCCTTACTACATACCCTTAATCCCAACGAAGGAAAGTAAAGTTAGGCTGTCGAAGGAAACAGCCATTTTTGAAAGTGATGTCTTACTGAATGGCAGGCAAATTGATGAATCAGAGAAAGATTATACAGAATAGGATATGCCCACCTCTCAAGAGAAGAGAGAGGAAAGGGAAGCTGTGAGAAAGGCAATGCAGAGAAAAGAAGGAGGGAGTTTTACCAGGAGAAGTTTAGAGACAAGCTGAAGAGAGAACAAGCTACACGCAGGTAAAGACAGAATGCGCCAGAGAATGAGAAAGAGCCAGAAGATTAGAACAGATTGCTAGAGTTAGGGCCAAGCAGAGCAATTCAATAAGAAGCTGAAAGAGAAATCAGGCAGAATCAGTTAGCTTGGAGAGGAATTTGAGCCAGAACAGCTGAGGTGAACCAGCTAGCCAGAGTTCAGAAAGATCTAGAAAGGGTGAGCTTATTCAGCAGCAAGTCTCAGAGGCTGAAAACATTCCAGGCCTAGATAAGATTGTACTGAGGCTAGAAGCTTCCAGGACTAGGCCTAGGTTAGCAGACAGAGGCGGTAAGCCTCCAAGCAGACAGTTACTTTAGGTGAATAAAAGTTACTTCTACAACATAGCAAATTACCAGAGCAGATGGATGACTAAACTGTTGAGCTTGTTTTTCTGAGTCTGCCTTATTTCACTTGCCACAATGAGTTTTAGTTTAGACACATTCATTTTCCTGTAAATGACATATGTGGTGGTTTGAATGAGACTGGCCCCTGTAGGCTCATATGCTTGAATACTTGGTCCCCAGTGGACGGAGCAGTTTTGGAAGGATTAGGAAGTATGGCCTTGTTGGAGGAGATGTGTCACTAAGGGTGGACTTGAGGATTCAAAAGCCTTCTGCATCCTTAGTGAGCTCTCTTTGCCTACCATTTGTGTATCAGGATATGAGCTTTCAGTGGTTACTCCAATGCCATGCCTGTCTACCTTCCTGATGCCATGCTCATGGTGATAGACACCTATTCCTCTAGAACTGTAAGCCTCAAATAAACCATTCATTCTGTAAGTTGCCTTAGCCATAGGAACAGAAAAAGTCACTAGTACAACATGATTTTATTTTTCTTCATGGCTGTGTAAAATTCAATTGTGTAAATGCACTACATATTCTTGTGTGGAACCTAGATTTAAAATTACATGTATGTATGTATGTATGTATGTATGTATGTATGTATGTATGTATAAATATGTATGTATGTATGTATGTATGTATGTATGTATGTATCTATCTATCTATCTATCTATCTATCTATCTATCCTTACCTTTATTTCTAAAATTACATCTATCTTTCCATCTGACAGTAGATGTACATTTATATGTTTTTATGTATCAGCCATGAAATAAGATAGGATATCATGAGAGAGGAGAAAGATATTAAGAGAGTTAGGCAAGGAATAGTAGATTACTTGTGATATGAAAGCAGAAGTGGGGCTCTCCAGAGGAATGATGGGAATGAGCAGGGGGCATTGGAAAGAGGGGTGCGTTAGAACATTTAATGATGTGTATGCATAAGACGTCACCATAAACCCATTATTTTGTACAATGACTTAAAATTAATTTTTAAAAAAGAATTGCATTTTGTGTGTATCTGGATGTATGTCTGCATAGTTCCTTGGAGAACACTTTCAATGCTAATTCTTTTGTAAATTGCCTCCTTAGCCTTTGGAAACCTTGAGGAGATGTCTGAGGAGAACACATGTAGAATGTAGAGAACGGACAAGCTATTTCACTTGACTGTGTGAAGTTAGAATCAGAGTACTGTGCTGGCTGGTTTTCTGTCACTGACAAAATTCTTGATCACATCAACCTAAATGGAGATGGGCCTGGGGAGATGTTCAGCCAAAAAACTGCCTGACTCTTAAGCATGAAGAACTGATTCAATTTTCAGTAACCCACAGCCATGGCTACTTTGAGTTTCTAATACTCCTGCCTCTGCCTCCCAATTGCTGGGCGAGGGGTATGCACAAGATTGCCCTGAGTATAAGGTGCTGGGATTGGAACCCCTGGCTTCATGCTTCCTAGGCAAGTGATCTACCCACTGAGCTACATCATCACCCATTTTTATAACCAGGAGGAATCATAGATATCACTGGACTGGCTCAGAAATCATTAGAAAGAGAGAGAAAATAGGATTCATGTTGTGAAAGTTAACATTTCAGAACAGAAAGTGCAGCTGTGAGGGTAAAACCAGCCCAGCACTTATCTTGTGACACAGATGAGATTCTTCACCCAGACTTTCAATGTTCATGACTTTTTATTATAAAAACAATGCACATTTTCTATAGGAAATATAGTCAGTCATTACTCTTGAATTTTCTATATTTTTTCCTGCATATCATGGGAGTTGGATAGGGGAAGAAAGGGTCAAGAATTAATGTCTCTCTCAAGTCAGTTCTGTTTTGTCCAGCGGGATCTATAGAATGCAAAAGCTTAGACCAATGGTTCTTAGCCTGTGGGTCATGACTTCTTTAGGAGTTGAATGACCCTTTCACAGAAGTTGAATATCAGATATCCTGTATCTCAGATATTTACATTACAATTCATAACAATAATAAAATTATAGTTATGAAGTAGCAACAAAAATAACTTCATGGTTGGGGAGTTATCATAACATGAGGAACTGTATTAAAGGGTTACAGTATTAAGAAGATTGAGAGCCACTGGATTAGATACCCCTATTCTACATCAAGTAGAATGTGGCAACTCTCACTGTTCTATAAAAATCAATGTGTGTGTGTGTGTGTGTGTGCGTGTGTGTGTGTGTTCACGTGTGGGTGCACGTGAGCTGGCACCGGTGGAGATGAGGGAGAAATTCTGCTGTGAGTTACCACCTTACTCTTTGTTTGAGATTTAAGATTTGTTGTTATCTGAAATGTAAACTGGACTAGCTGGCCCAGGGAACTTCTGAGAATTATCTTGTCTCTGCTTCCCATGTCATTATATGTGGTGATTTGAATAAAAATTGCCCTCATAGGTCCATAGGTAGTGACAGTATTAGGAGGTGTGGCCTTGTTGGAATAGGTGTGGCTTTGTTGGGGGAAGTGTATCACTAGAGGTTGAGGTCTCAGAAGCTCAAACCAGACCTAGTAATTCACAGTTCTTTTCCTGGTGTCTGTGGTTCAAGATGTAGAACTCACTGGGCAGTGCTGGCGCATGCCTTTAATCCCAGAATTTGGGAGACAGAGGCAAGCAGATGTCTATGAGTTCAAAGCCAGCATGGTCTAAAGAGCAAGTTCCAGGACAACAAGAGCTATACAGAGAAATCTTGTCTCAAAAACAAAACAAAGCAAAACAACAACAACAAAAGATATAGACCTCTCAACTCCTCTCCAGCACCATGTCTGCCTGCATGCCACCATGCTTCCCACCATGATGATAATGGACTAAACCACTGTACTGTAAGCCAGTCCCAATTAAATGTTTTCCTTTATAAGAGTTGCAGTGGTCATGGTGTCTTTTCACAGCAATAAAACCCTAACTAAGGCGTTGTAGATGCTCTGGAATTCCAGATGTGTGCTACCCCATATTCAGCTTTACTTGAGTTCTAGAAATTCAAACTCAAGTCCTCAGGCATGCACAGCATTCTACTCATAGCACTCTTGATAACACAGAAAGTCAAAGGGTATTTGTTTTTGCGGATCTACAGGGAACATTTCTATGGAAGCCTAGAGATAACAGGTGATTACATCCCATCACATAAATGTGAACTCGCGTTCCTTTCCCATTTCTTTAAAAATTTTCCCATGTAGCCCCTTTGAGTTTCTTATGGGCAAAAGATCTGAGCCTGTTTCTTGCCCAAAGTCACCTATTTTCAGCTTGTGAATTGAGCACAGAGACTCTTCTGGATTGTCTGAGTGAACTCATTCTCATCAATTAAGTCCCTTAAGTCAGTAATGGTTTTTGAGCAACAATAGCCTATAAGTCCAGCACACTATGAAAAGATGCCTGCTAGTGTACTAGAGACCAAAGGCATTAAACTCCCTGGCAGGCATAAGTGTGTGCTAAGTTAATGGTGTTGTGAGCCCTTGTGATGTTCAAAGCAAACACATTTACTTAAAGTACCTCATTTAATGCCCTCTATAAGCCTCTTGAGCCAAGTACTATTCTCCTTTTGTATATGAGTAAATAGACTTCAGGGTATGAGCTATTCTCTCCATGTCTCTAAAAAAAGCCAGGAGAAGATCCAGCTCTCAAATGCAGCTCAACAGCTTTGTTCTTTACCATTTCTACAATATGTGGCTGTGCCAGATGCAGCCTGGAATGTGGTCTTGATTCTGTATCAGGATTTTTATGTCGTATATCATACCTTCTTTATGGGATGGAGTGTGTGTGTGTGTGTGTGTGTGTGCTCTTGCCTGTGAGGATACCCGTGGAAGTCAGAAAATGACATAAGAAAGTCTTCAATTTTTCCCCACATTACTTTTTGGGACAGGGACTCTCAATTGGCTAGAATTGTTGGCCAGTGAGTTCCAGGGGTCCCCCTCTCTCTGTCTCCCAGCATTGGTGTGCACTTCCACATCTGGCTTTTACATGGATGATGAGGTTTGAACTCACATCCTCTGGCTTACAAAATAAGCACTTTACCCACCGAACCATCTCCCCAGCCCACAACAGCTTATTTTTAAGCTGGAAAAAACTGTTATTCTTTCCCAAGATATTGACATTGTGATAAATGCAGGTGTCGAGAGGAATAAATTGAGTGCTGGGGCTACAGGCCTGTGCCACCATGCCTGACCACAAACTTTGTTCCTGTCTGTCTCCTACAAGGCATGTATCAAACCTTCACCCCTGAAGTACAGACCCAGCCAAGCGCTCTCACTAAGAGTATAGGCAGCCGCTATCTTCACATTTACAATTGAACTGTAAAGCTGATTTTCTTATGCTTTCATTGACAACTACAGATTGAGTAATTAAAAAAATATGAAGTTCATGGCTCTGGAAGCTGAAAGATCAAAGTGTGGGGGATTGGCATCTAGGGTGTGTCTACCTGTGGCATGATATGGCAAGACAGGGGAAGTGGCTGCTGGCTCAGTGTTCTGTGAATCTTAGGAAAGTCACTACCATCATTGTCAAATATGTCATGAGGCCATCTAATGACCTCATCTAATCCTCATCACCTTCTAAAAGCATTGCCTCCAATTGCCATCAGTATGTGAAGTTAACGGTGGTTTTGAACTTGTGTATTGTGGAAGTACACACTTAAACTCTAGAAGTGTTTTAGTTTGGGTTTTACTGCTGTGAAGGGACAACAAGAACAAGGCAACTCTTATAAAGGAAAACATTTAATTGGGGGCAGGCTTACCGTTTCAGAGGTTCAGTCCATTATCAGTATGTCAGGAAGCATGGCAGCGTGCAGGCAGACATGGTGCTGGAGGAGTCAAGAGTTCTATACCTTGATCTGAAAGCAGCCAGGGTGTAACACTGGGCAGACATATACATATACACATACACATACACATACACATACACATACACATACACATACACATACACATACACATACACATACACATACACATACACATACACATACACATACATATGAGAGACCTTGAAGCCCCACCTCCACAGTGACACACTTCTTGTAATAAGGCTATATCTCCTCCAATAAGGCCATACCTCCTATTAGTGCTACTTCTCATGGGCCAAGCTTATTCAAACCACCACAAGCAAGAAATGATTGCTGCTGTTATCTCAGATCATAATTTAGAGCAAAGATAATAACCCAACAGGTGGCCAAGGTGAGACCCAGCCCCACATCATCAGTCTGCTTATATGATACACTTAAACCGGTTTCCCATAGCACGGCAAGACGGATGGAAGAAATTAGCATATCAAAATGTAAAGGGTGCCAGGAAGATGGCTCAGCAGATAAAAGGGCTTGCTGTGAAGCCTGAAGACTTGAGTTCATCCTTAGGACCCACATGGAGATGGAGGGAACTGAGTTTGGTCCCAGTTTTCCTCTGTGTTCCAAATGTATGAATACACATGTACATGTGTGAACACATGATAAATAAATGAAAAAAAATATAGACGGGTTGGGATGTGGATTATTTGGTAAACTATCTGCCCGGCATGCATGAAGACCAGGGTTAGATCTTAAGCACTGCATAAAGCCATTCATGATCGTGCCCAGCTGTAATCTCAGCAATTAGAAGATAGAGCAGGAAAATCAGAAGATCAAGGCCATCTTCAGCTGTATAATGAATCAGAGGCCAACCTAGGTTACATGAGACCTTGTCTTAAAACAACAAGGCAAACAAAAGTAGAAGAAAATTCACATTTTGTTCATTTCTGCATATAAACCAAAGCAGTGGGTAGAAGACAAATTATTCTGTTGTAGGATTATGATATATTATATCAGACCAAATTCCCAAATAGATATAGACATTTCCTTTATTTCACATTTTGCCCCATTAATAAAAAACAATACCATAATGAAGACTTTTGTGTAAAACCTTCTGCACTTCTGCCCTCTTCGTTCTTTCAAGGTAATGTTTTCAGAACTATAATGTACTGATATGTTTATGCTTATCATCATGCTTATGAGACATGTTTCATGTTTTTATGAGACAGTGCTTTGCCTCACAGCCCAGACTGGCCTCCAACTCATAGTGATCTTCCCATTTCAGCCAAACAAGTACTGAGATCACAGGCACTCATCATCACATATAACTTGCTGTATGTTTTAAACACCACTGATATTTCTGAAGCAATTGAGCAAGTGGCTATCCGTACTGAAACAGATACACCATTGCACATTATTTTATATTTTTATCACCACTTCTATTATTCTTGCACCTATGCTAATTTCATTGGCTAAAATATATAGCTTCATTATTATTATTTTGTTCCTACTGCTTATGTGGCTCTATGCTGTTTCCAGAGTTTACTAGTCTATGTTTTGTGGTTGATTTGCCCTGAAGAAGGCAATTAAATACTAAATATATTCATCACTTATTCTATTTGTTTTAATATTATTGTTGGTGCTGGAGATGGAACCTAAGGCTCTGTGTATGATGGGTAACTCTATCACCGAGCCACATTCCCAGCCTCTCACTGGAGAATTTTAATCATGCCATTTACCATTGAGCCATATAGCAAAATCCTCATGGGAATTTCAGGCAGGTACTATACATCTGAGTCCCACCCTAGCCCCTCACTGGGGGATTCTAGGCAGGGGCTCTACCACTGAGCCACGCCCCCAGCCCCTCCCTGGGGGATTCTAGGCAGGGGCTCTACCACTGAGCCACGCCCCCAGCCCCTCACTGGGGGATTCTAGGCAGGGCTCTGCCACTGAGCCACGCCCCCAGCCCCTCACTGGGGGATTCTAGGCAAGGGTTCTACCACTGAGCCACACTCCTAGTCATTGTTGTAAAATTTATAGCTGCATTTTTTTCATGCCAAGTTGAGACTGAGGTTAAAGAAGCTTTGATATGAAAGTAAACAGACGGGTGGAAAGCATTCCTGCACCTGCGAGAACAAACACAGTTCCTGCTGTTAGTTAAGCTCACCTGATCCTCTGGATTTGATCTGTGTTTATCTGGCTTCCTTGGGTGTCCCAGCCCCGCCCTCCACTTTCAAGCTGTGACAACTTCTGCTCTAAGTAGGATTAGGAGCATAAACAAATGATAATTGTCTTTCATCTCATCTTCACTTCTCCTCACTCCTCACCCAGGTCTCTTCTGTCGCATTAAGTATCATAACACTCACAGGATGCGTCTATGAACCATCTGCCTTGATGGAAAGAAAACTGTTGAGGAGAAATCACCCGCAGATTAAAGGCTGTCTCTCCCTGTCACTTAGACAAGCACATCTTAGGCTTTGCTCTGCAATACACAAGAAGGGTTAGTTGACTGTCTGGTCCATTAGTTGCATGAAATTAGGATTGTGTTGTTGGACAAATTCTCCCCAAGGGACTATCTGGAGCAAGTTTTGCATGGATAGCACAGTAGGATTTCAAAACAAACAAACAAACAAACACACAGAAGCAAACAAAACATCAAAAACATATGGAGTGATGGAAAAGAAACTCACGTAGGACATCAGACCTAGGCTGAAAACTAAAGGCAGTGAAATAAAGTATTTATTCAAGGACTGGAGAAGTGGATCAGCAGTTAAGAATATACAGCTCTTGCAGAGGTCCTGAGTTCAATTTCCAGCACCTAGGCTGTCACAGCCACCTGTGGCTCTGGCTCGAGGCATCCCAGTGCCCTCCTCTATTCTCTATGGGCATCTACACCAACGGGCATATATCTCCCTCACAATACACTTCATTTAAAAACATGATACAGTATATTGAAAAAAATTTTTTTGTTTAACATCTACTGCATGCTCAGTGTATCAGCTACTTGTGTTGTTGCTGTGACCCAACAAAGCATCTTAAGGGAGTAAAGGTTTGTTTTGCCTTGTAGTCCTTCATGGGGGGAGGGAGACATGGTAACAAGAGACTGAAGTAGTACTCATGTTGCATCCATAGCCAGGAAGCAGAGATGAATGCTAATATTCACTTCAATTTTGCCTTTTTATTCTGTAGAGGACTGCAGCCCTTGAAATAGTACAGTCTACATTCAGGGTAAGGTCTTTCCATCCCAAATTAACCGTTTCTAGAAATTTCCTTGCAATCGTCTGGAGGTTTGTCTCTTACGTGAGACTCTTAATCCTATCAACTTGACAATCAGTATTAAACATTACAGCTCCATAATGAGACTTTTCATGAAAAAGAAAAAAGAATCATTGGCATATTTATACTGAGATGGAAAGAAAATAATCACTTTACCACAGACACAAAAAATCTCATTTTGTGCTAGTCCTCTGCAAAGCCACAATGCTTTCTGGAGACATTATCACTGTGGCTATTGGTGTTGTCGACCAAGCGAGCCAGTAATTTCTATCCTTTAAAGATCATACGTCATTTAAAACAGCTTTTTAAAAAATGGTAGGGAAAAGAGCCACATCCAATGGGAGCAAGGCCCTCATGGCAGTCCAAATTGAGAGTGATTTATGGTCATGCGTAGTCAATACTAGTGGGTTCACATCAATTTTATATCTAATTTAAAATTTTGAGCTCTCAATGTGCTCATTAAAGAGTATAATGGATTTACATATTTTAATTATGTTTTATGGATTGTGAACATAATGTAATTAAGAGACTTTTCAGGGGTGTGATTAATGAGCAGGGTGGCCAGACATATGGCGGGAGACAGCACATTGAGTGGACTCGGGTGAGCAGAGTCCAGACCCACAGCTGACAGCCCTGACCACAGTGTTAGCGTCACTGTTCATAGTGATAGAATTGGAGCCTAATGATGCTGTGTGGCGGGAATGAGTAACTCTGAGGAGTGGCCAAGTGCCAGAGTGGTCATGCATGGTCCAGGAGCCCTGGACTGTGCCTGTTTAAAGTCTCTCCATTCTGTTCCTCACACTCTCCTCAGGGCTCACACCAGACACCTCGGCTGCATTTTGATTTTTGTTTGATTGTTTGTTTGTTTGTTTGTTTTTGAGACAGGGTCTCATGTAGTCCAGGCTGACCTCAAACTTGTTAGGTAGCTGAGAATGATGTCAGACATAAAGAAAAAAATAAAGTTTCATTTTGTCTTTGATGATTTATGTATGCGTATGTGTGTCTGTGTGTGCGCATGCTCCTGTGGGCTACTCTGAGGAGGCACCTGTTATAGGTCTTTATCCTCTGGGTGAGCTGCAAGTGCTCTTGGCCACTGAACCACCTTTCTAGCCCTGACCTTTAGCTTCTCATCCTCCTGCCTCCATTTCCCAGGTGCTGGAATTACAGGCATTGTGCCACCATTGACTGCTTTATTTATTTATTTCCCCATCCATTTTTCACTAATTCATTCATTCATTCATTCATTCATTCATTCATTCATTTTAAGGCAGGATGAATGACGATTGAACATCGGCTCCTGTGTTAAGCATTTTATCACTGAGTTACATCCCCAGCCTTTGGATTTTTTTTTTTTTTAAAGAATAAGTCTTGAGCCTGTTGGACGGGAACTCAAGATCCTCTTGTATGAGCCACCATGCCCCGCGACTGCTGGTTTTTTATAAATGGAGTGTGTTGGAAGAAACTATGCCTATGTATTTACATAGTGTCTGCGGTTGCTTTTGCGTTACATGAGTTAAAGCTCTTTAAAGACACTAGGCATTGAGCCTGGGTTAGGCCATCTGTTCTACTCAAATTCATCTCTGCGGACTTGCTAGCTGTGCCTTTGGATAGGAGCTCAGCATCCTCACATCTCATTTAAAGGGGAAGGGATAATGGTAAAAACCCATAGAAAGTGCTTGACCTACTGAGTCATCTACTCATCTCCAAACATCTAGTCATCTATAGGATGGTCTGTGTGTCTCCTTTAAATTCTTCCCCAGAGATCACAAGCACGAGAGGAGTCCCAGGAAAGATCCCATTAATGATCACAGCTATTAGGTTTTAGTGCTGGGAGTGAACCCAAGGCTTAGGAAATCTAGGGTACCACTCAGCTACATACCTAACCCTTAGTTATCTTGTGATAAGGTCTCACTTTGTGCCCCACACAGGCTCAAACTTTCTAGATAGTCCAGGTTAGCTTCAGATTCATGACTTACTTGTGTCAACCTCCCAACTGCGGGGATCACAGGCATCCAACATTATGACCTAGATATAACTAATTTATGTATGTGTGTGCATGTGTGCATGTGTTTTCATGTGTAAATAGATGTGCATCTATGTGTATGGAGGATTGCCTTGGATGTAGTTTTCCAGACATTATCCACCTTATCTTGTGAGCCAGAGTTTTCATTGGCCTGGAACTCACCATATAGATTCTGCTAGCTGGCCTGTGTGTTCCAGGATCCACCTGTCTCTGTTTCCCAGCTCTGAGATTTTATCAAATGCTACCCCATACCTGACTTTTTACATGGATTCTGGGGATCAAATTAAGATCCTTATGTTTGCATAGTAAACACTTAACCAACTGAGCTATCTCTCCAGTGCTGCCCCTGCCCCTTCCCCCGCCCCATTTCATTTTCAACATGAATTTGAGCCTTTGATTTCTCTCATGTACGGAATATGCCTTAGAGTTTATTGCAGGAATTAAAAACAGCAAGACTTTTAATGATGGTTTATGTATTAGAAACACCATGCACACAGCAGCAGAAGGTGAACACACAGGAAAACTGTCTCCCTCTCTCTCACCTTCCTTTCCTCCCCCTTCCTCCCTTTCCTCTCCAGGATCTTCTAAAGAGGAGACACATCATTCACAGCTGTCACCTCACTTTGTATAGATATCTTTGCAATGCCTTTTTGTCTGCAGTAGGAGAAGGGCCTGAACTTCCTGGGCCAACTACTTCCATTTCTTTATCCAAGCCCTTATTCCCTACTGCTGTTCCTGTTCTTAGCCAATTAAGACCCTGCAGAGTCTCTTGGAGTTTCCTTCCTTAGATTTACTCTTGGCCTCGAGGGGGAGCCCAAGACTTCCTCATATTGGCAGCAGCGCTCAAAGACAGACAGAAAAAGTGGAGCTCCTCACCCAGTGTTCTGGGTGAAAGGGTCAGATAATTCGAGAGATGAATGTCAGAGAGGAGGATCAAACCTGTTTTTTTTCTTGAAGGCTTTTCCCTCAATTGACGAATTCCTTTTTGATGGATGCGATGGAGGCAGGAGAATTGCTACAAGCTAGGGGCTGATCCAGACTACATAGAGAGACCATATCTCAAATAACCAACAAACAAGCAAAATAAACAACAAACGACAGAACCAAACCAAAACAAAACGAAAGTCTTACAGAACATGACTCTTTGTGGTGATCACTCCTCTCAGTACGTTTCATGTGTGAGACACTAAAACGAACATTCACTGGAGTGGAAGTCATGTATCCTGTCACCATTTCTCCTTTAGTAAGCATGGTGATAGCCATTGGACAATGAGCAGCCTGGTCCTGATGAAGTAGAAACTTAAGGTTCTTTGGGAAGTCATTTCTATTGGATGGTGTTTTGCTGGGACAAACATGTGAAGGAACATTTTGTTGAAGTGGATACAGGTGAAAGGCTAAGGCAGATTCATGAAGGAACGTTTCCCTGAAGCAGACACAGGTGAGAGGATGTTTTGCTAGTGAAAGCATGTGAAAGGACATGCGATGAAGGATTCTTTGATAATGACATATATGTATGAGTTTGCCTTACATTTTATAGTTGAGCTCCATTTGTTGGGACTCTGTAGAGAGAAACGTATCAAAAAAAACTTCTGGTGGTATGTTACGGCTTCTTGCTGTTTCTGCGGACTCAGGCCGATTGGCAGAGTGATGTCAGCTGAGACAGACTCATGTGTTGAGGCAAGACCTGTGAAGTACATGTGATGTTTGGATGGAGTGTAAATAGAACTCAGTGGCCAGTGATGGAGGCTGAACAAGGCTTGCTTATAGAGCTAGCTGTGCAATGCTTGTTGGTCTCACTTCTTCGCTGCTCTTCGCCTTACTGAGGGAGACACAGCGGAGAACTTTTCCTCACTTCCCTCCTAGCCCCTCCTGTTGATTTGGTTGAGGCCTAGCTGTTCCTGCTAGGTTATGCCACCGCTACTGCTATCCAGACACCACTGAACTGGACTGTTGGTATATCTGTGAAATGTTTGGGAGTGGACTGAGCTGCCAATGCTGACCTATGAACTGAACTGCTGATTTCCTGACAACACAGATGACACTTAGTCCAAAGAACCATTTCTAAACAGATCCACTTCCCCTGTATCCTTTCTTTTCCACTACCTCTGGTGGGTGGTAGGCTAGAAGGAAAGTTAAAGCATTTAAGAACAATCATTAAAAGTAGACATTTGAAAAAATGAAAGTTACACCTGAGTGTTTGGGCGAATTTCTCTAGACCCCACAGGGAATCATTTCCTACCTCTAAAAATATCTTTGTCTTTCTCTGGATTTATCTTCAGGGTTGAAAAGACATTGAAAGACAAACATGGAAATCTAAAAACAAAACAACAAAACAAAACAAAAAACAGATATCAGGGGGCCTTTATAGGCTCAGACTTTGTTCACTTTGGGCTACAACATCTTTTGATACATATAGTATGTGTCATGGTTTATCAGATAGCTAGGCTGAACTTTCAGAATAGAGGTTCCAAATAGAAAGGTCTGATAGCATGGTTCAGTGGTAGAGCACCTGCATAGAATCCCCCAGGGAGGGGCTGGAGAAATGGTTTAGCAGTAGATTGCTTGCCTACCATGTGTAAGTCCCTGAATTTGATCTCCAGCACAACAACAACAACAACCACAACAACAACAACAGCAGCAGCAGCAGCAGCAGCAGCAAGAACAACAGCAACACAAGCAAAGTATATTGAAAAATGCTGACAGTATGTTGAATGATCAAAGTGACAAAAGACTGAAGGTGTAAGGGGAATGGGTACATGACTATCATCAATATGGTCAGTATAAAAAGTAAGCTAGGTTCTCAGGGGAGGGAGAAAGAGGGCTTGGAAATTTTGTTTTTGCTGCGTTTGCATTGATGGCTTCCACCCCTATCCAAGTTATGTCTCTGTGCATAAACTTGAGTGCAGGAACCCTCAAAGGCCAGAAGAGGGAGTCAAAACTAGATGTGCAGGTGTTTGTGAAATGCATGACATAAGTGCTGGGAGCAGCAATGGCTCTTAAATGTTCAATCAACTCTCTGACCTCTGTTACTCTGTACCTGTTTTACTCACAGATGCCTGGAAAACAGCTGGGTGGGTTCAAACACTCAAGACCCTCTGAGACAGTGGTTAGAAGCACAGATTTTAATATATGAGGGTAAAGCAGAAAAGACAAGAAAGGGCAACATAGGAAACAGCACTCAGAAGGGCAGGAACATGAGGGCATATGGTAGGAGTGATTCTATGATTTTATGTGAGTTGTTCCCAAAAGCCTGGGGGTCGAATTGGCCTCAGCCTATTGTATCATTGAGAAATAGTGGGAAGAAGCCAGGTCTGTGGGGTTGTTCTAGGTTCATCCAATTGCTGTGATAAAACTCTGAAAACAACTTAGAGGGGTGGGAAGGGTTTATTTTGGTTTACTGTTCATAACTCATCATTGAGGAAAGTCAAGCCAGGCACTCAAGTAGAAATGCTGCTTGCAGACTTATAGTTACCTAAGCTTCCAAAGACAGCCCAGGACCATCCTCCTAGGGATGGTGTTACCTACAGTGGTCTGGGTCCCTCCTACCTCTATTAATAATCAAGACAATCTTCCACAGACATGCCCACAGACCAGTCTGTTCTAGAAAATTATTCAACTGAGGCTTTTCCTCTCAGATGAGCTTGGGTTATGTCAAGTTGACAATCAAGGCTAAGCAAGGGAGGTGGTGTGTGCTAGCTTTTTGCTGTTTCTGTCTTTGCTTCCTGCCTGCTATGAAGCAAGTAACTATCCTTATTACATGCCATGTGTTTCTACCTCATACTCAAAAGCAAGAGAACCAACTGACCATGAACACTTTGAAGCCAGAAGCTAAAATATACCTTTTCCTCTCTAAGTTGTCTTGGTTATTTTGTTCCAGAGACAGAGGGAACAAGTTTTATAGAGATGTAGCCTAAAGACAGAAAGGACATTGGTGGTTGAGGCAGACCATACCATTTTCTATGGAGAGGCAAAGACTGTATAGCCATCTATTAAGAGCTAAAGGTGGAATTTTGTACCTGTCTTAATCAGTGCTCTACTGCTGTGAAGAGACACCACGACTACAGCAACTCTTATAAAAGAAATCATTTAACTGGAGGTTTTTCAGAATTTTAGAGGCTTAGTCATAGCAGAAAGCCTGATGGCATGTAGGCAGACATGGGGCTAGAGAAGTAACTCAGAGTTCTACATCTGGATCTGTAGGCATCAGGAAGCGAGAGCCACTTGAACTGGTATGGGTTTTTGAAACCCCAAGGTCTACCCCCAGTGACACACTTCCTCCAATAAGGCCACATCTTCTTCAACAAGGCCACACCTTCTAATCCTTTTCAAGTAGTGTCATTCCCTGAGGATCAAGTTTTCAAATATATGAACCTATGAGTGGCCATTCTTATATATACACATATCCAGGAGTGTGTAGATGTGCATGAATGTATGTGATCTGGCTTGTGGAGGTCAACCTCAGGTGTCATTCCTCAGAGATAGTGTCTTTCATTGACTTGAAACTCATCAAGTAGGCCAGTGAGCTCCAAGGATCCTCCAGCCTCTATACCCCCTGCACTGAGAAATGTAAGTGTATAACACTACTTGCAACTGTTTTACATAGATTTGGGGAATTGAATTTACATACTCATGTTTCCACAGCAAGTGCTTTGCCCCAGTCATAACTGGGAAATTTTGACGGAGTTGTTTTTTCCTTGGGCAAATCTAAGGAAAATGTTAACACCTAGCATGGGAGAATTCTCAACGAGTATCTTTCACTCTTCCCTGTCAACAAGAATGCCTATGAAGAGGAAATATCTGGAATTTCAAGTACTTCCTCCTCCAGATTAATTAAGAGTTAGCAATGGCCTTTGTTGACTAATAAGAAGCCCGAGCGGTGGGCAAGGCTGTTTCCTGACTTTTCTAAGCATCTGTGACTCTGCTCTCTTATGAGGGCCAGCTACATATTCTCTCTGAGTTTCAATTTCCTTATTTGTAAAACAGCCACAATAATCACATTAAGGGGATGTTTTTGGAGACTTCTATTCTGCACCATTAATTTTCCTGGAGCCTGGCATGGTTAGGCACTCAATAAATGTTAGCTCTTTCTTCCCCCACCCCCTACCAGCATTTGATTACCACGAATTTGATTACTTTGGCCTGAGCCAACTCCCTTAACAAATGTTTCCACCTTAGATTAAAATTAATTCAAAGACAGGGACCAGCCACACATCCTGTACGGGACTAAGAAAATGGCATTAATTTTGTAAATTAATAAATATGCAAATGGAGCTTTGTATGGAATCAGCTATATAAGCAGGAAGTAAATTGTGTTGTAAATTATTCACCACCATATGGAACAGATACCCTTGACTTAGCATGCAAGACAGAGAAAGCTGCCACAGACCCTGCTGTAATGGCTTCCGAGAGTGAATGACATGTTGGTCCCAAGGCAACCCCAGGGTTGTGGCCGCTGTGTCACAGGGCTGATTCTAGAGAGGCAGCAGAAGCTCCATGGTGAGCAGGTTGATCTCCAGCCACTGCCCTACTGAGAACAACAGGAGTCAGAATGCCTTGAGGCTACCAGCGGCTTGATCTCCCGAGAACTGTCCAGTGGCTTTGGTTATGCTGCTCGGACGTGTCGCAGGCTGAGAGGGGATCTCCAGGGCTTCCAGCACCTGGACTGGAGTTAGTAATACCAGCTTCAAGGCAGGTGTGACTGGCCTGGGGAGACATGAATTACTGCTAGATTGATTCATTAATCATTAAAAAACAAATAGTCTAAGAATGGTGCAGGGGTTCCATATTGCACTAAATAGATGCTGGAGGGCTGACCTTTCCTGTTAGGATCATTCAGCCTTAGCATCCAGAGTGTTTACAAAAGTAGATCTCTGGGCTCCTGCCTCTGGAATTCTGATGCTGAATGGTTGATCAGGGACCTAAGAATCTGTTTTCCAATATCTACCTTCTCCTTATAGGGCCCCAATGACAAACCAAAGTATAATTCCATCAAAGTTTATCCTGAGGGAACCCATGGGTAGATTGGGATTACTTATAGTGGACAGGTGAGAAGAATACTAATGACCCCGAAGCAACTGAACTGAGTATCTTGTCACCCAGAATGGATGATGGTTATTCCATTGTCACATAGGTCATGTGCTCCTTTTCAGTTAAGCTCTCTCCAGCTTACATACTATAGCATCTCTCAGACCCAGAAGCCTATGTGCAATAGGGCAGAATTGCATAAGAATGGCTGGGAGGAGCAGCAGGAATCTTGGGTAGAGGTCTGTTGACTTTTCCTACTTCTTCCCTCTCTTAGAGCATGTCAACAGTCCTCAGGCATGACCTTGATGGTCTCCTGCACGTGGGAAGAGTTGATTTTATAAGGCTTTGTGTCTTGCTCAGAGGGTAGTGCACTATAACACTGATAAGTACTCAGGTTTGGGGGATCATGGCTGAGGAAACACTTCTCTTTTGGGTTCTGGTCTTCCAGGGTCTTAACCAAGAAGCCAAGCGTCTTAGTTACTTCTGTCCCTGCTGTGATCAAATAGAAGAACAAAGTGACTTAAGGGAAGAAGGGTTTATTTTGTCTTATGGTTTAAGAAAGGGATCATTCTGTCCTGGTGAGGAAGACATGGAAGCTGTGTAAGAAACAGCCCACATTCCAGAACCAGGTGTTCTCCTGCAGCTAGCCTTTGGTGACTCAGCAGCCACAGTCATCACCAAATGTCAAATACAACACATTTCCACTGTCCCCCAAGTTGCATACCCTTTTAAAAAGCTTGTGCCTGCCTTCCTTCCTTCCTTCCTTCCTTCCTTCCTTCCTTCCTTCCTTCCTTCCTTCCCTGCCCCCTTCTCTCTTCTTCTCCACTCAGAGGTGGCCTTTTGTTCCCCCCCACCCTCCCAGTAAATCTCTTGCATGATTTCTTGGGCCGCATCCTTCAAGGTACTCTTGCACTGTGAAACCCTCACAGGCTGGCAGGAAAAACATGGTGGTGGGAACAGGAGGCTGGCTGGTCATTTTTAATCTGCATTCAGGAAGCAAAAGAGGAAAAGGAACTGGGGTTGTGCTGTAACAGCTCAAGGCCTGCTTCCAGTGGCCCACTTCCTCCTGAAAGGCTCCAATTCCTGTGGGTTCTACAACTTTCTCAAACACTGCTAACAGTGAGCCTGTTGAGGGACATTTAACATTCAAATTATACCACATGGTACACATCTATCTTTCTAACAACTGGGAAGTAGGAGGCAGGAGGTTCATGCATTTGGGGTCATCTTGGACTCCATAGTGAGAGCCTGCATCCAAAGTAAAGAAAGGATTCAGTTAAGAAGACATGGTTAGAATACTGGACCAAATTATGACTTTCATTCTTCATTGCCTATAAACTTTGTGGCAGAGTGAGTCCAGGAACTACATGAAGGATGAAAACCAGCTCAGTTGATTGTGAAGGCTTGTGGTGGGAGACACAGTTAAGGCCAGCTCAGACTAACATGTACAGATTAGATACAAAGACAGAATAAGTCTTTCGAAGCTGAAGGTTCCTCTTGTCCTAGGAGGTTGGATTCAGAAGTGACTTCAGGTTGAAAGGTCAAGGATATGAAATGGGGCTGTTTTGGCATGATAGTTGAAAATGAACTTCTAGGGGCTGAGAAAACAGCTTGGTAAAGTGCTGTTGCACAAGAATGAGACCTGAGTTCAATCTTCAGAACCTACATAAAAAGTGTTGGACATGGTAGCACACTTCTAATCCCAATGCTGGGGAAATGGAGACAGGTAGATCATTAGGGCTCACTGGCCAGTCAATCTAGTTTACTAAATGGGTTCCAGGCCAGTGAGAGACCATCACTGGTTCTAGAGAACCATTCAACCACTGGCCACACCTCCAGCCCCTCACTGGGGGAATCTAGGCAGGAGCTCTACTACTGAGCCACGCCCCAGCCCCTCACTGGGGGATTCTAGGCAGGGGCTCTACCACTGAGCCATGCCCCAGCCCCTCACTGAGGGATTCTAGGCAGGGGCTCTACCACTGAGCCATGCCCCCAGCCCCTCACTGGGGGATTCTAGGCAGGGGCTCTACCAATGAGCCACGCCCCCAGCCCCTCACTGGGGGATTCTAGGCAGGGGCTCTACCACTGAGCCACGCCCCCAGCCCCTCACTGGGGGATTCTAGGCAGGGGCTCTACCACTGAGCCACGCCCCCAGCCCCTCACTGGGGGATTCTAGGCAGGTGCTCTACCACTGAGCCACGCCCACAGCCCCCCCACCCCCCATTGCAGGATTCTAGGCAGGCACTCTGCCACCAAGGTACCTCTCCAGCATTCTTTATTTTTGTATGTAATTCAAGTATCCTTGAAATGATGATCTTCCTACCTCCACCTTCCTAGTAGCTAAGATTACAGGAGTGAATGCAGAACCATAATTGGTGGTGACTAGTATTTTAATTAGGTAAATAATTGTTGCCCTAGGCCAAAGCTACCTTCATAGCATGTCCACTGATTCCAGCTGCTGCTCCTGTCCTCTGAAGTAAGGCTTGTTGTTCCACCTGCCATCTGTTCACTCATCCTGTCTAAAGCCTCTGTTCCTGCCCCCTCCACCTCTCATTGCCAAGATAAACATCCCTATGGACTTACAGGAGCTGGCTGTATTTGCCATCCCTGGAGATATCTCATTTTACAGCTGGGCAAACACCAGCATGCAAAGTTCATGTCTTAGCAAAGTCATGCCGTTACAGAAATGTCTAGGCAGCAGGTGGCAAAATGGTGCTGTTGTCAGAACCACATAGATAATCATGCCTTGCCGCTAATCATTTTCTTTCTAGTTCAAGTTTACATTTATTATGTACAAGGAATGTCCATGTGCATTAGCTCATTCGGTCTTTGCCATAGCCCTGTGCGTTGCAATTTCATATGGCGGTTCTGTTGTCACAGAGTTGGACAGGATGAAGCTGATCCACTTTGTGACATGACTTAGTGGTAGAGTACACTCTACCCTTTTCTCTCCTTAACATTTCATTTTTACTTGCCTTTATTTTAAGATTTATTATCAAAAATAGCAAATCAAAACATGACACACCCACACGAAGCAGACCCAGTGACTATACATCTCAGTGAACTTCTACATAGTTAGAGTTATCTTTTTGAACGGAAGCTGTAGAATTTCACATTGGATTTTACTTTTTTCCTACCAACTATGCTTTATTTACTTGTACACTAAAGACAAAAAGAAAAATGCGAAAGTCAATGACAGAGTCAGAACTAGAAAAACAATCAGATTTATCTCCTCTCTTATAATTCATTTCTCATTGTTTGGGTGAGAAAGTTGGGAAAGTGAGAAGACCAAGAATCAGCGTTCTGAAATATCAGACTTCCCTCTCCCATCCTCAGCTAGCACACTTTATGGGACGTCTTCGTTTTGGTTCTGTGTTTGTGATAAAATACTTGGACAAAGAACAACTTAAGGGAGAAAGGATTTATTTCAGGTCACAATTCCATGTTGTAGTCCATCACTGCAGGGAAGCCAAGGCAGGAGCTTGAAGCAACAAATCACACCCATAATGAAGACCAGAGCAGATACTCTTTAACATTTCAGGGCTCAAACCTAGGGAATATTACACCACCTACAGTGGGCTTAGAACTCAGGGAGCAGCTGGTGTGGGTCCTTGTGTCCCTGGAATACTGATGTCAAAGGTTGGCTGGAACAACCTCCAGGAGAGAGAAAGAAATTCCTTCTTGTCCTCTATCCGAGACTCCAGCTGATTGGCCAGTTCTCTCCTTGTTGAAGGAATATCTTCTCCATGCTGTCCACTGACTCTAGTGACTTCCTCTGGGGAAACCTTATCATAGACAGCCCAACTGATGCTTGTACCACTTCTAATGCTTCATAACCCAGCTAAGTTGACCAAATCATCGCAAACTGCTCCTGCCCTGCCTCTGTACACATGAACCTCCTTCTCTATCCTTCCTGTCTGAAAGGACCAGCCCTTGATCTTCACATTTTCTCCATCATTTAGATACTGACTTCTCTCTTCCCTCCCACTGTATGCCACCGTGTGTGTGTGTGTGTGTGTGTGTTTTCCAGCCACAGAGTATCTGACATCCTGCCCCATTTCTCTTCTGACTCACTGCAAGTGCTTCTTTTCTGATCTTTCTCCTTGAAATCTTCTGAGGGAATTTAGTAAGCAGCACTTCTGTTGGCCACTTGCATCTATGCATGAGACCCAGTCCTTGACCTCAAAGAACTTGTTCTTCTCTCTGAATTTGGAGCAGAGAAGGAAGCAGATAATTATGGACATGGGAGTAGCTTGTGACGTGCTAGGGAGAAGACATCAGTACCATAGACAGGGAGAGAGGTTGCCAATGCTGCCGTCTACTCACAGCAAACAATGCCTGCGACCTTCTTAGGGGACAGATGCAATCATGTGTCTTAGTATTTTATCTATATTCTTTTTTTCTTTATATGTGCAGTTGTGTGCTCATGTGTGTATATATGTGTGTGTGCACATACTTTTGGAGGCCAGAGATGATCTACCTTGGGTGTTGTTCTTCAAGTAATAGCTATATTGTTTAAAAATTTCATATTATTATTATTATTATTATTATTATTATTATTTATTGTGTGATAGTGTGTGTACCACAGTACACATGTGATGGTTCAAGGACAACTTTGTGGAGTCACTTCTACCCTTGTATCTTTACATGGGTTCCAGGGAGTAAATTCAGGTTACTAGGGATGTGTGCCAAATGCCTTTGCTCATAGAGTCTTCCTTTAAGAACCAACTTTGGTGGTTGGTTGGTTTTTTGTTTGTTTTTTTGGCAAGGTCTCTCACTGGCCTGGAGTTTGCCAAGTAGGCTAAACTGGCCATCCAGGGAGTTCAAAACCCATATCCATCTCCCCAGTATTGAGATTATGAGTATGCACCAAGTGTGTGTGTGTGTGTGTGTGTGTGTGTGTGTGTGTGTGTGCCTGCTGAGTATATGTATATATTATGTGTTTCAAATGTATTTAGGTTCACATGGAGGCCAGAAGAGGATGCCAGATCCTCTGAAACTGGAGTTTCAGGTGGTTGTGAGCCACCTAACATTGGTACTGGGACTCAAACTCAGGTCATTTAGGAGAGAAGCAGGTGCTCTTAACCACTGAATCATCTCTTCTAAGAAATAATTTTTGTTCCCTAGGAGTTCATTGTTGATGTTTGACAGTATTCAACTCTAAGTTCTCAGCAACAATTTCAGAGCCTTTGGATTGGGCACCACTATAAATGGTACAATAATTGCTTTTCTCATTTCCATGACAAAATATATGCAAAATGAATCTTAAAGGAGGAAGGATTTATTTTAGCTCTGAGTTCTAGACCACAGCCGACCATGGCAGAGAAGACATCCATCAAGGAGAGCAAGACATGGTGGTAGGAGTTTGTAGTCACAGGTATATCTTTTGTGTACGGTCAGAAAGCAGAGATAAATGAATGCTGGCACTCAGCTCAGTTGTTTCTTTTCATTTTGACTAGGATCCCATCCTGTCACCCAAATTTACGATGTGTCTTTGCACCTCAATGAACCTTTTCATGTATATACTCAGTGACTTGACTCCTAGATGACTCAAGATCCTATCGAGTTTATTAGTAATAAAAACCATGATAAAGGCAGATGACAGGATGAGTAGTATAATTACGTAGCCTCTGAGATCCCCCGACCAGGTGGACACATGCCACAGGTGTGGGACAGTTTTCTTGGCTGGGGTGATGTTTGCTTATTGATGTATAAGACAAATTATGTAGGTGTCATTCAGAGCCTGCAGGAGTTAGTAGCACGTTACAAAACTAGGCTTTGCATTCAGAGAGGTCTAGGACGGGGTGGGGGGGCATGGCGGCATAGATAAACATCCCTTCAAGAGAAGTGACTGAGCACATTGCTCATAAAACAGTTTCTCTTATGATCTTATTTTTTACAGTCTACATTTATTGTTTTCTTGCAAGTCCTTCTTTCCTCTTATAGATCCTAGTAGGGCAATAAGCATGTCTAATGGTCTTGTTGTTTTGTTTTTGTATTTTTCTTCCCCTTCAAAAGATTATATATATATATATATATATATGTATATGTATATGTATATGTATATGTATATGTATATGTATGTGTATGTGTATGTGTATGTGTATGTGTATGTGTGTATGTATATGTATATATAATGATCTTTGCTTGTTTGTGTGAACCATGGTATATATGTGGAACTCAGGGGACAACTTGTGTGAGTGAGTTTTCTCCTCTCGTTTGTGTCCTAGAGATCAAGCTCAGGTCATTGAGATCGCCAGCAGGTACCTTTATCTGTTGAGCATCTCACCTTCCCTCTTTAGATTCTTAATTGCCACCTGTCTGTCAGACCCTAACATCCTTGTGATTATCAGGTTAAAGCCTGCAGAACCTATTAAGTTATAAGGACTCTAGTTCCCACCAAACACAAGCTCAGAATGAGATAGCATCTGAAACTTCTAGCCGAGTTTCCCCTGTTTGCCTTAACCACCTTTCTGAGGTCCCTGTAGATGTACTTGGTTGATTGGGAACTTGCTTCCTTTTACTCTGTGACTCTAGCGGTGTGTTTAGCTGCCTCTGTGGTGGAATACATCACTCAAGAAAGTCCAGAGAATCCTTACTCCCAGACTGTGGTCATTCATATCTGGCTTAGTATAATTGCTCTTAAATTTCCAGGTGCTGCAGCTGTGGGTGGTCCAAGATACACCTTCGAGAGTCACTGGCTTACAACATGCTGTGAGCCCAGAAAAGAGATCAAACATCACTGCCTTGGAGGTAGTAAGGAACAGCATCCTAGGAGAAGCAGTATCTGCACTGGACACAAGTTTATACACAGACCCCAACTTACGTTCCCCTCCATCATTTGCAAGTGAAGAAAATAACATGAGTAGATACAGGGGCCAGTAACATGTTGTAGATACAGGGCAAGTTCAGGGATGCTGTGGGTTCAGTAGGCATGTTTAGTTGGGCAGGGGAGCTTCATGGAGCAGGATCCAGCAGGAGAGGGGACTGGCAGGTGATCCCGTGTCCAGATGTGCAGCCACACTAAAGAATTCAGACTTGATCCTTTGGGTACCAGGCTTTTAATCAGGAGAGTAATGCAATTCCCTCTGCCTAATTGTATTGTAATTGTTCATTCATTAGAGATAAAAAGGTATTAATCACAAAGGATGCCAAGAAACATCCGGGTAGAGAGAGAGCAATGTAAAATAATATCGACAACAGCCTACCCACCTGTCCGCAGGCCCTGTCCCATGGATGTGGGCTTTACTCGTCCAGTGCCCTTGACTCCCTCTGTTACAGGCCCTGCTTTTGGGACATTTTAGACCGGAAAAATCTGAGGTTTAGGGAGGTGAGTACAGGGTCAAATTAAAGCCTAAGGATCGTTTCATGACTTAAGACACCCCCTTTCTCTCTGTCCTTCCATTTTCCTTGCATTCCTGTTCTGCCCTTTCCCTTCCTCCTTCTATCTTCTCTCACCATCTCCCTTCATTCCTTCTTCCTTCCTTCTCTCTTCCATCCCTTCCTCTCTACCTTCCTTTCTGATTTTTGGAGACAAAGCATCACGATATAGCTCAGGCTGGCTTGGAACTCAATGTGTATGCATCCTAGGTTGGCCTCAAACTCCTGATCCTCCTGTTTCAGCCTCTTGGGTACTAAGATTATTAGGCCTTCACCACCAAGCTCAATTTAAACCTTCCTTTCCATTATAATATCTTGAG
Source organism: Grammomys surdaster (assembly GCF_004785775.1). Taxonomy (NCBI): domain Eukaryota; kingdom Metazoa; phylum Chordata; class Mammalia; order Rodentia; family Muridae; genus Grammomys; species Grammomys surdaster. The sequence goes on from NW_021604614.1 coordinate 3,574,562, forward strand.
TTCCAAGACTGTTTCCCTAAATCCCCTTTTCACCCCAAGCTTATTGTATGTAACACGGAGGTGGGCATTGCTATCACAGTTGAGGAAGTAGGATACACCCCTGTCCCTCTCACCCCCATAAATGCCAGAGCGCAAAGGTTCGAGGCTGGCTGGAGACACCTTTTCTTAGTCTTCAGTGCGGGAATGTGATCACCAGGGGACCCATGGGATCTATCACTGTCAACCCAGAAGGTTGTTTTTTTTTCTTTTCTTTTTTTTTTCTGCTGCTGCTGCTGTTGTTGTTGCCTTTTTATCCATTCTTGCAAACTCAGGGCTTTTCAGATCTTTAAAGCTGATCGCAGATAGCGCGCCACAGATAGCTGACTTAAATCTCAGCGAGACGGGAAGCGAGGCGATGCAAGGTACCACGCATAAAATAAACCAGGCTGCCTCTTTCCGGGGAGATAAAACATAACTCTCGGTAGGCACAGCGCCATGAAAGCCCTTGGAGAGAGAGGCGATCTTGTCAGGAATTGTATCTCATTTAGCACCATTGTTTCGCGGGCGCTGCTTTAGAATGAAAGTCATTCATCTTGCTTTTGTTTCTGGTTGCCTTTTATTTTTTTCCCCCTGCACAGAGATTTCTCTTCCATTAGCAAGAAGTACTTTTTTCCTTTCCTCTTGCCTCACGAATGGAACTTTCATCTTCCCTGTGTTTATGCCTGGCTCTCAGGGCCTCAGTTCAATGGCTTCTTTTTTCCTTCTGCCAAGTGGCAATTTAGATAATACAGAGAATACTGCTGTGAAATGGATGAAAATATTCTAATGATTCCAGTCCTTGCAAATGTGTGCGCATGTGTGAGAGTGTATGCACATATGAATGCCTATGTTTGTGTGAGAATATGTGTGTGTGTGTGTGTGTGTGTGTGCGCGCGCGTGCTGGGGGAAAAATAAAAGGGCTATAGACATTATCATAATTTACATAGTCAGGAAATATTTTTTGTTAAGATTATTTTTTGATTATGTGTATTTCTGTGGGTCTATGTGCATATGAGTGCAGATGCCACAGAGGCTGGAAGAAGGCATTGGAGCTGAAGTTCCAGGCAGTTGAGGTGTGGGGTGTAGGTGCTGAGAACCAACCTCCAGTCTCCTGCAAGAGCTTCAAGTACTCTTAACTGCTGAGTCATCCTTCAAGCCTAAGGAAATATATTTTAGTGTGTATATGTGGTGTGTGTGTGTGCGCGCATGTATGGACATATTTAGGTCTGAGAACAACATCTGGAGTCATTTCTCGGGCACTGTCTACCTTGATATTTTGAGACAGATTCTTTTGCTCTTCTGGAGCTAACCAAGTAAGCAAGGCTGGCTGGCCAGCGAGCCTCAGGATCCAGCTGCCTCTACCTTCCCATTATTGGGGTTACATGCATGCACCAATATGTCTGGCCTACGAAATCATAATTGGGAGGCTCAGCACAGCGCTACTGAGTATGTAAAATAAGCTGCTGGGCTCTCCCTGCTGCAGGAGAGCAGAGCGTGCAAGTAAAGAAAAGGCAGTACAAAATGCCTTTAATTATGGCATTCGAGTTACTGAGCAAGATGAGAGATAAAAGATGCCCTGGGGCAAATATCCAGGCTCTGTTCTCTGTATTTGGAGAGAGAAAGGGATTCATAATGGAAATTCATAATTCATTATGAGTTTTATCAGAAGGCTTTCTGCAAAGACAGAGATGAAGTAGCTAATCACTTCTTGTCACCAGGTCCTGTTCTCTTTATTACAGGATCTCCTTTTGGCTTCAAGCACCTTTAGTCAAATATGAAAGCTCTGGTTTTGTGGCCATGAAACAGCATTTTTAAAAAGTTGTACTGAGTCAGTGTTGTGCAGAAATTTTCTCTGAGGGGAAACATTCCATCCTGCAGGGAGGCTCACTAAGTCTTGAGAAATGAACAATGCACAAACTTCAGGAAGTCCCTGAAGCTGACCAGATGAACACTGAATACCATTCTTTCTCCCAAAGTTATATAAGTGGTTAATACTACCGAGGAGAAGGAGACTAGCTGATATATCTGGAAGAGGCCAACTGATAGAGCTGCCTAGGAGACACTCACTCTAACCTACAAGTCATACAAAGCTCCAATTACAGAATTTATAGGTCATCATTCAGACTGGAGTGGGCTTTCAGGGATGTAGCTGCCTTCTAGTCATCCCTCCTCCAGTAAACAATCCTGGTAAAAACTCATTGGTTCAGTTACTTTGGTCTGTTGCCTATCTGAGGTAATAGACATTTGTGTCGTGTCTTTCTAGAAAGTGACATACAACTGGGAACAGTGGTATAAGCTTATAGGTTCAGCACTGGGGATCTGGACAGGGAAATTCTTGGGTTTTTCTGGCCCTAGACTACTTGGAGAGCTCTAGGCTAGCGAAGTACCCTGTTTTAAAATAAAATAAAGTAAAACAAAGTAAATGGTGACTGGGGGTCATGTTGTGGCTCTCAAAGGCATGTGGACACATGAACATGTAGTTTTATTCACCAGCACACACATAAACATTCACACATGTACACATACCATGGGCTCACATTTGGCAGGCTTGTTTTGTTTTTGTGAGTTAATTGAATAGACCTCAGTGTAAACTTTGTAGATGACATCACAATACAATGTTAAAAGGTCTTTCATGCCTGGTTTGTTCTCCACTGTGGAGGATCTCATCAGCTGCGCTGTATCGTAGGAGACAGCATCATGGCTTCAGCATGGGAAAGGAAGAGATCACATGGTGAATTTGGAAGCCAGAGAGAGGAGACAAGGAAGAGAGCATTCTTGTTCTTTGATGTCAGTCAATATTCCCTAGAGCAGTGATTCTCAAACTTCACAATTCTGTGACCAGTTCCTCATGCTGTAGTGACCCCAAATCATAACATTGTTCCTGTTGCTACTCCATAACTGCAATTTTGCTACTGCTATAAATTGTAATGTAAATGTGTTTTCCGATGGTTTTAGGTGACCCCTGTGAAAGGGTCATTTGACCCCCAAAGAGGTCATGACCCACAGGTTGAATACTGCTGCTACAGAGCCTGTCTAAGTTCTTGGTCTCTTATTTAAAGAATTGAAAATAAAAGCTCACTGAGATTTGACCACACAAGGTAGCTTTATTCAGAGCAAAATGAGAGTGCAGATTAGAAAGGGATGAACTGTTAAGATTTTAAGTGGTCCACATGGCTGCGAGTATCTAAGGGCCTTCTTTATTGCTTGGCACTTCCTTTTATGGGGTCTAAGGGAAAGAAGAACTGGTTATAAAGAGTGTGATTGGGTGGCTCTCTATTTTGCTTGATAGATATGGTCATGTAATTGCTAAGCTACTGTGCATGCTCCCTTTCCATAATGCACTTGGTTTTAATCATATGCATGCCCAATTATGCATAGATATAAGATGATAAATAAGAGATTTCTCCTAAAAGTTCATAGGAGGACATAATTTACTCTTACTGAGTATGCATCCCAAACCAGCTCAGGCTGTATTTACTCTTCTTTGTACCTGAATGGATCAGAAAATACAGTTGGATAGAAACTCCTGAATTTGATTCTTACCATGGGTGGGAAAACATGTAACATAGTTCAGAGATGGGAGTGTGTGGTGCCCAAGGCGAGTAGGTTGTCCAGGGGTTCTGTTGTTGCTAGTTGCATTGTCTGGAGAGAACTGTGTGTTGATAGCATATGCAGGTAAAGGTACGAGGCTGTCAAGTGCATTATTACAAGAGGGTGTGGGTGTATAAACCAAAGCAGATGGGGTCCCAGGGCACTAAACTTTTTCCATGCTCTCTAGCCTCTGTGCTGTGATAGAAGCCAGTCTTCCAAGACCAGCTGGTCACGGTCATAGCATCCTGCTCAAAACTGCATGAAACTGTGTTCAAGGATCTTGTTCTCAAATCCTTGTTCTATACTGTTCTCATGCCTGAATTCAGAAGTCATCTCGTATCACCAAGAGAAGGTAAGTTTCTCAGAAATTACTGGGAAGACTTGAGTGGCTTACTCAGCATTCCCTAGCCCAGATCCAGTCATAGCATGGATCTCAATGAGCTTCCATTTATGATGGTGTATAAATTTTTCTGAGGAGATGTGAACAGATGTCCATTCCAGATAGGGCTCTGAGGAAAGACTAAAGAAACTGTCCACTCAGGTCTAGCTTAGAGAGCCAATGAGCTTATTGAGGTTACTTATAGATATATGTGGGTGAAAGGCTACCTATGGGAATGTGACTCAGAAGGTGACTGAATTAACAAAGAGCTCAGCTAACTATGGGTGATTCATGACAGCTGCATTCATGAAGCTCCCTGCCTATCTTGAAGGCAGGTGGACTTATTGGGGGAGTCTTCCCACATCAGTCATTGTGACTGCCTTTATGACCTTAGGGAGGGCATGTGAATCCTGTAAGTTTTGCTTACTTCCTGTGACTTGCACATTTCTTTACTTCAAGTCTTAGAGATTCCTTAAAGGAGGGAATGTTTCCATTCACAGGAAATAGCCACAAAACAGGTGTACTGGCTGGTCTGGTTTCTAAGTCTTCCTTGGGCAGCCCAGATGAAATTTCCTGCACAGCTCTGCTCAGCAGTGGGCAGTACATTGTCTTTCCGTCCTTTCTTCAGCTTCAGAGGAGCTCTGTCTCTCCTTGTGGAGAGATCAGTGTCTGATACATTGTTATGCTGACCTTGTCTGGCCTCATTTTGCCTCTTGTTATAATTGGTACTTATGCTTCCAGCATGCTCTGTCTGCTGTTCCTTCTTCAGTGACCCTCAATGACCCCTTTACCTGATTTTGGAGTTTCCCTGCTGAACTTGAACCCAAGAATCTCCCGTTCCCATGAGAACAAAGGAAAGCCAAGCCAGCTCTGTTTTAGACTCTCACCAGTCACATGCAAAGGCCAGCAGTGCTTTGTTGTGTTTATGCATCCAGTCTCATAAATAAGGCCTCAGTAATAGCAGGAAGGGAACTTAGAGGGCAGGAACACAGCATTACATCACCACATTACCTCCTCAGATGCATTTCCAAGGCCAGCAAACTCAATTAGCTTGTTGGTAATAGCTGTACCAGCAGTGGGAAGCTTGCAGCAGTTTATAGTCCTGGGAAAGGACACTGGAAAGCAAATGACAGTGTTATTGACTAGGCAGAGCCACCAGAAAACACACTGTACCCAGATACATAGCTCAGTACCAGCATACCTCTCTTTATCTAAGCTTGAGGTGTGTTTCTTTCTTTCTTTTATAAAGTAGTGTCTCATGTAACTGTAGCTAGCCTCAAACTTGTTAGATACCTGAGGCTACCTTCAGACTTGAGATCCTCCTGATCCCACCTACCAAGAGCTGGGATGACACCATGTCCATTTTGGTCTGCTACTTTTTGATACACTTAAGTCTTGAGAAATTTAATGTTTCCAACTATGGGCATCACTTGTCCTATCATTTGTGCTTCAACAACTTTGCTTTCTTTTCTGTGTTAATCATTCTTGACATATAGTGAGATCAGAAAAGTCACCAGTGGGTTTGGGAGTGTGAGTAAGCGAGAGAAGACCTGTATAGAATCTGCCAGTCATGGCTAGGGGTGTGGCTCAATGGTAGAGCCCCTGCCTAGAATCCCCCAGTGAAGGTCTGGGGGTGTGGCTCAGTGGTAGAGCATCTGCCTAGAATCTCCCAGTGAGGGGCTGGGGGTGTGGCTCAGTGGTAGAGCCTCTGCCTAGAATCCCCCAGTGAGGGGCTGGGGGTGTGGCTCAGTGGTAGAGCACCTGCTTGGAATCTCCCAGTGAGGGGCTGGGGCATGGTTTTGTGGTAGAGCATTTGCCTAGTATCCCCCATTAAAAATAAGGTGTGATTCAGTGGTAGAGCATTTGTATAATATTTTGAGTTCCATTCCTAACAGTATCAGAAAAGTCACTTACTGAAATTCATCAGGAGATCTTGTCTTGCTCAGAATTCCTCCATTCATTAGTCTTGGGCCCATCAAACCATGAACCAATGCAGTAAGGAGGTAGAAGATTCTCATTCATATTGAATGGTGAACTTAGTGGGCACAGTATTATGTGACTGTATTCTCAGCACTAGGGAGACCAAGGCAGTGAGATCACAAGTAGTTTGAGGTCACTTTGGGTTACAGAGGCAATTTTAGGCTAACTTGTGCTCTATAATAAGGCCTTATCTCAAAAGTCAGTCTCTACAAAAATCTAAGAGACTGGCTGATGAAGAAAGGTTGGATTCCTAAGGGTCACCTTAATGGTCGAATCATGGAAATGCTGGATACTTGAGAATTGGTTTCTGAATTGAACTTGTCTAAACTTGTAATTTGGCAGGTGAGGAAAAACAAGGGCCATAGAAATTTAAATGGAGTCTTCTGATTTGAGTAGCCAGTGAGCTGACAGGGAGAGTTGTTATGAATGATTCCCAGTTCAGGTTGGGGAGAGAACTCAGCAGGAAAAGTTGTTGTTGTTGCTCAAGATGGAGGAACCGTAGTTTTATTCTCTTAACCCAGATAAAAGCCAGACTCAGTGACTCGTGTCCATGATTCTAGCACTGCTGTAGCAAGAGTCTGGCAAGAGTGGTAGGAGAAATACAGAGCCTGTGGATTGGCTAGCCCGACAAAGCCAGCAATAAACCAAGACTTTGCCTTAAACAGGGACAAGGAGAGGATTAACATTTGAGGTTGTCCTCTGATTTCCACTAATGTACCATGGCACACGTGTGCCTGCAGTCACATGCACTAACACACACACACACACACACACACACACACACACACACTTCACCCTCAGACTGCAGAAGAGGAATCTCACAGAAGTCTCTTCAGAGTACCACTGGTCACCCAGCAACAGTAGGGTGGATATCAAAATGGCACATAGTAGGCCTTTCTGTTCAATCTGTGCAAACACTGACAGGAATTTGCATTCATCTACAAACTAAAAGAATCTTTCCTTCTCTGTGATGGGTTTAATTTTTTAGTAGTTCGTCCCTCATTCACAGGACTGAGAAAGGCTTTTACACAGCCCTTAAGCATAAAAACATTCCATAGCAGGAAGGACAAATCACACTTTTATTAAAGCAAGCCTAATTTCCTAACCTATCATTATTGCTAAAACACATTTTCATCCTCTTCTTCTGCTAACAAGAATAGATTCTACAGGGTCCCATGCTGCCTCTGACAACGCCAGTGTGGCATTCATTTAGAGTCATGTGGATCAGAACTGTGTTCCAAATAACTCATAGATCATGCAGTTCCTGAAGACTGATCCTAAGCAGGGCTCATTTTCCAGGTACCAATCTCTTTTCCTCAGGCAGACTGTTTTTCATTTATTGATGACTGAGGGAAGCCAGCAGGGTGAGAAGGAAAGTAAAGTTTGATTCCCAATGGGAACCGACTCCGGTTCCTGAGAATCCTCTGGTACATGAGGGCATCCACATATCCTTAGGGTTGGAGAGATGCCAAGTCTGTAGAGTTCCTTTGCATGTGTGGGGCCTGGTGCTCCAGCTCTAGATCCCATGGAAAAGGGGGTGCAATGGTGTGTGCTTCTAAGCCCAGCACTGGAGGAGTTGAGACAGGATCATCTCTGAATCCTTAGCCAGTGCAATCAAATCAGTGACCTCAGGCTCAGAGTACGACTTTGTCACAAAAAGCAAGGTAGAGAATCATTGAGGAAAACATGTGATGTGAACTTCTGGCATTCATAGGCATGCTTACACATGTGCATGTGTACCTGTGTACACATGTGCACTATAGATATACACACACATATATACCCACATGTAGGAACATACCAACTCACACACACAAAGAGGGGATGCATTTCTAGCCATGGTCCTCTTCATCATCCTCATTCCCAGGATTGAGGAGTAGGCATTTGCAGTTATATTCTCCTTCTTTCCCTTCTTTCATCTTCTTTGTTTGCGATGAAGCCGGAAAGCTTACTGGGGAATGTAGTAAACTTGGAGCAGGTATGAGGTTTTTTTCTAAGGTCTGTCACTCAAATTGGGTAGCTGTGCTGGCTTCTAAGTAGATGAAGGCTAGCAACAGGGTGGAGGGAGAGTGAATGAGGTTAGCTGGGTGGGTTCAAAGTTAGATAGACAGAAAAACAGGTAGACAGACAGGTGCTAGCTAGATGATGGATGGGCAGATGAATGAATGGATAAATGACATAGAACTAGATGGCAGATGAGTGGATGGATGGATGGGTGGATGGATGGGTAGATACATAGATGTATATATAGACAAATGATAAACTGTAGGCGGATGGTCAACTGGATACTGTGTTGGTTATATCATCATCCTCATCCTCATCATCCTCATCATCCTCATCATGATAATCTGTGATTCAATACCTGACAGAAGCAAGGGGAGGAATTTTTGATATGTTTTGGCTTACTGTATGAGCAGTGCCACTCCATCGTGGCAGATAATCGATGGCAAAACAGAACATCTCACATCATGACGGGTGGGAATCAGAGAAGAGACATACAGGAAGGGGCTAGGGCAAGCTATAACCCCCGATGATGCATGCCAGTGGCTTGCTTCCTCTGATAAGGACCCCATCTAATGCCAATAATGCCACCACACTACAATCCAGTGAGGGATTACTTCATTGATTGTGTCAGAGCCTCCATAATCCCTTCAAAATTCACACAAGCCACACCATTTCCTAGGTATCTATCAAACTAGTAAGCTGATAATGAAGACCAACCATTACAGATGTCTGCGTGAGTGGATGGGTGGGTGGATGGATGGGTGCATAGATGCATGGATGGATGGGTGGATAGATAAAGATATGGTTAGCTTTTCAACCAACATGTAGAATTGTGATTGTTTTAACTTATGCACTAGAGTGGTTTATTACGTAGCAAAGACTCATGGTACATCATCAGAGGAAACCTTAAAGGTAACAGTAAGGAAAAAAGAGAATAAACTATCAAAAAGCTTGAAATTTTTGTGTCGATGATGAGGCCCTCGGAAGCCATGGGATCCTATTTGTTCTTAAACTAAACCTTCTCGGGACAGGCTGTCTTTCAATAATCCGCTTCTTTCCATGTAATCTTGTAGACAAGAGTATCTAAAATTGGTGTGTATATTTTGATTTGAGCTTCAGGAGCCTGACATGTATATTCTGTCCCTGCCTATAAGATGGCCATAAGTTGACACTGACCTCTTCCTAACTCACTGACCGAGTTTTGAAGTTTATAAACACATATATATTAAGTGCTCACCATCCTGTTGTATCTATTCTTGCCATTCTCTGATCATCTCTTAAATATGACCTGGCTTATCTCCTCCTTGGTCTCATTCTGACTCTGGACCTAACAGATATCTAACAGGTATCTGGCAAATGTGACTTTAAGGAGTTGGTGCTGTATCATTGGCCTGCCAAGTTTCATCCTCTGGATGCTGCATCCTGTTTTGACTCCGTATGCACCATTGGATACACGTTGAGTTATCAGCTGCTAACCTGCTTTTCAACCACCAGAAAATCCCTTACTGAGACTCAGCTCCCTCCGCACCAGTGCCAGGCAGCCAGACCCAAGGGCTCTATCTATCCAACCTGACACAAGAGCAGCATTTCTGAAGCCAGCAGCCAATGCCTCTTGCAAAGGATTATGGAGGACTTTTTCCCCTGCTGGGGTGGATTATGTGTGCTGCAAAACTTATTAACTTGTGAATCCTTTTTGTGTGTGTTAGGGGGGAACAGGTGCATCTGAAACTGTTTTCCAGTAGCAAGAATGCACTTGATTTGTGAAGAGGCATTTTCCATTTGAAAGAGGGAGAGAAAAAAAAATAAAATCTGCTTTCTACACATTAGTAAGTGAAAAGACTACTCTGTGTGTATGTGTGTGCGTGTGTGTGTGTGCTTGCATGGGTGCACACATGTGCATGAATGCACACACACACATACTCTTGGGTGTGTGTTTGTGTGAATACTTTTAAATGGCACTAATGTCAGAAATCCAAGACACACTCATGATTTTAGGGAATAAGATGCTCAGGGGAGGCTAATAGGAAATTTATTACTATTTTGTTAGAGATTGGATGTCAAGAGCTCCCCACCAAAGACTCATGATTTGAAGGCTGGGTCCCCTGATGGTGGAGCTCTTGAGGGGTGATGGGATCATGAGGGCTTAATTTCATCAATGACTTAATCCATTGACGAGTTTCTAGCTGAATGGGCTCTGAAGATGAATTCGTGGATGAGATTAGTACCCTCAAGACCCAATTGCCTCTCAATGGCATCGCCAGCTGGGGAAGCACACCAGCCTCTGTGGATATTTTATATCCAATCTGGAACAGGCTACAAGATGAGCACACCTGTTGTTTTAATTACAATACCCTCACCACAAGACTCTGTCTGTTCAGTCTCTCTCTCTCTCTCTCTCTCTCTCTCTCTCTCTCTCTCTCTCTCTCTCTGCCT